>NW_003852402.1:38499706-38513355 GCF_000181295.1 Otolemur garnettii | reverse complement strand
TTTTTTTTTTTTTGAGGCAGAGTTTCCCTGTGTTGCCCTCGGTAGAGTGCCATGGCATCATCATAGCTCATAGCAACCTCAACTCCTGGGCATAAGAGTTCCTCTTGTCTCACCCTTCCAAGTAGCTGGAACAACTGGTGTCTGCCACAATGCTCAGCTAATTTTTTTTTTTTTATTTTTAGTAGAAACTAGGTTTGGCTCTTGCTCAGGCTGGACGTAAACTCCTGAGTTCAACCAATCCACCTGTGTTGGCCTCCCAGCGTGCTAAGATTGCAGGTGTGAGCCTCCACGCCTGGACTCACTACATTTTTGTGGCTGAGTAGCACTCCATGGTATACACATACCATTTCTTTGACTAAGTTTTTCATATATTGCATAAATAACACCATGTTTTAAAAAGAAAAGCATGTGTAAAGAGGCACGAACTGGCCTAGTGTTAGGACTCTGGATATCTCAAAGGGAATGGGGAAGGCTGCATGGTTAGCCCATAAAGGGGAGGAGTAGGCAGGTAGCCGGAGGACTGCTCACGGGATTTGAAGAACTGTCCTACAGGTGGAAGTCTGGAAATGCATGTTCAGGAAAGCGAGAGATACAGCATTGAATAGAATGTGATACCAGCCTACGAGGGCTTGGAACTGCCTCAGGAAGATTTGCTTAGAAATACTGTGTGTGATTCAGAGTAGGAATCGACTAGCCTTTTCTGTAAAGGACCAGACAGTAAATATTTTAGGCTTTGCAGGCCACATGGTATCTCTTGCAACAAGTCAACTCTCCCAGTATAACAGAAAAGCAGCCAAACTGTGTATAACAAAAAGACATATCTGTGTTCTAAAAAAAGTTAGGGACACAGACATGTGATTTTCATATAACTTTATGTGTCACAAAATTCTAATCTTTTTTGATATCTTTTTCAACCTTTAGAGATGCAAAACCCTTCGCAGCTCACAGACCAAACAAGCACACAGCAGCCAGATTTGGTCCATGAGCAATAGTTTGCTGAGGGCTGATACACAGGACTTTACAGCAGGTCAGAAGAAGGGCACCTAACCCTCCATGGGGATGTCGTAGGTGTTTCCTGGAGAAAGCAAGTGTGTGGGGCAAAGGGACAGGCCCAAAGGACATGTGAACAAAGATAGGTCATGTGACACAGACTGGGCAGGACAGAGCAGTCACGGACAAGTGAAGTTATAGACACAGTTAACAGTTAGAGCCCCACCCAGGAAATTAAACCTTGTGCTGTGGAGTTGGTGAGTAGCCACCGTGGGGACTAAGCAGCAAGCGTGTGCTGGAATGGCCAGGGGTAGAGAGCGCTGAAGCAACCCTTCCATTCTGGCCATGGAGTCAGCCTGGCTTAGGTTAGAATCCTGGTCCTGCCGCTCACCACGCCAATGACCTCAGTCACATTCTTATCCTCTCAAATCTCAATTCCCTTGTCTAAAATAATAAAAGATAATCCCTGCCTTACTGTTCTCCACCTCTGACCCAGCTGGGTGCACTGACTGCACGTAGCACACGCATCACAACTGGGAATTTCACTAGCTTGTCGTTTGACTCTTGCCCCACTAGACTGAGAGACCGTGTCATCCTCCACACACCAAGTGTCTGGCAGGGCGCCTGACCAAAGGCAGAGAATGAATAAATAAAAAGTAAAAAGCAACCAACACCAAGCTTACAGCCAGCATCTCCCCACCTTGTCCTCCTCTAACTACCCATGCTTGCTTTTCTTGTTTTACAGGACAAATATGTTGCACCGTTTAACACTTGGAACAAAGGCATTGAGAAACATGATTAGTCATTCTCCATACAACTACCTTATCCATAATAAGTTTATTTTCTTGAGCGACTTCTAATTACATTTCATTTGGGAGCACAGGTTTTTCCTCTCCCACTGAGATACATTTCCTTCAAGAAATTATCTTAATCTAAATGGGCTATTTTCTTGCTTTTATGGCACTAAACTTAAAATAAAGCAAAATTTTCCCACTCTACCATTCAGGCTAACTTTTTGGCTTAAACTCAGAGATAGGATAAGTGACCCATCTGACCAATAATCCCCAAACATCTGTATGCCTCCTTATATAAATTGCCAAAACACCTTCATGTTTTACCACCCAATATCGTATCATATAAATTGTAAATATATGATTTATTTATTCACTAGATTTCTAAGACTTGTTTTAGGGCAAATCAGCAAGCAATAAAATCCATTTCTATGTTAATTTTTTTTATTCCAGATTAATATGGAGGTACGGATATTAGGATACATAGTTTGTTTTTGCAAGATTAAAGTCCAAGCTATAGCTGTGTCCTTCACCCAGGAAGTGTCCAGTATACCTGTGCATGTGCCCACTGGGGGAGAGAGAACCTGTGTTAAATTTTAACTCATATTGCTCCTTGCTGTTCAAGTTCGTTCACTCAGTGAATAGCTATACTCGGTACCAGGTCCTATTAAATCTTGCCTTTGGGGTTATTTATGTGCCATGTTTTTTAACGTGCTTACTTTCTAAAATACTTAAATCTCAATTTTTAACATTTTATCTTAAAAATTAAATCAATTTACTTTTGTCTTCTATATGATTGGGTAATTATGGCCTAGATCAGGAGGGGTCCGACCTGCCACGGCTGAATTTGTAAGGACTTTCTTGGCTTATCTGTGGTGTCTGATACAATGAAGAATATGCACGAACCTTTTTCCCTAATCACCTTTTGTCAGTGTTTGTATGTTTAATGTACGGCCAAGGCAACTCTTCTTCCTCTAATGTGCAGCAGAGAGAGAAAAAAAAAGGTTCAACAGCTCTGGGCCCTGGATCAAAGGCCTGGCAACAATTCTAGTGAAAAGGCAAAATATAAAGGTTCACAGAACTATTACATTTATAAACAGATTTTAAAAAGCATCTTACGTTCCTGTCATCCTTCTACTTTCCAAGATAACATATCTCATCCTGAAATCTAATCTCATTCACCTATGGCAGAGTTACTTACGAAAATTCAGACTTTGACCATATTGTCCCTGATGTATAAACAACTCAGTTTCCCTCTCTCCCTTTTAGTTCTAGAATTCTTTGAGACTAATTATAAATTGAGAATATCCAGGGTGCTAAAATTATATACAATTTATTCAATATACCCCATCTGTTTCTTAGGAGGCCCTGAGAAGTTCACGGAGGAGTGCTTTCACTTGACATTCTAACGAGTATTTTGCCCTCACCCCAATCTAGAATAAAATTAAACAGGAGATAATCTATATAAGAAAACATTGTAATTATTCCCCAAAACAAGTTAATCCCAAGAGAACTCTGTCCAAATATGATAAGAACCCCTGGGATTTTGAAAATTTTAATTTGCAATTACTGATCTGTTAAAACAAAAAAGTAGGAAGATACATATATTCATTCGATGCCTTCAATTGGTATTTTATGAACATATATATACTATATATTCCATAATTATATTATCCAAAATTCTAAGAATCATTTAGCATTTTAGTGAAATACATGTCATATACACAAGATTTAAGTATTCAAGTAGGCATGTAGTGAGTATGTAAAAACAGCTGCGCAATTGGTTAAAAGTAAATCCAATTTGTTGTCTTCCCTTCTTTGTTCCCTAATAGCTTTATTCATTTGTTACTCCATAAGGTATTTACTGTACACCTACTGTGTGCTAGGCAGTTTCTAGAGGCTAAGGATACAGCAGTGAATAAAACAGGCAACAATTCTCCCTTACAAGCATGAAGTTCTACAGGGGAAGAAAAAACACTAAAGAAGATAAGTGAGTAAAATACAAAGTGTGTTAGGTAATTAGAGCTTCGGGGAAAAACAAAGCAGGGACTGTTGGTAACAAGCAGTGAGATTCCGGATGGATTTGAAAGGAAGAGCCCACAGGATTTTCTTCTGTGAAAGACTGAGAGGCTGAGGGTGGATGCAGTGGTCTGGCCTCAGCGTCTAGAAGGATGGAGTTATCATCTCTGGGATGTGGAATCTGCACTAGTTCACGTTCAGGAAGAGTAAACAGCTTGGGCTTAATTAAGGACCAGTTCAGTCTATGATACCAATCAGTACAACAAATGGAGATGTCTAATATGCAGTTAATCACCAGAATTATAACATTTCTTTCAAGTTTTGTAAACTGCATGGAAAGTACCTTTTCTTCATCCCAACCATGAGAAATTTCTCCTATTTCTCAGTACCAGGACATTTGAAAGCTATTGGCTTGGGCGTCTTCCTAACTAATTCTTCATATTATCTAAAACTCTTAACTATATAAAACATGGGGCATGAGCCACAGAATTGTCCTTCACCCTCATCCGAGAGTTGCCTGCCATCTTTCTGCCACAAACCATACTTAAACTACTTGGTTCAGATTATCAAACTCGAATTTCCTTCCCTTAGAAGGAAATTCTACTTTGCTTCACTAAGTAGAAGACTCCTGAAGTTTGATTCCCTTATGAAATCCTTCTAATCCAATCCCAGTTGACTGATATATGCCTTTTTCCCACACAAATTTAGAAACTTTCAGAAATATCACAAGTATGACCTACCTGGGAGGATTTTCTATCATTGTTATATAATCTGTGACACATAAATGCAGACTTTTAAAACTTCAAAGAAATAGTTCATTGGAAACAACCTTTTTGGTTCTTCATATTACTAAATGGGCTGGACGACAATACCTATCTAGCTAGTTCACAGAAAATAATTGTCTTTATAGAGTCAACTGAAACCAGGTTGCTGTAACAGCCTCTGAGATGACAAGTCCAAGCCTCCTAGGCTCTTAAAAACAAGTCTGGGTCCTGATTTGGCAGTGATTTTTACACTGTTGTGATTCAAGAACCACTTTTGACCTTCACAAGTACCATTTACCAGCCTCCTTGGCTGTAAAAACAAACAAAACACATCCCACATTTGAGCAAATGCTTTTGAGGAGACACTCACATTAAATTACTAATGCATGCCAAGAACAAAAATATAAAGATTGGAATCCAGATCAGTAGTGATTAACAGGCTGGAATGCCCATACACAGACCAACTTAAGGACCCTGCTTAGGGAAACACCAAATACCACAACTAAAATGGTCATTAGATGAAAATACAGCCCAAATTAGGAAAGCTTTTACATCAATGACTTGTACACAGAGCCTAAGAAATTTATGGAGTCATGACAGAGACTTCTAAAGTCAATACAATCAAACTGTGTGTTTGAAAACAAGGCTTGCGTCCAAGTGTTTTTTGTTTTTTTTTTCAGGACAGAGCTGAGAGTTGGGGTTGCATTTTCCCCTAAACCCTTTCATGGTAATTTTCTCTTGATAAAAGAAATTAATTTAATCCTAGTCTTCCCGTTATGTTTCTGACAATTTACAACCTCATTCTCAGTTCTGAGATTATGGTGCAGTAAATGGTCCTCAGACCCAGTGAGCACATCGGCTGAGAATTTTTTTTTTTTTAAGCAAGTTAATCAAAATGCAGGAAAAACAAGAGGATCTGCTTGAAATAACAAAACACTTGATTACTTAATTAGTTTAGCAAAACTGCCACAAAATGAAACCCTGTTGCTTTTTAAAACCTCAGTTGAAAATATTTGTGGGTAATGTTTTAAGGAATGAAGAGAACCAGCTTTTTCAAAGGTTACCAAAAGGTGCCAGCTGTGTAGTATTACAAGGAGTCCTCTGAGAGCCCTGAAAATGCATATGGGTTTTGTTAATCATCTTAAAAATCTCAGTAATACACTAAGACCCTAAATCCACGTGAAGCTTCCTGGTGTTTTATGAAAAGTCCTAGTTAGGCCAAGCTCTTGGATTGGTTGAGATCCTTATTGCTAAGTTCAGTAGCAAACCCCTGGAAAGCTGTGATTTCAGATAAACCTCTCTGCCGTGTCTATTGCATCGTAATACGGTATTAAGCAACATCGTCAAATAGAACTCTAACTTTGATGAATATGTTTACTAAGAGGATTCTAAAATTATCCAGGAGGGAACACAAAGATGAGAGTAACAGTAGACGCCGCCCAGGGCTCACTTTCTGGGCTTGCTCTTTGACCTTGTTGACAAGGTCAGGAAACAGGACTGAGGAAAGTTAATAACTTGCCAAAGGCCATGCTATGCTCAAGGGTAAGTGACTCCGTTGGTCATTTACCCCAGGCCTTCTAGCTTTACTTGGATCTTATTTTCTAATTTATAAATCAAAAACCCCCTTTCCAGAAAACAAAAATTGACATCTTTGGAAAACTTCTTTCAGAATTGGTCGATTTTACTATTTAAAATATTTCCTTTTCTCTCAAGATTCACCAAAGATTTTAACGCTAATCTTGGCCTTTTTTTTTTCAATATTCCTTCCAATACCATACCCCCAAAAAGAGAGAGAAAATAATAGCAACTCTCATTTTGACCTGCTGAGTAAATATTAACAGCAGAAGCTAACTCTGAACACAGGGCTGAGAGTTCAGGGAGACGTTTGCAAAGATGCCACGGGAAATGTGTTCCTGTGCACATGGACTCATGTTGATCACAATTAGTCAATCAGCACATTTCTACCACTGGGCAAGTTCTTTCAGAAAAATGAAGTCTTGTTTAGCACAAGTTTCCCTTGCAATTCCCCAAATGGACTTTGCCAAGGTCTCCCCTCAACTCATGACCTCCTAGAGACACCTACTTGTGACTTCTTTCCTGAACCCCCTGCGAGGTTCTTGGGATTGCTTGAGCTCTGGCATCCCTACCTGTAGGACTCCCAGGTTAGACCAATGAGGGTGGCTCCTCTCCTAGAAAGCCACGCCCACAAAAAAGAGAGAGCGCTGTTACATGATACTGTGCAGTTTGTTGGAGTTGCAGTAGCTGCTACTTTATTCAGCCCTTACTGTGTGCTAGGCACTGTGCTAACACTTGACAATCTCACCTGACTTAGTTCCTAGGCCAATTCTAAATAGTACTAGATGGATTTCCTAGAATACTGATGGATACATCAACAAGTTGAGGATATGGCTTAGAGACCTACCAAGTCTGAACTCCATGTCTGTAGCTCTGTTACCATAATTTCTCCTAGGATTTAGTAGTTTTCATTTCTTGAAACATTGATGATAATGTTCACCTATATTAAGCTACCACACTATATTTTACAAATTCCCTGATTCCTGTTTTAAAACATAATCACATCGATGTTTTAAAGAGCAGAGATACATTTCTTTTGCTTGCCCCAAAGGAACCTATTCTGTGTCCAAAGATAAAACTGTCTCCCGAAACTTGGTATAACCGTGTCCCTGAGACTGTCTCAAGTTCCCGTTGAATCAGATAATTCTTATCAGATCTCCTTGAAGAAGATAAAAGATCACGGTTACAAAGTGCAGAGCGGCAAAAGCCAAGGTCCAGCTAACAGCCCTTGGCTGAGATGCAGGAAGCGTCTCTGCATCCTCACTCCCCGTCTTCCACACAGCGCAGCAGGGGGGTTGAAGGATTTGAATTCTGAATTTCTGTTAGAATAACATCTGCCAAGAACAATCCCTGAATGTACAACTTGTCCCTGTAGAGAAAAATGAGTAGCTTATCATGCAGGTCTTTGTCAAGATAATACGTACACCTGTTGTCAGGCTAAAGATTTAGAAACTCCTGGGTAAAATTCCAGGTCTGCTGTGTGAAGGTTAGGGAGCGTGGTTGAGCTACAAATTGCTTGGAAGCAAGCTGATTTTAAGTTGCCATGGCAAAGAGAATGCAGAGAACGGGCGGCATTAATAATTCCTATGCATTGTTACGATAGGATTGTCCAGCTGAGGGGCGCTTTTTATTTTTTTTTTTTGGTCCTTCTACTGACATGAACAGATAAAATAATAAGCACTAATTACAGAGTATTATAATGATTTCTGGGCTTCTCCTCAGAGGGGCGTATCTGGCTAGGTAATTACTTCTCTGATAGATAGGTTTTTCTGTGAGAATGGAGCGTGATGAACCCAGTGCACAGCCTGCTGATGAGCCCGTGGGGGCAGAAGGGCACGAGGTATGCTTATTAAGACCGTTCTCATCCATGTGTTTTTCAATCAGTTGTCAAGGTACCCACCCCTGGTTAAAGAACCGCTGCGTCTAAAAATGACACAGTGATTCTCAGTCGTGGGAGTCTGTTACTTCGGGGAAGTGCCTAGATGGGAAGAGACTTTCAGGGTGAAGTGGAAGGCATTTCTGAGAACACGAGGCCTGTGCCTGTCACTGCCCTGCAGTTGGTTCCTAGTATAAAAGAAAAGGCTGGTTTCTTCATTACACTTGCGTTCCCTGAACGATTATTTTCCCCCTACTGATTCAGATTCAAGTTCCTACACGATTCCAGATACTGTTTGGGAGGCATCCCTGACCTCAGAAAATTTCTGTTCAAAAGCCCACACCCAGACACATGTGCTTTAATCCCTTCCCCAGGCTGTAATTGAATTTGCAGAGGGGAAAAAAGCAGTAACTGTTTCCCCTTATCATCTACTGCTGGGTAATAAAGAACGTGTAGTGGGGCGGGGGGGGGTCAGAGAGGACGGGAAGTAAAAAAACCTAAACTTTGACAAAATGTTGATCGTGCACTTACTGTCCCTCTCCAAGGGACCCACATTGTAGAAATGGCATCGTCTCAGCACTGACCTCTCGGTCCTGCCGCCCATCTGGAGATTCAGAGGAAAGACAGATTTACCAGTAAAATAATGGCAGATGACATGGGCTCCCAACGCGGAGTGGAGCATCTTGGGTTTTCATGAAATGTCAAAGCACAGCGCAGTTCCCACTTTGACTAAGTAAACAAACTCGGGGGTTGCTCAAACATAGGCACTTCTTACCTGCTCATAAAATATAAAATATCCTCCAAGGTATTCTGGGTAGTGTCTGAGGACTGGGGTCGTAGGTGGTAAGGGTAGGCTTGCCACCTCTGTGGGTGCTCTAAGGAAAGTCTATCCACACGTAAAGGCAGCTATTGACATGTTCAGTCCTGTCATGGAGGAGAGAGGCAGTGCTTTAGAGGACAGACACATACATCATCACGCGTCATTTAACAACAGGAACGCGTGCTGAGAAATGTGTCAATGGGCGCTTCTTGTGGCGTGAACACTGCCGAGGGGACTGAGACAGACTTAGGTGACTGAGGCTACTGCACACCGAGGCTGGTAGGGGCACTGCTCCCAGTCAGCAGACCTCCACGGCACACTTCTGTGCTGAAAACTGCAGGCAGTTGTAAGACAATGGGAAGTCTTTGTGCATCAAAATATATCCAAGCTCAGAAAAGGTGCGATAGTAATACAGTGTTCTGCGTTGACAGAACCGTCAATACAGGCCATTGTGGACCAAGACACTGCGGCACTTCCCCTTCCTCCTGACCACAGACACTCCTGTTGTGTTCAATATGCTACAATCGAAAAATAAATTTATGCAGCACAGGTAGCTATTCAAGATCTGTTTTTTAAACAAAAGTTATCCTAAAAAACAAAGAAAGAAATCTCCTCTTGCTTCTGACTATTCTTTATGGCACTTTGTTGTCCCTTGCAGAATTACACTGTTAGACAAAACATACAGTGGAATGATCAGAATTTAATTAGGTTTGTTTGTTGTTGTAACAGCTTTCAGATTCTTTCGTCTTAGGAAGGAGTGAATCCCTAGATTACTCACAGGCACATGAAAATAACTGAACCACAGGGAGGAATTTTTACATTGCGTTTCTCAGCTCTTAATCATGTACAGCACCTGTGCTTTCAGAAAGCTGCAAATCCCTCTTCATCTTCATTATTTTGATGAGCTAACAAGATGAATCCATCTCTAGAACACTGCAAAACTAAATCGTAAAAAAATGGTCTCCAATCCCATAATCTGTCCTTGATCATACCTATTATTTGGAAATTCTTTAGGGAAACTAGATTCTTAGAGAAGTATTATTGGTGTCCTAGTTGTTGTAGATGATTTAAAGTCCTCTAGAAAAGTTAATATTGAGAGTAGACGGAGAAGACTTTAATAGAAAGATTTTTCATAAACAAGGGAAATGCAGTTTGAATAGAGGACATTTTCCATGTGCATCATATTTTCATATTTCACAGCTCTGCAATAAACACAGCAAATGAAGAATAGTTTCCAGCTCTGGAAATATCCAGCAGGTTTAAGTAATGTTATTTGCTTTAGCCACCTCTTAAAACATATGTTTATTGCAATTGCTGATATAAAAGCTTTTGTGTAAAAGTCTTTATATTTTACAGATGAAATATAAATCTGATTTTATAATTCCTCTGCCCACTTATTATTAGCTATTATTAATGCAGAAAGAGGGGACAAAAAGCTCACAAACACTCGACAGTTTCACAAGATGAATTGCAGGGGGAAAGTGACCGAGATAGGTCAACAGTATCCCAAGGCCTTGGAGGATGAGTTCCCAGGGGAGGTGGACCTCTAATCCTAATGGAGAGGCCCTCTCTCCTGAAGCAGGGACACCTACTGGCGTCCCTCGAGCAGGGGGAAGCCCAGTTGGTGGGCTTCATACCAGGTGGAGGAACTATAATGCCTTCAGGTGGGGTGCTCTGCTTACAGGTGTGGGTGGAGTCCCCATCCTGGTGGACTGCGTTGGGGCTCCAGCAATGCTGGCAGCAGCTGCGGCTGTGCCACCTCCCTGTGGGTCAGTTCCTGCTGGGATAGCCCTCCAGCCCCTTAGACAGGGCCTGCTAACCCCGCAGGAGCCTGGGGAATTGGTGCAACAGCTGGTACTCCTGGGCCAGCTGCCCTAGCAACTCCAGAGCCTCCCGCAGCTCCACGTGAGCAAGGCCAGTATCTTGGGGGTGGTCCCTCCATCGCCATGGATGCCAAGTTCTCCCCATGAATCAAGACCCGACCTAGACCTACTTTTCTTCACTCTCTGGCTGCTTTCAATTCTTTGGCTTGCTCTTCCTGAACTCATCATACTCACAGAGGATCAAATTCATATTCTTGTCAAAAGCCTTGAAGAGGCTGGTGAAGGCTCGGCTGTCTTGCTGGGATAGCTCACTCTGTCCTCACTGTGCTGTGGCGTCTTGCATGACTCCACAGTCATGACTGCTCCACCTAATCTGATGTCCACAGTTAACATTTCAAAATCCTTAAGACCCAGGGGAAGGCAACAGATAAAGGTACAACATGGGCTTTCCTGGAAAAAACACATCTGGATAGAAGCTTCAAACAGGAGATGGAATCTGGTCTTTGGAATCAGCCTCCTCAATGTACATTGCTTTTACTACCTGTTGGGGTCTCAGCTAAGATTGCCTGCTGGGCTCTGCCTGGACACCCAGACCAGGCACCTGCTGCTGCTGAAAACAAATCAGGTACAACTGACACCCTTGGCTGCTTGGTGAGGCGTTCTTCTCCATTTCATGTGGACACCTACCTCTGGCACATGCTGTCCTGCCCTCCATCCTGGGGCAAGCGTTACCTTGCTAGCTCCACCCTGTCACTGACCTGCCGAGGCAGAGGTACAGCGGCATCAGCATCTCCAGCAGCTACTTCATTCTGTGCAAGACTCGCTGCCACCACAAACCAGGTGTTAGATGATTTGTATGCCAGAAAGAATCTCTGGACAACCTTTTCATATGTTTAATTCTCTAATTCTTGAATATCAGAAACAAGACTAATTGAATAGTTTCATAGTAAAATGAGTAGAAACTTGATCTACAGGGACACGTTGCCTGTATCTGAACCAGGTATAAGAAAAGTGCTTAATGTTCAGCTTAAGACTGGCATGTATAATTTTTGTGAATTCAACAAAAGTAGTTTAAATGGTTTTACATCCCATAACTGAATAGAGTATAGACAAAGAGCTATGGCAGTTGAAGGATGACCACTTTTGATAAACATTCTTGACACTCGAATGTGGAAGACCTGGAGCAGTGGCCACTGAAGCCAGGGTGGTTTTCATTTATAGTTACATCATTTCAAGTTTTGAATATCAGCAGACACAAGTGAAAGTGAATCCATATTGGTCACATATATGAAAAAGCATCATCCTTTATTATGTGATAGATTTAGCTGGCTTTCTCCTGAATTACTTAGATGGTCTGTTTATACGTAGGTGTTCCATGTCCAAATCTTTTAATTATTATTTGATTATTCACATTTTCCTAGTTGTGATCATTCCCACCAAGAAATTTATAATAAGCACCTAAGGGTGGCACCTGTGGCTCAAAAGGGTAGGGCGCTAGGTCTATGCTGACATATGGGCATAGGTCCCATATGTTGGAGGTGGCAGGTTCAAACCCAGCCCCAGCCAAAAACACTGAAAAAAATAAATAAATAAATAAACTATCACCAATATAATAAGCAGCTAATGGGGGCAGCCAGGAACATGGGTTTTCAGTGTGGAACAAATTACTACCAAAAAGAGAGTTGCCCAAACTCTACATAGACTAGGAGAATAATCAGTTATTGGTAATGAATTCTCAGGGTTATTTGCATAACTTATTTTCCATGTATTTGTGGCTGCTTAATCAAGATTTATGTATATTCATCAATTTTTCAAGTCTGATTAGCCTTAAGAAAACATAACAAATTTCTATGCTCCTTCCCCCCAAAAATGTCACCCACAATTAAAATTAAGGTCATGATACAAAATTTACTGGTGGTAGAGTGCCAGGATTTGCAATTCAAAATGGTGTCAGGACAAAATCATAAACTAAATTAGTCGTGTATATGCCCGCCCTGATAGGGCAGAGAAGAAGTCGGTGTATTAGGCCAAAGTTACCAGTTGGAGGGAGCCAGGATCAACTTTGGGTAGAAATTCAAGCATTTGTTTCTTTAATTCAGGAAAATGCATCATACAAGCACACTAAATAATGAAAAGAAAGCCCTTAATAGAACATGCCAGTGGTGTCTTAGGTGACAACATAGGCCAAGCTTCATAAATTCTCAGAGATTACTTTCATCTGTCAACCGGATCAAGTAGTCTATCATTCAGTGAACAAGCTAGAAAACTTCTGCGGTTAAAGGAAAACACACTTCATTATGGATGGTAGGGCTGGCCCAGGACAGAGTGGCACTTTCAGTGATGGTAAACGTCGCTGGCTTGGTCTCTGATGCTGCCCTTCTGCTGTTGCACGGCTGATTCCAAATGCATTGGCTAATCCCAGGCTTTGCATTAACATAAATGTGATGTGGTCTATTATCCCGCTGTTCAATAAATTCACTTCTTTAAACCTTTCCCAAAGAAAAATGCCACATCCTCCTCTAGAGGATTATCATTTATTATTTATAGAAACAAGTTATCATTTATATGAAATAAATTTCGAACAGAAAGTTCAGAAGTATAAGAATTTAGGGGAAATCGTTGTACATAGTCTCAGGATTTTTTCTTCCCTTTTATTCATTCGTTTTCTATTTCATGCCTATTGTGCTTTTTATTAAAAATAGTAACTCTGTGTTGCTGGTATTCACTGATATTTGGGTCTTCAAAACCTGTTCTGACCATAGTTTCTGTAACCTAATAATGCCTTACAAAAATTCTCAGCACCCTTTCCTGAAGTCCGTCGTTGTAGGCATCCTCTGGGCCCACAGCCTCGTGCACGCGTGAGTCTGAGGTCGCCCTCGTGGCACGCACAGCGTCGCCTCCGTCTCCCCGTCAGCTCTCCGCCTACAGTCTGTGACAGCTGAGTCTCCCCAGCTCTCCGCCTACAGTCTGTGGCAGCTGAGTCTCCCCACC
>NW_003852402.1:38493699-38498361 GCF_000181295.1 Otolemur garnettii | reverse complement strand
GCTCTCCGCCTACAGTCTGTGGCAGCTGAGTCTCCCCACCTGTGCTGTCCGCCTTGCTTTCTCTCCCAGTGTCGATCTCACATATTAAGTGAAAGACATCCTACCAGAAGAATAACTTGCTCCAGACTTAAGAAAGTCATTCTGCATACATCTAACGTAAAGATGTCGGCCGGTCCCCTGCCCGTAGGAAATGAGTTTGAGATCGAAGACACACATTTTATTGCAAATCACGATCGTGGTTAATATCTTAACCTGTCCTTGTCCTCATTTACCTCAATTTACCTCCATTTTCAGCACTTCTGCTCTCTCCTCCTTCTCTAACCCACCTGATAACATTTGAACGTTGTATATAACTGGTGTCCTTCATAAAAGGAACATTTTTGCACATATTGTACACTTTTGCTTGATGAAACAGTAATTCTCTAAGACAGCGGTGGCCCAGGAAAGAGACCAGAGATCTGGGGGTAATTCATAAGTCGGGATCTGCTTCCTTTCTCTACCTCAGTTCTGCTTGATGCAGAGGGCACTAAACTCTGTGCCGGTCTCAATTCTACCATAATTAGGAGCATTGCCACGGCCACGTCACTTAATGTGTCGGGACACCAATCTCTCAATAAAAAAATTAATCTATTTGACATTTATGGCCCCTTTCATGTTTAAATCAATGATTTTCTTTTCTTTTTTTTACTAAACAAGAATGAGAACAGTAGCCTGTCAAATGAAGTTCCCTTAAAATGTAACTAATAAAAATTATAGTTAAACAAATTTTCAGATATGAAGCTATTTAAATGTTAACTGTGCAGACTTTTTGAGTATTTCTAGGTGATGATAAATCGTAATCACTGCCTTCTCAGTCTTTTTTTTTAAAGAGAGGATCTTTCTTGCTCTGTCTCCCAGGCTGGAGTGCAGTGTCACCATCATAGCTCACTGCAGCCTCCAACACTTGGCCTCAAGTGATCCTCCTGTCTTAGGCTCCCAAAATGCTAGGATTACAGGCATGAGCCTCCGTGCCTGGCCTCAGTCTTCCTATTCCTTCTAGAAGCATTTGATTAAAGATGATATAAAAACTTTCCTTTTATATGCATTCTACTAAGGATACCAATTAAGATTGAGGTTCTAACTCATTTTAGAAGTTTTTATAATGACACTATAGCCATAAGAAATGCCCAAGCAAGCTCTTTGGTCTCGGCCGCAGAAGCACCATGACAAAGAGAACGTCATTGTTTGGAAAGCATCGAAATAAGACGCATACGTTGTGCCGCCGCTGTGGCTCAAAGGCCTACCACCTGCAAAAGTCCACCTGTGGCAAATGTGGCCATCCTGCCAAGCACAAGAGAAAGTACAACTGGAGTGCCAAGGCTAAAAGAGGAAATACCGCTGGGACTGGTTGGATGAGGCACCTAAAAATTGTGTACCGCAGATTCAGGCCTGGATTCCGTGAAGGAACAACGCCTAAACCCAAGAGGGCAGCTGTTGCAGCATCCAGTTCATCTTAAGAATTTCAACAATTAGTCATGCAATAAATGTTTTGGTTTTTAAAATCTAAAAAAAAAAAAAAGAAAAAGAAATGCCCAAGCAATAGTTAAGAGGCTAACATGCCCAGTAGGTAGTCTTCAAACTTTCTGTAACACCTAAGGATATATAGACACAGACTCTTCATATTTGGCATACAAATAATTGCTGGGAATTATGTCCTTTTCTCTTCAACATATACACACACAAACTTGTTGTCCTGCTTTTGGGGGTGGGGGATACCTACTGGTTAAGAAAAGGATTGTGTGTTTGAAAAAGTGTAAACTGCGTAGTGGTGGGAGTTTCTAAGAATGCATTTCCATATTCTACTCAGAGGAAACGGTACAGAAAGAGGAGCTTTAAATCCCAGTTTCCAGGGTTAAATATATCATAAAAATTATTCTACAAAGACATGATCTAGATCATGCCCCCCATCCATGATTCCAGGCCTCTTTTTCTAAGCCTGTGCTATGTATCTAAATCCCGCTGTTTAACAAATAAATTCCCCAGGAACCCATCTCTGAATGCCGTTGTGGATGTGCGTCTATGGAGCTAGGAAATTTGCTATCCCATAATGTGAGAAAAAATACGCTTCATAGATAGATTTATTCCACTTGTCCATTACTCTGCATAAGTACTCTCTATCTGCCTACAACAGAATTGTATATTATCTATTGGTCTCGATCACATGTATAACTCTGACAAGAAATAAAAATGTGCATTTCATAGACTGTACAACAGCTTACTAATAAGCCTGTTAGCAACATGTCAACCATAATTTGTATATAAAGACACTGAATCTATATCACAATACAAAAATTCTAGCATGAGGTATCTACCCTTTTCCTACCTAACAAGCTCTAACGTAAATAAGCTAGCCAGTGAAACTGAGAACATTTCTGCCTGCTATGAATCAGACAGCACGCTGAGTATTTCATAGGCAGCAGCCTATCTGATCCTTACTGTAACCCTGTAAATAGGTACTATGCTAAATGAATTCTGACCATTAAGTTAGGGAACTCATCCGAGAAAAAGTGCAAACCCCTCATTGCTGCCTAAATCTATGATCCCCTTCCAAGTGCCCCCTTGAGCCATCTGGTGACCACAGCGATATTCAACCGTGAGGTATGTAACACTTTTTCTAGGATGAGTTTGCAAACTTAATTGTCAGACCTCATAAATTATCGTTTTACATGCCAATGAGGAAACTAAAACTTCACAAGCATAAATAACTTGCCTATAATTATAAGTGGAGCTAGAATGCAAATCCAGTTTGTCTGGCTCCTGAATCATTGCCCCGTCCCCCACCCCAGCTGCATTTATCCTGGGTTTCTTTTGTTACCTCCCCACAAAATGCTGTCACTCCATCATAGTGGTTGGAGAGATTCAGCTCTCAGTTCCAGCACAAGTAGTAGCATGCAAATTTTAAGTGTAATTCTGGAAGTATCCAAGAGTATTTTGATCAATTTCCAAACTCCTTAAGTTGAATTCCAAGTCTTTAATATGTTTCAATCCAGCTACCCAATGTTAATCCCGTCACCAGCAACAAAGTAATAGTCACTGCTTTCAAGATCAGTCGCAGTCACTAGGTCCAATGGCTAAAACAGCTATTTTCAATCAGAAGAATGCATTAGAAGCTCCTGGGATGTGTTGGGGGCCCTAATGTAGCCCCACATGCACTCTCCCTCCACACTCTTTCTCTTCTCCTAGAACAATGACCACAAAGGGCCTACCTGGTCCCACCCCACAAATTCACACCAAAAGATGCTAGCCCATCAGAGTCCTCCAGCAAGCTGTGGGATTTTCCCACCCTTTAGGGCCCCACATAAGAAGGGGTCACCAACTACCACCATCACCCCAACCACCCCGCCACTGCCCCACCTGCACAGACACCATCCTTGCCCTGCACAGGTGGGTCTCTATCCCTCTTCATAAACCTGGCTGAACCTCTCCACTCCAGTCTTATCTCTGGGCATCATCAAACTACCTTTCAGGATACTTGTTAAAAATGTAGGTGCCTGCCAGGGTGCAGTGCCTCACACCTATAGTCCTAGAGCTCTGGAGGCTGAGGTGGATGGATCACCTGAGCTCAAGAGTTCCAGACCAGCCTAAGTGAGTCTCTAAAATAGCTGGGTGTTGTGGGGGACACCTGTAGTCCCGGGGCTACTCAGGAGCCTGAGACAAGAAAATCACTTGAGCCCAAGTATTTGAAGTTGTTGTGAGCTATGACATCACAGCACTCTACCAAGGGTCATAGATGAGACTCTGCCTCAAAAAAAGTAGGTGCCGGGGCCCACGCCAGTGATTCTCATTCAGTAGCTCTGAAGTAGGGTCTCCGGGATCTGAATATTAATAACTCCTGGTTATTCTGATGTAAAGTCCTAAAGAATGACTCTTTCTTTGAGAAACAGCAGCTTAAAGACCCACAACAAAAATAATAAGAAGGACAAACAGTGGCTTTCAAAGCCCATAGTAAAAGCAGCTTTCAAAAGTCCCTTCCCAGTTCTAAAATGTATACATTTGAGCATGCCAGAATCATGTTGCTTAAGGCTTTTAAAAAGCTTCCTGGCAATGGAAAAACCTAATTTAATAAAGAATGACATCGTCTATAGGTCATTAACTTCAAAGCGTGTTAGGAAGATGGCCAAGGGCTAAAGTGGCCCATTTTCATTATTTTCTCAATGGGGAAAAGATGTTGCCAAGGAGGAAGAGAAGAAGATGTTATCTTTTGTAATCATTGAAATAGAAGCTTTAGTTGATCCCCCAGTAGCTCTGAGGAGACATAAGAATTACACATGATTATACCACTTAAGAAAGCCAGAGAAAGAAATAAATGCATTTATTTTTATTCAGGTTGGCTGATTTGTTGTGATCAGAAACCAGGAATTTTAAAAGACCAGAGAGTACAAAGCTGAGTCTGAGGTTTGTGAGACACTGGGTAGAATGAGAGATGTCACAGCTGAAAACCAAAATGTCACAACTAAAAAACGAGGCCATCACTACAGTAATTTTGCAAATATCAACCCACTGTTGAAAGCTCCCCAATGCATGTATATTTTAAACTCCTGCTGGAAAATGTGCCATAACAACACCACGAGAACAGCACATGTCCCCCCATAAACAAAGCCTTTGAAAAACAGGCAGGTACCC
>NW_003852402.1:38487422-38488686 GCF_000181295.1 Otolemur garnettii | reverse complement strand
TGAAAGAAAGGACAGGTGTTGGCGTCTGATGACATAAATAAGAGATTGATAATTCAGTCAGTTGAATCAAGATTAATCTGGTCCAGGTAATAAAGGAAATTGAGTTCTTCTATTGTAGCTATGTCTGTCTGGACAGTCCTTGCTGGCTGCGTTCCGTCTTGTTTGTCTGTCTGTCTCTTTCCTTTTCTGCCTCCTTGTTTTTTCTTTTTTTTTTTGTTTTTTGGGGGAGTGATGACTGCTGCGCTTCTTCCCTCTTCTGCTGAGTGCTGTCTCTGTCCTGGTCTATTCTGTGACAGAGGAGACGAGGAGCTGCCATGTCAACATACACTTGTCTCTGACTGACCTGGAAGCTGTAGCAGGGACTGCACTCAACAGGTGACATCCTATGTGGCTGCAGTCTGCTCGAATGCGTTAGCATCCGGTCATACGTATGACTTAAAATCAGACGAATATACGGGGTGGCCATAACGTTAGTGTGCCATTGAAAATAGTATGCAATTTAAAATTGCACACAAACTTTATGGCCACCCTGTATAAACTGGTCACATACCCCAAGTAACGCAGCGATAGCACCTTGATAAATGCAAAGGGTATATAGCTGGGTCTGAGCAGACGTGCATATGATCTGGGACATTAACAAAGCAGTTGTTAAAATGGAAATAATATTGCTTTTACCTGGAAGGAACAAATTGAAAATAGTAAAAAAATGCAACTAGAAAAAAAATCACAGGCGGAAGCTCAAAGAGCGTGTCAAGTGGAACGTGTGTAGGCAAATGATAAATGTTGATAGATTGCTATGGCAGTATGTAGAACAGAATCCGCAGGATAATGCCGTACCAAGTGTGAACCCATTTAAGCTCGTAAAGATCAATACCAACCAGAAGTTGATGACATGTCGCCCACCCTTTATTCTCATGCCTCATCGTAAAGGTTGACACAGTTCAGAATTCATACATTTAAAGATGCGTAACTATGGAGACAGAAATTGATCTATTTGGCTTATTTTATGTTAAAGAAAATTTGTTTCAGCTCACCTCAATAATAGTATCTAATGCCTAACTGGAATTCGTCAAAACAAGTAGCCACTGTAACATTTCAGGAAAACTAGATAATGTTTTTACTCTTATAAATCACTCAAATGCTAAAACATCCTGGACCATAAACTGAATCTTTCCATTGACATATCTACACAACAAAGTTGTTGTGCTCTTAAGTATATTTGGTCATTAACTGGATTAGCCCATCTACCTAAAATTACCTCCAT
>NW_003852402.1:38485410-38486914 GCF_000181295.1 Otolemur garnettii | reverse complement strand
TAGGAGAGACACGAATCAACCATGTCTGCAGCTCAAAAACACTTCTGAATCGTTTAGTTGTAGATTCGTGAAATAGAGAGCTCAACATTTGTTATAGACTTTGATAGTACTGTAAGTCTACTTGAATTATTAAGTAAAGATATTTCCTCTCCTAGTCTGTGTGCAGTATATACTTTACTCAAAGGGGGAAAGAGTATAGGAAGGATATCAAGGAAGGAAAAAATCAGTTTAAATGGATGCACATTTTAAACATAACAATTTTTAAAAGTCATAATGTACTTTTTAAGTAAGTATCCTGATTTTCCTAATTTTCTAAATTGATCATTAACAGTAAATTCAGGGAGGCTTAAAGTTCGCAAGATAGCTATTGACTGTTTTTATTATCGGATTGTGGCTGCCCAGTACTCTCTAATACTCTATCGTAAATTCGTGACTACACTTAGAAATGTAATTTTAATTGCTGAATGCTGAAATATAAAGTTATCTGTAACCATTTCTAAACTGAATGTTTAAATTTTAGAAACTGTGTGAAATATTTATGATAGCATGTGAGCCATTTTATAGGGCCCAAAAATAATGTCAATAGATTTTCAATAGAAATCAATAGAATGTCAATAGATGAGAACAAATAATCCTTATAGAGGCCAGTTATCATATGGGGCCACCATCCATGCAGAAAAGTTGATGTGTTTTCGGCCCTAAATTGATAGTTTCTATTTCATTTAGAATATAAATTTAGGAGAATGTATTTGATAATTCTGCAGCACATTACCAGTAAACATTAATTTAAATATTTAAGTGTTGCATATTAATCCTGTCTTTCCCAACCACCTCAGTACATCAGAATCTCCTTGGGATAGTTTTAAAATACCGGTGCCAGGACTCCATCCTGAAAAAGATTGAAGGTCACAGGAAGCAATAATTTTTTTTAAAAAACTTCCCCAGTGGATACTAATCTAGCATAAAACTGGATTAAATCAAGTTATCTTTATTTTTCTGATTGAGAATAACAGAATAAAGCTTTACTCAAAGGCTGGAATTTGTATAAATTCTATGCCAGGCTAAGACGATGTAACTATCTGTGAAGCGGAGGAGACTGTGATCACTTTGTGTGGCTTGGTTGAAGGATGATATTTTTCAGACACCATGTCAACAAATAATTTATTTAGCATTTATTTAGTGCCAAGCACTATCTATCACACGGGTATTTGGAATAAGAAGGTTAACATGATAGTTTGGCCTTAAGGAACTTATATTCTAATAGAAAGAGATAAGTGACAAGCATAAAGATAACAAGTAAAATAATCTCAGGAAGAAATAATAATGCAAAGGGTGAATGCAGGTGTTAACTCACTCCGGTGAGCAGAGTGGTCTCTTTACAAAGGTGAGATTTCATTTAAAAGGGGCGGGTGACATCTGATAATCCAGAGGGAGAGTCTTCCAAGCAAAAAGAAAAGAGAGTGCCAAGGTCCTGGTGTGGGAAGAAACTTTACTTGAGGCTGGC
>NW_003852402.1:38477444-38484686 GCF_000181295.1 Otolemur garnettii | reverse complement strand
CATTTTTCCTGTTACTACCAATTATATCCCATTTGTCACTCATTACATTTCAGGAAATGTAACCATCTAATCCACAGAATGAGAGAGCACTGGGCTGAGAGGCCCTCACTAGGCTGAGGCTGAGCTCCTCAGACTGACAGCAAAAATGTGCTCAAATGCTGTAAAATGGATCCCATCCTTTAGCTGGTCCAGAACATTGGGACTATGCTCTGGGTTCGTAATAGCAGCTATCTCATATTTAATAACTGATTTGGATTTAAACAAGTACTGTCTTAAAATATCTTCTGAATTATTGTGTTTAATTCGTAATTTATCCTGGCTTTATATTGTCAGCCAACTTTAATTTTCCTGATGGTGGGGACCAGCTATTATATGTGGTCTAAGTATTTTAATTCCTAGGATGGTATAAAATATGTAGTCGTATGTTAGTAAATACTTGCAGAATAATGGGATATGGCCCTCATGCTCCAGAAGAATGACATGGCTTTGAAATATGATTAATGTTAACTTATACAAATCAACATCTGGCTCGCATAGTATAAAAATAAGTATCCAGTGGACTCAATACTACTATGAAATTCATATATACCCACCTACACACTCATACGAATGGCAAAACATAACTATAGTTCAGAAAGTAGAAGGGAAGAGGAGAGAGAAGGGAGCGGGTGATATGGGAGGAAGGAGGATATCTGGGGGAACCTCACCTAATGTGCATGATGCAATGGTACATTTCAAAACTATTAAGAAATGAGTATAATCGTGATGGATGTGTTACTTAGTTCAACGTAAACACTTCACATTGTATATTGAAGCAGTACCCTGAACCCCATAAATGCATCGATGTACCAAGTTATGATTTAATAAAAAATAACAAAAAATTAAATAAATTTAAAAAACAAATCAACATCTGTAAAAATTTTGTCAACAGACATGTATCAAAACATATGCAAATAGAATTTATTGGTGAGGAAATTTTCTGGGAGAACCCGTCTAAATTGCCATTTTAATAAAGAAAAGATATGATATATGGACTGGCGTATTTTATACTACATCAACAGTGTAGCTTGAGGAAGGGAGAGGACAGAACTTGATATTGGGTGCCAAAAACAGCAATCATTTTCTGTTTGAGAGCAATTCCTTTAACAATATTTTTGTCACCGCTCTTACAGCTGATTCTTCTCCAAGCCCCTACTCGAAATTAATGTCCAGATCAACATGACCGTACCTACCAATAACCAGTACAGTAGATTCAAATAAATCATGTTATTTCAGAAAGACTTGTCTGTATGTCCATCTCTTCAGTCAATGTTGACAGCATTAATACACAGACCAATATTGTTGTCACTTGAAACCTTGCAATTTTAGATTCCTATTATTTCAATGGTATTTCTTTTCTTAGGGGATTGGAGTAGGATCAGAATAAGAGGAATATTTATCTCTGGTTTGGTCTTTTTTCAAAGGGATTCTTAAAAGGGATTTTGATATAGTCATTTTTAAATGCAGATGGTTAAATGACTTTGAAGTTAGTCATCTGTCATAATTGGAATTATTTTTGGTCTTTTAAAGTTTCAATCATTGTCTTCAGCAGGTAATCTCAAAGAATATAATATTATGATAAAAGGTAAAGTAAAAGTGCAGATGTGACATTCCTATTACTTAGAAGTTATATTTAATTCTTTCTGTAAGTCAAAGTATTCAAATATATTGCCAGAAAAGCAAAAATGAGAGTCTTCATTGGCTTTATTCGTACTGGAAACAGACTACATTATTACATTTATCTCATCTTTCATAACATTAAGGGAGAAAGCAGACTCATCAAATATTGGATTGATGAAAGATTTGTTTTAAAAAGTACTTTTTCATATACGAATGGAGAAATAAATTAAAATTCTCACGTAGGAGATACTGCAGAGTAAAGAAGTGGCTTTTGAACTTTGTGGAGCTTCAGAATCATCCGGGGGTCTTGACAAATGCACACTGCTGGCCCCACCGCAGCTATCTGCTCGGTACCCAAGATTCTGTGTTTCTAACCAGCCCTGGGTGATGTTGCTGTGGCTGGCGCAGGACCATACACTGAGAACCACCCAGATGCTCTTCTGTCCCCTTGCTTCTCAGAATGAATTTTACGCTAATCAGTTATATCCCCAAGAACAACATCATGGAAGAGAAGCGTTTCTAAATCTCCATGTGCAGCTCTGCTGGACAATCCAAATGGACCTGAGAAACAGCACAGAGTTTATGTGAGCCTCTTCGTCTCTGAAGCCGAGATGTCAAGAACGTACCCAGGTCTATCTTTTCTCCTGTTCTCGGATCTCCACCTCTCCTCTGGGAACACACCAGCCACGCTCTCTCCACTGAATTCAGACTTCTACTCTGCTGTCTCACTCCTGGGTGCCTAACTTATTCTTTATACAAAAATATAAAGTATGACATAATATGACATCACGGAAAGAATGGGGTGATGGTACGGGGCTCTTAGGCAAGTTGCTAAGTTGAGCCACAGTTTCTCCATCAACACATAAAGACAATAAGACCTATTCCTCCTGGCTATCATGGATTGTTAAATGAGATGGGACGTGTATTGGATCAAGCAAAATACCCAGCACACAGGAGCCCTCCTCTCCTACTGCCCACCAAAGAGTTTCCTTTGCATCCTTCTAAGACTTCTGGCCTCAACATGTGATTAATCTCCCAGTCAGCTGTACTCCATAACATTCCCTGTCCATACTAGGGTGTACTTATCAGGCAGACACTGAGAGGCTGGAGATGTTAGACAAGGTTTTCAATCTCTCAGAAGGCAAAGAAATGCAAAGGGGATGAACTGATGACTGCTTGCGAGAGAGGAGAGGGACAGAAATTGGAGCTATGGAAATCTGTGGCTTAATCGCCTCTGGGGAGATAGCTTCACTACAAGCACCCAGGCCATTGCACAGAACATAGCAAACGAGACCACACGGTGTTTGATGGTCAGTGTTAGACCAAGGGCATGTTGCAGAAGGGCAAGGTTATTGCGAATTCACTGTCTCTGTGTTCTGCTGTGTTTCCACAGGCCTCTGTAGTGTACTCGGTTGCCGTGAAGTCCGTGCACGAACTTAAAAGAACCAAAGGTCTAATCCAAAAGTAGCATAAATCTCTGCTACATTTTCATTCACTCTCTTAAACAATATCACAATAATCTTTAGCATCAGTCCTAACAAGTCTGTGAGACACCATACTAGCGATTAGAGACACATCTAGGTGCTGGCTCTATTGAACAATGTGACCTTGAGTAAACCTGCTTCAGTTTCCTGTGTGTGGCCCCACTTGGAAGGTGGATACAATGCTGCCTGGCGAACCTGCCTGTCATGGTCATTAAGGTATATCCCAAATGGCATTATAGCAGGAAAATGTTAAAAGTGCCAATGGAATACAAAGTGACAAAGTTGAATATGAACGAGTAGCAGAAGTCCTTTATCAGCCTTCACATATGCCCAACATCAAGAATGTGCCAAAATATCCCCAAAGTGCCTTCACTTGGCATTCACGAAGCTAGTCCTATAAGCTCCGCAATAATATCACCTGCAACAAAAATGCAGATTTGCCCCTTCTTCCGTTTTAGAATAAATGTCTTTCTGAGTGCTTTTGTTGACTAGCAGATTTCTATAGAAAAAGATGTAACTTTTACAATTTTCTTCATTGGTAACTTATATACAATTTATATAACTATAAATATATATATAACTTACTTTACAATTTTCTTCATTGGTAACTTTTACCAATAGGAGATCACCATGTGGAAAAAAATTGAACATAATAATTAAACTCAAACTTTTTAGGAAGGGATTAAGAAGGAAAGCTGTTCCTGGGACCGACTGATTTCAAATGCAGGAACACTGCTGGCCAAATGAGCCGTGGCACGTTCAGAATCTCGGGGCAGAGTTCACCACACAACCTCTGACACTGGATTTGACCCTCCAGCCTGAAACCTGAGTCAATCTACACTCAATCCCTGTAAACTCAGATAATAAGAATTTCTCCCACAAACAGTCTCCATGACACTACACACAAACCCCTTGGGAACAGTAACTCCTCTCTCTTCTGGAAGTGCTTTCTGGAGCTGCCATCTCCCCCTTGGCCAGTAGGTGCTGCCCTGTAAGCATGTGTGACTTTCCAGTCTTAACACAAAATCAAGGTTTCAAGTTTTGGGAGATAAAATCTGGGTTTCGAGTTTGATGAAATCTTTTTCACAGTAGTTATCCAGGACTGATCAATTCTGAAGGCTCTAATTTCTGTCCTTCAAGCTAATTTAACACAAGGCAGCTGAGAAATGCCCCTCTTGGATGGACAGCCTAAGAAAACAGATTTTCACAGGTGTTTCCTCTGTGCTGCAAACCTAAATAGCCCCCTAAGTTCAAACACAAAGATGCCCGCAGGCAGGAAAAAAACTGCAACCAAAGATGAAAGGAAAGCAAGCTCAGGAAAGCTGATCACTCCCCAAGAGCTGTTTTGATGTAGAGATCTCTGCGAAAGCTCATTAAATCCTTGGTGTGTGAGGCAGGGCTTAGGGAAAATCAAAATGAAGACAATAAGACTCCATATCCATCCATACTGACATATTTGTAAAACATTCAGTAATCAAAATACTCC
This sequence comes from Otolemur garnettii, assembly GCF_000181295.1. NCBI lineage: Eukaryota > Metazoa > Chordata > Mammalia > Primates > Galagidae > Otolemur > Otolemur garnettii. The sequence goes on along the minus strand of NW_003852402.1, from coordinate 38,480,057 downwards.
AGGGAAATTCCAAATGATTCCCCAGAATATTAAAGGGCTCAAATTAGCTCATCTGGTTAAACCACAGTCCAGATTAACAGTTGCATACTTGAGAGATAGTTCGTCATAATCTTAACCACAAACAAACCGATTTAAAAAGCGATTCAAAGAATAGTCCCCATGATGAAAAGCCAGTTGAGTCCTCTGCACGAGAAAAGAGCAGTCCCATCCACTATGAATGTCCAAAAATCTGAATAAATGATGATAGAATTCATTAGATGACAAGTGCAAAAGATAAAAGCCAAGAAAGGGTGGGAAAGTGGAGAGGGATGGGGAGCACGGGGAAGAGGGGAGCCCTTTCCATTGTACTTGGATCTGGATGGATGTACTCTCTTTGTGACATTGCCACAGAACGACAACTGTGAGTTTTGAGGTTCTATGTGAGTAAAGTCTTCAGAATTCCTTGCAAGTTGCATTATTTAACTATGTCCAGATGGAGCCGAGCACTCTCACACTGAGCAATTATACCAGCAGGCCATTGATTGAGCTGATGTTTATCTGTTGCCACATGAACAAGGGCAGTCCCATTGCTGGAAGCTAGTACTCTATCATTTTTAAATAACGATAATGTTTGTCATCAGAGTTTCCTAAAAAATTGGACATGTTCGATTTGATATTGCATTTATTTCTTCCTGATCAAATGAAATCAGTAAAGCGTCCACATACTCTCATACAATTTAGCACTTTTATAAATCATAGAATTTCACAAAATCAAAAGCATTTTTTAATTAAATCATAGCTGTGTGTAACAATGCAATCATGGGGTACAGTAAATCAGAAGTATTTTTATAAGAATTTTTAATTCCTAAAATCCAGATAGGTGAGAATAAGTATCCCCTAGAATTCTTGTTGGATTTTTCACTACTGCCTTCTTAATCAAAGGTGCATAATTTAAATATTGATTAAGTCAATTAGAATTTTATAAGCTACTAATATGGGCCCAGCTGTGGGGAATACAAAAATAGACTCAGTAAACAAATATTTTATGATTCCTTGCTATATCTCAGGAATTATACTGGAGTTTGACAAATAAGTTCTTTACCACAATCGCTCACAGATCTGTGCCCTCAGGCCTCTGTGTGGGGGTGTATACCCTAAGACATATTTTTTTCAGTTAAGAATGCACTGAGCTTATGGAAAGATGTATGGAGAATGCTCAAAGAACTAAAAGTTGAACTTCCATTTGATCCCACAATTCCATTACTAGGTGGAATGTACAAGAAGAACAAAAATAATTTTACCACAAGGACATTTGCACCAGAATGTTTTTTGCAGCTCAAGTCACAATTGCCAAGACAGAGAAGCGACCCAAGTGCCCATTAACCCATGAATGGCTTAACAACTGGTATATGTATACCATAGAGTACTATTCAGCCATAAGAAAAGCTGGAGACTATATCTTTTGTGTTTACCTGGATGGAGTAAAGTATCACAAGAATGGAAAAACAAGTATCTAATGTACTCAATCAAATATGACATCAACAACTCCACACCCACACAAAAGTGAAAACACAAATGCAGTCAAGCAAGGGGAAAGGAGGGAACAGGGAAGGAGGAGGAAGGAGGGTGATCGGTGAGATCTCACTTCAAGTGCACAATGTGAGGGTGTTCAACACCCGTCCCCCAAGTGAAAGGCTCAACTATAACTTGAACTTTACCTTAGAAATGAAAACAATGTAACTTAAACTTTTGTACCCTCATACTAATCTGAAATTTTAAAAAAGAATGCACTGGGCTGCAGGTAACAGAAAACCCAAATGTAACAGTAGCATGACCAACTTAGGGATGATTCTTTTCACAAAACAAGAAGTCAGAATGCAGCCGTTGGTCTGCCTACGCTATGAGACCTTCCAGGACCCATGCTTTTTCTGTCTCCTCTGCTAGTTGGCCTCTCTTCCCATGTCTGTCTTCTCATGGTGCAACTGAAGACAATTTCAGTCACAGCCAGGTCTTTCCCCTTTATCAGTAAAGCAAAAGGTTTATCAGAAATTCCACTCAAGCTTTCCTTAGATCTTATTAGCTAGAGAGTTACTGGACTAATTTCACCTGAAAGGCTAAATGAGAAACAGAGTAGTAAGATCTTCATGGCTGGCTTGTAAGTACAAGGATGTCACAGGAAAGAAATGGTAAGTGTTAATGTGGCACTGAAAGGCGTGAAAGGGAGTCAGTAGGACCAGGCGCAGCTTGTTTAATATATAATTCTGCCATAAGAATGTGAAAGTACAAGTGAAGGAGCCCCTTATGATGGCTTAACTTGCAATACTCCTCCTGAAAGAAAAAGCATCATGAACCAGTGGCCTGACACTATCTAAACAAGACCACATGTTGGGTTCCACTGTGGTCACCAGTATCCCGATAGCCGTGTGTTAAGTGCTGTCCCCTGCACAGAAGAGGTCTTTGGGGCAAGACCTCTCAAGCTTTTAATACTTACATTTCGGAGGTTCTGAGCCCCTGATAAAAAGTCTAAACACTAAGACAAAAATAAAACCCCACAGTTCTGACATAGGTATCTCCATCTATAAAGCACAAAAGCTATTTACAAACATTTTTTTCAATGTTATCTCATGCTTCCCG
>NW_003852402.1:38475594-38477142 GCF_000181295.1 Otolemur garnettii | reverse complement strand
CCTATGGATGGACAGGTTAATTAAAGGTCCTCAATTTCTTCATGTGGTAAAAGAAGATAATAATGCCATTTAATCAGGATACAGTAAGTATTAAACAAGACACAGGTCCTGACAATTAGGTAATCTGTGTCCTTTTTATACTCTTTCATGACTCACTCTTTTCTCTGGGTTTATCTCTAGAATTCCCCCTGGGGTGATTTTTTCCTTGTGATTAATCATACTCTGTGTACTTCTCCCATTAATATTATTTGGGTGGAAACAAATTTAGCATCAGGAACTATCCTGAAAGGAAAATAGTTTTATAGAAATGGGCTCTTATGGTTTTGAAAAGAAAAGATGCCATCCCACAAGTGTGGTGGGGGTCTTGATGATGAGAGAGGACACTGTCACCTGCCATGACTCTTTAGCAGTGAGTGGTGGTGCTACCACCTCTCGGTCCCACTTTCCACCCATAATCTGGTGACCTAGCTGCCTTCTAGAGTTGTTTTCCAACCATTACTAAACCTATAGATGTTTAGTCCTGGAATAGTTATCTTCATTTGTTACATCATAGGGATGGTTCAATCGTCACGGTCTCAGAAATGCAGATACTATGCTCTAAGGAGATGTGGTCCTCTTTGGGTGCCCCTGCCACCCCAATTCTTGACCTCACTTGTAGGTGGGGTGTGTCTACAGCACAGAGTCTGTGATCAGACTGATCAAACACAGAGGCACGTCCGAGCACACCTGATGACTTCTCCTGAAATCAGAAAAGGACCTGATTTCTGATGGTCCTTGCAACTCTCCTGTGCATGGTCCAAGAAAGAAGTTTTCCGTTTCAGAGAAGTGTTTGTCCTTCCTCCACTATACTCAACGTAGAAGCACATGGCTGTCTGCTGTCTTTCCATCTTTGACCATATCTCTGCCTTAGTGTGACATCTTTTCTCCGGATATCTCCTACAAACAATAGTTTTGCTCCCTTAATCCTGTTCAAACTACCTTCTAACACTGACTACCACCAAAAGATGTTGCTTCCTGAATAGGTTAAATGGAGAACCTCACATGCCTGAGGAATATCCCCGACTCTCACCTGGAATCATTTGGCCTGGGTTTCACACTTGACTTTAAAGGCAGCCCAGGGGTGAGCCACTCTGAACAGAAGATGGCAGTAGTGGCCAAGGATTTGGGTGTCTCTTTCCCAGTTCCAACGAGGGCATTTCCCACAGGTTGATTGTCAACTCTGGACTGTAGTTTTCCCTCCCCAAAGCCAAGGTAGTCAACTAAATAATGTACTCAAGGTCCCAGACCTTGCTGAGTCTCCCAACATCAAAGAATTAGAACTTGCTCAAATTGAAAGATAATGAAAAAATGAACAGGGTGGGAAGCTCTTACAAAATCTCACAGCAAAGGACAGGAAGAGCCCTTCAAAAAATAAACAGACACCCCTACTTAGGTTGGCATTCCTGGGTTTTTTGGAAAGAGCGAGGTTTTGGGATCCAGTGCACATTCTTACTGAGACTTGGAGTAAGTTATTTAGTGAGGTGATTCAGCCCAGGCCCTCGTGTAGAT
>NW_003852402.1:38467090-38475451 GCF_000181295.1 Otolemur garnettii | reverse complement strand
CTTTTCTTTTTTTTTTTTTTTTTTTTTTTTTGTCCAAGTAATATGGCCAGAAGCAGTCTGACCATGGATCTATTATTTCTCTGATGATTATAATTTCCTAGAGAGTTGCAGCACACAAATTACTTTTGATAGCTCTAAACTCTTTGATTTATCCTGCGTCTATGAATTACATACTTACCCATATTCCTGTCATCTGTTGTACTGATTTATGAAACCTTCTTTTCTCTGATCTCCTCATTTCTTACGTCTGCCTCCCTTTAAAACTCAGGAAATGTTGCAGCACGGTCAGATTTCTCATGGTGACAGCATTCCATGTTCAGGTGTAATCACTACTGTCTTCATAAAGCAAGCTGCTAGTCCCACAGTGGTCTGTTTAATACACTGGGTAAACTGCTCTGCCCTCTCCACATAGCTCTGTCCTGTCCCTTCCAGAACCACTGTGCTGTGGTTTGAAGCAGCTATTAATTTGGTGCATGTATTAATTAAAAATTTATTTCTAGCCAAGCATATGATGGATCAAGTGTCATTTTCTTTTTTGAGACAGTCTCACTTTGTCACCCTCAGTAGAGTGCCACGTCACAGCTCACTTTAAACTCTTGGGCTCAAGAGATTCTCTTGCCTCAGCCTCTCAAGTACCTGGGACTACAAGCGCCTGCCACAACACTCAGCTATTTTTAGAGATGAGGTCTCACTCCTGCTCGGGCTGGTCTGGAACCCATGAGCTCAGGCAATCCACCCTCTGTGGCCTTCCAGAGTGCTAGGATTACAGGCGTGAGCCACTGTACCGGGCCAATGTCATGTTTTTTAAAAAAAGGAAAATATAATTAATCTTAGCCAATTTCACTTGGAGCAAAAACAGTGTCACTGGAAAGTTTTCTAATAGCCATACACCCAAAGAGTCTTCTCCAAAGTTGAAAAAATATGTATAGAATATTGCTGAATCATGTTGGTCTTATGGTAGATTTATGAGGCATGCAACCACACAAAATTTTTGATTATAGTTAATAAGGCAAAGATATATTACTTCACTTAGCTCCACTTGTGACCTAGAATGAATTATATCCACAGAAATATTAGACCTAACTAGGTTCTTATACCTGAATGGCCAAGAGTTACACAGACATTTCCAGGTCAGCCTTATTAGAGAGTGGAATCTATAACGAGACCATAATCGAAAGCCAGCCCTCAGTTTTATTATTTATTTTGCTGCCTTGATCATTTTTCTGCACTCATTTGGCTTGAAGGCACAGACATTCCCTGTTGATTATCTCGACTTGGCAGTGGGTTTCTGCCACACATTTCGATTCCTAATATGGTAGCAGGAGAGGATTTTGTATGAGTTCCAGCAAGTCTCTTTGGGCTTGTGGAATGCGGTGAGGAAAGAATCCTACAGAGATGAAAACATGAACATTTGCATTGATAAAGAGAAAAAATGAAAGAAAGCAAAAAGAATCTCTCTTAAAAAAAATTGGTTTTTTCTCTTTTCTTACTCTGGTCACTTACAGTTCTAATCATGTCTTACAGTGGAGGGGACGGGAGCAATCAATGCTGTGTTCGTTATGGCCTACATCTTCACTACCATTTCAAAACTTGTTCTGAGATGCTTGAGTGTTTTTACAGAGGGAGTGTTTAAAGCTTTTATCATCATCAAGGTTTAAATCCTTGAAGCACCTTATCACACTGCCCTGCAAATTAGCCACATAATGATGAAATCTGAGAGAATAATGCCCCTACAAGATCTGCATTAAGGGATCGCGTTGTCTATTCACAGGGTACAAATTACACTGCCTTAATTCTGGAGCAATATGAACTAAAACTAAAGAAATACCCTCACTGCTTACCTGTGCATTGATTGTTTTGGAGTTCAATAAGTTTTTCTCCCAAAGTCATAAAATCAGCCACAGAAGTAGTCATTTGGTAAAAATCTTTCAGCAGTGCACCCAGAATGAAGAATTTTCCTCTAGCCCTGGAAAAAATTTCCTCATCCCTAAATGTGTGTTCTAAAGGCTTCTGTGCTTTATAAAGCTGTATTTGCATTAGTATATAAAAATGCATTTTCATCATTATTTGCATTCATTTGATCTATTACTTTCATATAATTAAGAATTAATTTGGCAACTGTAGCCTCCACATTGACTATATCAACATTTAAGGTTGTGTGTACATAGGCTTATTTACTGCTGCAGCAAAAAAAAAAAAAAAAAAAAAAAAAAAAATCACTAATTAGATTTCATCTAGAAATACAGGAAATACGACATGCCGATGTGGAGACATGTGAAAGCTTGGTCTTCCTAGTACTCCAAATATTACCTTTTCCTGGAATACTTATTTTAAGGAGCCCTTCAGTAAAGGGTTCTGATTAGTCACCAACAACCATAAACACACTTAGTACATTAGTGAAGCCCAGAATCGTTTAAACAGAACTGAAAAGCTCAAAGTGACATAAATAAAATAGAAATTTGTTTCTCTACAATATGAAATGCGTGACGGTAAACAGTCTAAGGCTCACAAGGAGTCCCGTCTATCACAAGGAAACTAGACTATCTTTCTCTCCTGCCACCCTCGGCGTGCGGCTTTGTGTCCTGGACCAGGGTGGCAGCTGGTGCACCAGGCAAGACATCCCTATGAGAAATAAAAAGGAAACAATCAGTGTGAATTCGTGCCCTTTACTGAAAGTCCTTGCGTAGGACTTACCTCTATCCCACTTATTTCCACCTACATACTTGGTCGGAACCTATCCTTGACCACCTGCAAGGGAAGCCGGGAAGTGAAGTCTTTTGCCTCGGTGGCCATGTGCCTGGCTAAAAATTGGGGCGCTGAACCAAGTGAGAGGGGGTGAAATGAGTATTGGGGGGTGAATACCTAGTCTCTGTCACAGTTAGGTCCACAACTCCTTAACTCCTTGACCAGCTCCCATCGTCAGGCCAGGCAGGCTGACTGTTCCTAGGCACGTTCCTAGTGATTTATTGAAATCAAAATGTTTTCTCTAATGTTAATGGATATAAATGATAGAAAAGTTGAAAACAATTATTAAAACAACCACAAATTCACTGCCCATAAATCAGTCGAGTTCATTTTCTGGTACTTATTCCCACATCTATTTTCATACACACATATATGTATCCACACACTTTCCTCAATAAAATTGGAACGCACAAAGCATGTAACTTTTTATCTGCTTTTTTAGCAACATAATATTGAGACCATCCTCTGCCCCTTTTTGAAATCTTAACATTGTTTTAAATAGCTATAGATTATTTCATAATATTGTCATTCCGTAATTTCCAAGTTTTTCTGTGTTATAAGCTACATACACTGCAATTACCATCTGTGTCACTCAATCTTTGCTCATATCCTCACTCACCTTCTTCAAGAGGTAGTCCTTCTGGTAAAAGAATATGCAAATCTTAAGACTTTGATATGACAATTCCTCTCCAGAAAAACTGGTAACATTTTACATTCTTACCCTCCCGTATGAGTGTATGCCTAGACCCTTCAACCAGCCAAGAGCATCATATAATTCTTTTTAAGATTTTACCAATTTGGGCTCAGTAACTGTAGCACAGTGGTTACGGCACTGGCCACGTACACCTAGGATGGTAGGTTTGAACCCAGCCCAGGCCAGCTAAACAACAATGACAACTGCAACAAAAAATAGCCAGGCGTTGTGTTGGGCACCTGTAGTCCCAGTTGTAGGGAGGCTGAGGCAAGAGAATCACTTAAGCCCAAGGGTTGAAAGTTGCTGTGAGCTGTGACACCACAGCACTCTACCCAGGGTGACATAGTGAGACTCTGTCTCAAAAAAAAAAAAAAAAAACATTTTACCAATTTAATAGACCAAAGTCTCCTTTTTGGTATGTCTTTGATTACTGCTAAATTTCGACATTCCTCCTGCTTTTATAATTAGCCTTCTTTGTTATGAAAACATATGATAGGAGAGACGGAAGTTCATGGGCTCAAATTTAGAAATACTAACTTCAGACTGAAAGGTACAAGTCTCTGGTTTTGACAATAAGTCACAGGTGCTAACTCGTGCATGGCACCATAAAAGAAGCTATCCTTCCATTCCAGGAGACAATGCAGCTGTCACCCGGCCACTTCAAGGAAGGTACCCCAGTTTTTTCCTCCACTGCTTAACAAGGGAGCCACTACAGCCTTGGCTCATGTTGTATTGAGCTTGAAGGACACTGCTTCATATGTAATTTATGGGTTTCCTTCCAGCACAGTTATTCCCTTGCGTTGACTGTCAACCCCTTGTCTCAGCAGAGTAGCAAGCAAAAATATCCAGGGAGCTCAAATTTAATTCAAGGAGTCAGTAAACCCCCAGCTCTGTCTGCTTAAAGACTTTCATGCTGAAACTTAGAGCTTTCAAGCTCTAAACTTATAACTGAGCCGAAAACAACATTCTGCCTTAAATATCTGACGGTGTGTCACATCTCACTCCATGTGACGCTGAGGTGATAGACAGTGAGTAGCCAGATCACAACATGCCAGTCAAACAGCTATTGTAGCATTTCCCGACCTTTGCTAAGTGGAGAATTTCAAACACCTTAGGCACATACTCTGTGTGAATGGGATTGATACATTTTCTTGCCTCTGCGTTAGATAAATTATTCTGGAGTGGTTAATTCTTTGCAAATTTTTAGTCCTTTCCCCAGGCCTAAAAGCCAAATAGTAATTCAAAAGTTAATCTAAGAAAGAGATTGAATTCTATAGGATAATTTCCAATGAGACTATCGGGACAAAACTTCATAAAATTGCATGTCTAAATAGTAAGGTAAACTTCATCCCTACGTGCAAAACCAAAAATTAAGTATTGAACTACAACTACCTCTTTTTCTCTATAGGCCTGGCAGTTCTTTTCCAGGTATATAAGGAAGGCAAATATGCACTTCTGTTTGCTCTTTAGGCTGGGCCTTGCGCAGTGACTCACCTGGAGGGCACCCCAGTGAAAACACAGTGGGCAATGACACAGAGGACTGGACACATCGCTGGGGTTGTCCCTCCTCCATTTGTCTTGCTGGAATCTGTTTTTCCTCATCTGAGGGAGAAGCTACTTGGAGTCAGGCATCATGAAATCAAAATGCAAAGGAAGGAGACCATGAATGTGGGTTAATTGCATTCTGGATGCCACTGAGCCACAGTTGGTACAAATTCCTGGGTATAAGAATGTGTTTTACACATTTTACACACCAGGAAGACCACTAATTTGGTGAAGCTAGAGCAGGGGTGGGTACCAGGAAGTGGCAGCAGATACGGACTCTGAGTGTGCGTGTGTGTGTGTTGGCGGGGTGTAGATGCATATAGGTCCTTGCACGTCAGGCTAAGAAGTCAGGACTTTGTCCTCCAGCATGGATCTCCCGGGAGGGCTGCAGCTCCTGTCCAGGAATGTCTCATCTCTCCGGTTGGCCCACTGTGTAATCTTCTCCCTCTGACTCACAGAGAAGTCCCACCCTTGCAGTCTTGGTAGAGAAGTGAAACCTGTATTTCTATCAGCAGATCTGTGGAGTAACAAAGGGACGGCAGGAGCAGCGTAATTCAAATTGAAATCCTCCCTTTCTTCTTGCCATTTACTGTCTGGAGACAAAAAGAATACGATTAATACACATACAGGCAGAAAGACACCAGCTCTTAAGCAATGAATTTTCTGCAAGGAGAGGAGAGAAGACAGAGACCAACGAGGGCTGCAAGAATCACCACAGGCTCCTGGGAGGAAGTAATATTTGCTGTCCCCACCAGATGTAAGGCATAACCTTCAGGGTCCTTAAAAATTAAGTGGCAGTAGGGCTCAGAAAACCAATTCTCTAACAGTGATGAGCAAAACAGACAAATCTCTGGGCTCACAGACCATGCGGAAAGCACAGGTGCCTGTATTCTCCTTTGCAGGGTCTTGCTAGGGTACCTGGTATACCCAAAGGACCCAGGTAACTGTCCCTTTACATATTTTCTATTTAATACACTTGCTTAAGTAGAATTATTTATTGGGGTATTTAAAATGCATGTTTAAATGATCAAAGTAATATGTGTTCAGGACAAAGAAGTAAAAATAGACCAGAAGTTTAAAGCTTCTCTCTACACACCTATACCCAGCACTTCCATTCAGAAACAGGCACGCTCACACCGTTCCATGTGCCTCCTTCAGAAATCTTTCATGCATAGATATATATTATGTACAAATGCTGTCTCACTATTTCCTCGTATGCTATACTGGTGACACAGACTGCTGATACACTTATAGGAGGGACCTGGCAAAGGCAATCTGGTTGTAAAGGAGGTCTTAACGCTCTGTTGCAAATCGCTTATATAAAATGGAATATCGATCGTTCATATCAGGGAAAGGAAGGTGAGGAAAAGTAGGGAACACTGAAGTCTCCGCAAGTAATGCCTTGTCTTATCACTTACGACACTTACACATTGTTGCATAACAACACAAAAGTAGTTGCCTATTGGGTGAATGGACCATAATTTCTTGATTATTCTCCAATTATATAAATGTTATGTTGGCTTTTTGCTTTCATAAACAATACTATTTTGAATCTCTTTGTATGTAACTTTGTGTACTTAAGCAAGAGAGCCTGTATCATAATTTCCAATAATTAAATTGCTAAGTAAACGGGAATGTGCATTTCCAATATTGACAAATTACCTCCCAAACCATCCAGTGGTTCCCGTTTATGGTCAGTGGAAGAGACCTTTCTGTTTGCTTTTAGGGATTCCTCCTACAAAGGGCTGCATGACAACAGCTAGTTCTGCTAGCTCCAGCCTCAGAATCTACCCGCCCATTTATGACTAGGCTGCCGCCCTATGGGCAAAAGCTTTTTCCGAGCTTTTGGTGCCTTAAAACATCTGTACTAGTAACTCAGTGACACTGCACAGTGGCACAGTCCTGTCCACACAGACATTCATTTTTGTTTTAGCTCTTAAGAGTGAAAACTGCTGTTAAAGAGTTTCCATTCCAAATCCAAGGACAATTCTACTAAGAACGAGGATAACTGAGAGAGAGGGGGCCGCAAAGTCCACGTGTGAGCTGCTGTGGAGACGGCGAGAAACAAGGCAGAGGGCCAAGTTCAGGACATTCCACAGGAACTCTGTGACAGTCACATGGCCTTTTAGGTCTCATGAAACAGAAGCTGTGGTAGATACTTGTTTGGGGGGAGAGGATGACAGCAAGGCAGGATGGCAAAAATAAGAAATTGAATTCCTTGGCTCTTGTTATCTCAAGTTCAAATGATTCTCAGGAACATGCAGCTTTGTCTTCATTAACGTTTTGACATTGTTATGTATAAATCCTCTTCTAAACGGAGTTGGGATTCCTATGTATCCTTTGATAGTAAAATAACTGATGATCTCGCGATTTTTTCAAAGATACACAAATATGACCCATAGAAGAATGATAGCGTTGGTATTAATAATTCAATTTCAGGTTTTGTCAAATATCTTTTTAAAACTCAGGTAATAATACACCAATCTTTCTCATACATAATTTATGGTATTGATTAAAATCTAAAAATGGAAAGAAAGAGATTTATTTTCTACTTTATTTTGCTGGAAGAATGAATAAAATGTAATCAGCCAAGTTAATATTTCGAACAGCAAACTATCGGAAATTTATTTCTGCACTGAAAGAAAAGTTTAGGACTAATAATTTCTATTATCCATGTGCTGTTGATGGAAAAAAGTATAAAAAGTACAACATGCTCTTAAAATGATTATACAATCAAAGAAATATGAAAAGAATAGCTTTAGTTACTGGTCCGTAAAAAGACTATGTTTAAAACCCCATGTAGACATGCATAGCAAAAACATAACAAAACTTGTAATATGTATGTACTGGTATATATATACATGTGTATTCTTTCTGTCCGTCAAGTTTGCTGTGATAGTGAACAGTGATATAGTTTAACTTAATCTAAATTGTAAAGCATTCACCATGTCTCTCATTAAAAGTGCCTCTTTTTTTTTTTTTGGAGACAGAGTTTCAAGCTGTCACCCTGGGTCAAGTGCTGTGGCATCACAGCTCACAGCAACCCCCAACTCTCAGGCTTAAACGATTCTCTTGCCTCAGCCTCCCAAGTAGCTGGGACTACAGGTGCCACAACGCCCGGCTATTTTTTGGTTGAAGTTGTCATTGTTGCTTAGCAGACCCAGGCCAGGTTCGAACCCACCACCCTAGGTGTACGTGGCCAGCGCCCTTACCAACTAACTGAGCTACAGGCGCTGCCTAAAAGCATCTCTTTACCCAACTACTTGGGAGGCTGAGGCAAGAGAATCACTTAAGCCCAAGAGGTGGATGTTGCTGTGAGCTGTGACACTACAGCACTCTACTGAAGGCGACATAGTGAGACTTTGTCTCAAAAAAAA
>NW_003852402.1:38462950-38466762 GCF_000181295.1 Otolemur garnettii | reverse complement strand
TTGTTGTTGTTGTTGTTGTTGTTGTTGTTGTTGTTTTAGCTGGCCCAGGCTGGGTTCAAACCTGCCAGCCTTGGTGTATGTGGCCAGCGCCCTACCCACTGAGCTCTGGGCGCCATCCTTCTAAAAGGATTTTAAAGTAAATGTGCACTTTCGTGCCCTGTGGGGCACACCTCCTGAGTAGCTCTCCATCTTCACCTCTGCCTCCTCTGCCATTGCCTGTCTGGGTCTGGTCCTTACCACTAGTGACAGCAACAGCCTCCCAAGGTCAGCCCTCCTGGCTCCTGCCTTGACCACCTTCCTCCCATTCTCCACATTACTACCAATGGCATCTTCCTAAAGCAAAAATTTCATTATACTACTTTCCTGTTGAAAATGTTTAATTGTCTTTAATTAGCTTCTCAATGCCTTCATGATCAAATCCAAATTCCTTACAATGCTCTACAAGTCCCTTCCTGACAAGGCCCAGGCCTGCCTCTCCAAAGGGCACCACTCGTTCCGCACTTACCCAGGCACAGCCCACAATAACCTACACCATTTCACACGGGGAAGCCCTTGTGGGTATTAGGACTGTCCTTGGGCTGTCATCATCCCGTCCCTGTGCCCCTGCCCCCTCCAGCCTGGAGAACTCGAACTCATCCTCCGCAGCAGTGCTCCTCAGCCTTCCCCATCATGTCACCAACATGACAAGATCAACAGTAACTGTGCTGACTGTGGTAGCCAGTGGCCCAGAAACTTGGTCAGTGGTATGTGAGGACCCCAGAGATAACATTTGGGGCACGCTGGTTTGCACTGCTGAATGCACGTTAGAATTATCTGGAAACTGATATCTGTAAGATACCAGCTGAAAGAGGGTATCGCCTTCACTGCATGCTTCAAGTCCCTGTACAGACGCCCCCAAAGTGAACATCTAGTCTCTGTGCCTGCACCCCACTCACTAGCCTTTAAGGGGTGCCCATTTTCGGTCAAATAAACCCATCAGGAAGGGTTACCTTTCTCTCCCAGCCGCAGTATGTGCTAATGATTCTATAACTAAGAATTTCGAAATTTCCACCCACATCTTTCATCACACAGTTTATGTTGAAAAATGGGTTGAGCATGTGAGGGATAGAAAGAAGGAAGTTAAATTCATTTCAAAAAGAGAACTCCAAATCAGCTTAATTTCCTTTCTTCTAAATCTGAGTGATGCGCCCTGCTCTTCTCCATCCACCAGCAGCCCTCCTCCTCCCTGGTTTTCCCAGTCACTGCGCTGAGCTCCCAGCCTCCAGCAGCAGGCCAGGTGGGGCCACACTGGCTGTCAACGGAGGCGCGGGGACAGGGCAGAAGGAGCCACATAGTGGGACTCAGTTACCTTTGTCAGCTCAAACCTTTGTACTCACTGTTCCCAGTTTCTGGGTCCCTCCCTTCTTTACTCTTTGAAATCCTTTGAGCCTCCCTAAATTGCTTACTCTTCCCTCGGTCAGCTCCAGGGCAGTGTCTTAGAAACACAATGCAATTTAAATGGCACGCTGCAGTGCACGCCCACTTTATGGACACCATAAAGAGCATTATCTGAAAGCTGAAAGTTCCCTCCTGTGTCTTCATTCTGTATCCCCTGGCACACTTCTGCCTTCTGAAGGAAAGGAGGGAAACAGAGAGGAGTCATTCTGGAAGTGAAACACTTCCTCCAATTCCAAGTCATGTTAGGGAAACATGAGGGGAGCACACAGCAGAGTGTAATCTAATTAAAAGGCACCGCACACCATCGTAAACCATGTTACGTAAACTGGAGAAATACTGGGAAGTCCAGAAAGGTGCTGTAAAGTATTGGTGGCCTTGGTTTTTCTCCTGGAATAGAAGATACTTACTCCTTTTGCCTTCTTAAATACATTGTTCCTGGTTACCCAAGGAAGAAAAAGAGAGTTCAGCTTCCATATGAGTTTTTATCATTTTGACTGAGCAAAAGTCCTGCGGCTTCCAGAGTTCCACAGTGGAGATGCAGCCTTCAGTGATGCCTTCGTTTCGACAAAGCAGATGTGAAACTGAGCTGTGCTTGTGGATTTGAATGGCTTCTTTAGGAGAGAATCGATTGGTGGTACTGGGGTATTTTTGTTTTTGTTCTGAGAGCAGGTCTTGCTCTGTCACCCAGCCTACAGTGCAGTGACATCACCATAGCTCACTGCAACCCCAAATTCCCGGGTTAGAAGGGATCCTCCTGCCTGAGCCTCCTGAACTAGGGGCCAGCTAATTACATTTATAAGCACAACTTTATACAACTTGTATCACACAGATTGAAAGAGCGTACCATGTTCTAGGAAATACTGATAACGGATTGCTTAACATTACAAACATATCCCTGATTGAATAATTGAGATTCAAGAATAAAGACATTCCGTGGGCATCTACACAGGAAAAACAAGTCACAGGTTTGAGACCTCAGAGGTCCTGAACTCCTGGCCTCAAGCCCAGCCTATTGTTAATACTTTTAAAGTGGTCTTACAGCCACCCGTCTGCCTTTCAGTGCCTGAAACTGCATTTTACGATTTTATTGCTTTAAATAAATGAATGAAGGAATAATAAAACTCCGCTGCTGTCTTTGGAGAGAAAAGTAGACAAATAAATATGAATTACTTTTGAATTGATTACTACTTTCAGTTAATAAATCTTTTTTTCCATTCATTATGGCAGATGAAAATTTCTCCAAATGAGATCTGCCACTTTTTCAACTAGTTGTTAATAGTGGTCCAGGGAGTAAAATTCCTTTCAAGGAAAATATTTGTTAGGGAATTTTTTAAATCAGCTTTCTTTAGTGTTTTCGAATCTTTTATATGCTGATACATTTTATAAATTTCTAGATTAGAACAGTTAGAGTGTCTGTGCCTCTAAAATTGTCTGACCACCGTTCCCTTTTTCAAAGAACACCTCATAGGACTGGAATTCAAAGACACACTTTGGAAGACGCTAGCGTAGATATCCTAAGGTCAGCTGCACCGTCATTCCTGACCATTCCCACCAGAAATTCACAAGTCCCAATATGCACCATCCTTGACTAAAATTCATGGTGACAGAATGTCTGTCTTGATAGGTTGGTTGTACACATATTGCTCTTGCTTTGAATGTTGTCCGAGGAGACATCTGAAGCCAGGCTAATTTTTGCCTCTTAGCTACTGACTTGTTTTGTCTGCTTAGATGCCCAAACAATGCTTTTCTTTAATTTCCAGTCAGAAATATGTCATCCAATCGGGGATATGTTCGTGGTGTTAAATAATCATGATCAATATTCTGTAGAACATGGTATGGTCTTTCAGTCTGTAGATGTGATTATTCTTTTTCTTTAGTGAAATTTCTTCATATGATATCTGTGCATGCTTTTCCTGTTGCTTACTGGCCCTTCTTCAGGGACGTTGGTCTTCCTCGGGTTAAGTGCTTTTGAACTCCAGTCTGCTCTGTTCTCATTCCTTTGGTCCTCTTGTATTTACGAGCCATTCCTCCAGATCGGCAATTTATTTGCAGCCATATCTATTTTGTTCCTTGCTGTATCACCTTTTTAATCCACTCTGTAATTGTTTCTGTACTCAACCACCTTAGTTCTGGAACTTTCCTGTCATTCTATCACCTCATCTTTGAGCTCATGCTTTCTCTGAGTTCATGTTCTCATTAACTTGATTCATAGCCCAAAGCCCTTCTGAGGAATTTTGTTTTGCTCTTTGGTTTCTGTTTTCTTTAAAAGTGGGGGGTTTGGGCATTCTTCTGTGTGCTGTGTTCCTTTCTTGTTAAGGGTTGGTTGGTTGATGTTTGTTGTTATTTGGGAGCACTGCCGTAGGTGGGTATTGTCA
>NW_003852402.1:38449867-38462806 GCF_000181295.1 Otolemur garnettii | reverse complement strand
ATGTTTGTTGTTATTTGGGAGCACTGCCGTAGGTGGATATTGTCACGGGTTGTTGGCTGGTTGATGTTTGTTGTTATTTGGGAGCACTGCCGTAGCTGGGTATTGTCATGGGTTTCCCCCTCTCTTGCTCATACCTGAGCAGCCTGATCCAGACTTTCTGTGTCTAATCGAGGGTAGGTGGCTTCTCTGGGACTCCATTCCTTTGACACTAACATGTTCTCCCCAGAGCTATGGCGTGAGAACCTAGTTTGAGAAGCCCTCCGCTTTCCTACAGAGGGAAAGGGCAGCTCTGGGGAGGCTGCATGACATCGGAATCAGAACTCCTGGGTTCCACTCTCTCTTCTGCTGTTTGTTAGATATTTGACACTAAGATTTAAGCTCTCTCTTCCGCCAGAACACATACCCATCCTGAATGGGAATATGCTAGGATTTTTTAAATAATTCAACAAATCTTTATTGATTGCTCTGCAAGGCACTATTCTGATCTAGGCCCTGGGCATACACTGTGTGAACAGATGAGACAAAACCCCATTGCTCATGATTGTGGATGCAAGGCACCATCTTTAGTGATACGTGCTGTATTAGAAAGAAGCAACTCACTTCTTCCCAATAGACAAAATGAAGATAGACATTCAGTTAGTTTCTCTCCAGATTTGAGGGAAATGATGAGGTCTTCGGGCTTCACCAGTTCACCACAAAGGCGTTAAGGGGGCAGATCAGCATTAGGAGCTACCCTGTGTCACTCTAAGATCTTCTCTGGGACAGCAGATGCCTGTGTGTTCACATGTGCGTGCATGGGGTTATTTTTGTTTCTATGTCCATATTATTAGGTTGCAACTTTCCTTATTAGGTAAATGATTTATTATTGGGAAGGAGGAAGCTTTTGACTTTTTTTTTTTTTTAAGTTCTGAGAGAAAGAAGGTGGAGGCCTCAACTAATTCTGTGAACTCTAATTAAGCATCCTGCCTGATGGTCTGCACACATACTGAAATCGCCACAAAACAGCTCCATCCTCAGACTTATTCAAGTACTTTAAGACACAAGAAAACACAAAGCTGAGATGGTTTGGTTGAGCCATGTGCCAGCTTAGCCTCTTGCTCTTGGCTAAAAAACAGTTCAAGGACTCTAAACTTGGAGTACTTCTAAGAAGTTGTTTCGTCTTATCCCTGGACACCAAAAACCAGATTTGCTCATATCTAGAAAACCCATTCATCAGAAGAATTCTTTAATTTCACGATACCTCACACTCAAGATTGTTCTTGCACAATCCCACTAGAATCTGATCTCTTTCCTGAATATGCTGCATGGAAACAAGAATAAATACCTCTTCCCAGACTTGTGCCAAGATGCAGGCTCTTGGTGAGCATCGGAAGCCCCAAACACCTGCTCTGTTTGCTTAACCCAAACAGGAAAAGAAACAACCAAACCCTTGTGCCTTTGATAGCGTATAATGAGAGATGGAGCATTACCTATAAATGTCCCCCAAATAAATCACACTTAACTGAGGTTATAAAGAGAATATTTGATAAGTGCTGTACTTCGGAGGGAATTTAAATGGCAATCGCTTGCCGCTTCTTGTGTCACTATCCTGCCTCTAATGTAGTATCCCCCATCCAGCAATGCAATCCTCAGCCAGTTGCCTTGAAAGCTGGTTACCGTGGAGATGATTATCAGTATTATGATGACCTATTTAGAGGAATTTCTCCATTGCCAGAAAACAAATAACCACAGAGAGCCTTACAAATGAATCATGCTCTTTCACTAAAAGTGCCTTCACAAATGAATGCCACAGATGTATTGTGTGTGTGTGGTGTGTGTGTGGAGTGTGTGTGGAGTGTGTGTGGGGTGTGTGTGGTGTGTGGATTTGCTCATGACTAGGAATTGCAAAGGTCTCTGCGAAGTTCCACGTGTCTCTAAGCATCCCAAGAGGACAGAAGCTGGCCCAAAGAGCAGACATAAGCACATAGGCGCTTCCTACGGTTTGAAGGGCGTGGCCATGGTTGTACTGATCTCGCGACAGTGTTAACATGTCTTCCATTTGCCCTGTTTCTTCTTCTTACTCAGCTACTGTTTTTGGAGGTTTTTCTAGGGGTTCTGGACTGCGGTTGACAGATGGTTGGTGAGGACTGATTTTTACAAACTCATGGGCCATTTAGAGTTCCTAAACAAACTATGACTGCTCGATAGCTATTTTGATTTTCTCAAAATGATGCCACAAAGTCTACATTTGGTCTTTTATTATTTTTATAAAGCTTTTTTTTTTTTGGTGACTGTATGTAAATCTGGCTCTTTAAGTTTTAACTATAAGCGTTTTTTGCTCGTCATCATCCTATTCCCGATAGAAGAGATGGATGCTTCAGCTGCTATCGCCTCCCTTTTTTGGATAAATTTTCGGTACTACTTTAATTTATACTTATAAAAATTCCAGTGATGAAAGTCAGATCTTGATTATGTTCACAGAAGCAGCAAATAATTATATAACCAACATGTTACACAAAGTAGGTCAAACACACCTCAATTCCTCCTTCCACCTCACAAAGGTCATGACCTACGGGATTTGGGGATTTTCAGGCACAACCCCTCCGCTCTCATCCTTCCACCCCCTGTAACTTTCTCCAGGGTGATGGCAGGGTGTCCCCACATCCCGCCATCTCCTATTGATGTTTAGTAAACCTGAGTCAGCATATACCCTGCCCCTCCAGAACTTTCAAAAATTCTTGAGCCAGATCAATTCAGTTTTTATCTGTTCACGTTCACAGTGGCCTTCCAGCAAGGTTATCCATAGCCATCTCCCTTTTTTCCTGATCACACACAGAACTCATTTAACTAATCCAGGCTCTCTTTTCCATTTCTGCACTATCGTCTTGTCTTTACACCTGATGTCACATTGCTCTGAACTCGGCAAATATCCAAACCATATCAGTCATCTTACGAGTTTTTTTGGCTGGTCTGAATGCCATGTAAACCCCAATGAAAATCCCAGTGTAATAAAATTTTCTTCCATTCAACTAAATATACCTCTTTCTCTTTCTGTCTGTTTGAGAAGAAAGTACATTGATATTGTAATAAATGAGTTCTTAGTTAAATTTCAACTCCAAAGAGTCTAGCACAATATATCCAAGTTGATTGGGTAAGATGTTGACTTCTGTCCGTCTAGCAGAGTTGTGTGGGCACAGTTTTACCTAAAAGCATTAGTAATGCCTATTGGCACATGGCCTTTAAGTCATTTATACCGTTTCCTAAAAGGGGCAGGAAAGACGCAGAGGGCTGGTCGGCGTGCTCAGAACCCATAAAACGGCAGCTTCTCTCAGAATGTTGTGTCTCCCCTTTATTCAATTATTCACTAAAGACTTTTAACTGCCCCACTAAAGTGGCCTTCGGACTACGTAACAAGTTGTGAGCTGTTTGAAGTGTGCTCACATCCAGCGTTGCTTGATAAGAATTAGCCCTTTGGAAACCAGCCTTGGAATCCTAATCACTCTGAATAGTTCCGCACAAGATGGAAACATCAGACCTCTGACTCTGCCCAGCAATTCCACAAAATTAATTCCCTCTGTACGCTCTTGGATGGATTTTCAAGGCAAAATCCTGAGCTGGCTTTAGAATAGTTCCTCTCTGTCTAATCTTCACTCCTAGAGATGACAGCGTTTAATAGCAACAGCCCTTCCCACCCCGCAGCTCGGCCGGCAGGAATGAGAACAGAGTGTCCTAACCTCATGGACACCACGGGCAGTTACTCAAGGGGGAAAAGACAGATTTCAGAGCCTTTCACCAGATAAACTTGCAAATAAAGCCCAACCTTCTGAAGAATGCCGTGGGATAGTGCCTTCCAGAAATATTCTGTGTTTTCCCTCCCTCTCCTCTAAGAAAGCTCACGTCTTTGACTGCTGGAGATCCAGCAAATCACTTTCACCCCCTAGTTATGAAACGCTGCCTGATGGTGACAAGGGGCAGGCCTGCCCGCTCCAGGAAGCCATCTAGAAAAATGCATTTCTAGAAAATGATAAGGCAAGTGAAACATGGTACAACCACATAACGGAGCATTAACACCTGTGTTTCTAACAAGCCTTTAAAAGGGTTCTTGTTAATGGAAAGATATTAACTCGCTACAATTATGATAGCTGGTGATTTCTGTCATATTCTATCCCACCGGCAGTACCTATTAGACTGGAGTATTTCTGATAGGAAGCTCAGGGAAGGTGCTGTGGAGTGTAGTGGCCGTTTTCACTGGTCCCCTTAGCTGGTTCTCAGTGTGTGTGCTGTCTGCCGCTGAGATTCCCAGGGACAGCTCTCACGGGGCAGGCCCAGCAAGTCCCTGCAACATTCAGACACGCTAAGAGAATAAGCCAGAAATCGCTCACCTATTCTAGAAATGCTCATTGAGGACCTACTGTGAGCCATCAGGTCCTCAGCTAGTGCCAAGGATATGGTGGGGACAAATATTAAAAATAGGAACAGCCCCTGTTCTAATGAGGCTTCGCACTTAGTGAAGAAAAACAAAGGACGTTTATAAATCACAGAAACGTAAAGGATGACTTGGGGGTCATGAGAATTATAAAAAGAGATGCTGCCTTAGAATGAGGAGTCAAAAGACTTTCCGTGAATAAACTGCATTAGAAATGAGCTTAATTAAAGGGACGTGGGGTCAAGGCAGGAGGAGGAGGTGCCCCAGGCATGAGGGCCCAAAGAGGGACGGAACAACCTGCATTGAAGGTCAGTGTGGCTGGAGCAGAGACAGCGAGGGGGTTATCCTGAGAAATGAGACGGAGAGGTGGGAGGAGCCAGATCATTCAGGGTCTACCAATCTAGCTAAGACACATGGGCACTTAACTTACAGTACAATTACTAGATTGAAAACAGTGAAAGGGCGGAATCATTTGTGAATCACCCTTCCTTGCACATGTGTGTAATCTAAAGTTGATAACACCTATGAATGTTGAATTAAGATGACTGTTCAGAGTCGTAGAACTTCTGACATTACTAATGTTATTAATAACTGTGTGACCATGGGCTGATAACTTATGTGTAAATGGGAGGACCTACCGCCCAGTGAGGTCATGAAGAATAAAACAGATCCGGACAGTGCCTGGTAATAGCTTTTTAAAACTTGGAAAGAGTGCGCAATGCACCCTTATACCTGAGAATGAACTGCGCCCTGGGACCCGGGTTTCTAGGCCCCCGTTTGGTCCTCTTGCAGCTACGTTCTCATGAGGTGACGGGTCTACAAGTCCGACATAATACAGTCACCTGGAGGCCACACCCAAGTCTACTTTCTAACCCTGCTCTGGGTGTCTGGCTCTCCACAGTTCCTTGTCAAAATGATCCCATGATGGTTCCCAAGGTCTTTAAGGCTCTAGTCCCTGAGTATGCCCACCTGAAGTTAGACACTGACCTCATGTCTGAGAGGGGCCCCGGGAGCGTGGTGAACAGAGCCCACACGTGTAGGCTGGGGTGTCCCAACTGTGTGTGAGACACTTGTCCCAGCACACCCAGAGCTTGTGGTGTGAGGAGAGGAGGCGGCATTGCAGGCCCAGTAACATCCTGTCCTACCGCCAGGCTCACGGCAGGGTGCCAGGGCAGCGGGAAATTCTGAATGCAAAGCTGGTTTTCCTAGTCAATATGAACATTTGCTTGTCAAGATACACACATGGGAATAGAAAATACAATTTTAGCATTTTGTGTTTTTCATTTCCAACTTTGAACTATTTAGACAAACAGTATATGGATTTGCGTTTGTAGTCTTGATCTGGGTCAATAGAACAGGCCAGTCTGACCCTATGGTCTATAAAATCCTATGTATTACACGAAACTCCATTTCATTGAAACCATCTTAAGATGTGTGGATTTCCTACTTATGAAAATCAAATTAGGAGCTGGTGCCATGGCTCAGACCTTAATTTCAGCACTTTGGGAAGCTGAGGAGGGAAGATTGCTTGAGCCTCGGAGCTGGAGATTACAGTCAGCTATGTTCCTGCCACTGTTTCCAGCCTGGGTGGCAGACCCTGTCTCTAACAAAAAAAAAAAAAGAAAAGAAAGAGAAAATCACATTAGTTTAATAATAAATTTCCATTATGCACAGGAAGACTGAAAAGGCCATTGGAAAAAACAAGTTCAAAAGAAGGCAATCCACCTGGTGACCTCTTTTTCTCTCTGTAAGCATAACACTGTCCAAATATAGTTGTGTTTGTGTCACATGAAATTGTACATCTATACTTAGAGGTGCAAGGTGACAGTATGACTTTTAGAAATTTAGAATTAAGGAAAAATTAGTTCCTTCTTTGGAAAATTTGTTTGGACTCCCTAAATGGAGAGCCTCAAATATCAAATTAAACATTTCCAGCTCAGTGAAAGGTATCTTCCTGCCCTGAATTCCTCTCACAGTTTTTGCTGTGCAAAAATCATCTAGCAAGAAAACACACAGTCTCAGACCAGCTTTCCTACGATAAAGGAAAGATAGGAATTCATTTAAATGTGACTTTTCATGAATGTATGTCTTGTCTTCCCCACTGAACTGTAGCTCTTTGAGGAATAACTCTCATTCTACAGTTTCCTGTATGTCCTCACTCTCTCGCGGCCCTGAGAGTTGCTCAGTAGATATTTACACTTCACTCATCCATTCAGTATTTAGCAAATACCTATCATGTGCCACGCCCTGCGTCATGCATGGAAAAACACAGATGATGGCTGAAAGATGAAATACGGCACATAGCAGGCCCTCAGTGAATGAGTGAATGAATGGAATATAGAATAAGCGTTCGAGTTATTAGAACAAAAGTCGCAGGGTAAAAGCTGCCAGCCTGGCAGAATGCCTATAATTCTAGAAACTGAAAACTCGGGGAAAGATAAGACCAGCCCTGTCCTTTGGGCCTCTGTGGTCATTTAGTACGTGGCTCTGGGAGTCTTGCAAAGAATTAAATCATTTCATAGAAAACACATTTTCTACATAGAGAATTTAACTAACACCCCTACTCTCACTTCCCACTTCTCATTATATAAGATATATATATCTTATATAATGTAACGTCAATTCCAAAGAAATCAGCGTATACAATAATGTTACTGTAGATTTTTACTGAGGTTTCGAATACTGATGTGTGGTGATTGACTTTCATCACAAACGCGCTTCACAAGAAAAGCGGTAAAATCAACACCGAATTCTATCACTCCGGGACATTTTCCTAGATACAGAATAATATTGAAGCCAGGGTTTATTTTTATTTTCCCTTTCTAGTGTAAAAAAACTAGGTTCCTGAGGTAGAAGTTGATCTCTCCTGCCAAGCTATTTATCTTTTTTCATGGGTAAAACGTCAGCTGATTTTAAACAGATTTGTGCAGCTTTATGAAAGAGAATCATATTTGGTCGTCAATAAACCAAAATAAAATATCACTCTGAAAGAATAAGGGAAATCAGCATTCAAATAAAAAAACTCAATAACAAGCCAGCCAAAATGTTCAAAGTTTATTTGGGTTTTTTTTTAATGTGGCATGCATTATTAATGCTGTAAAATCTCAAACTAAAGGCGGAAAGTATGCATTATTGATAATATTACAGATCTTAAAAAGCATCATCTCCTCTAATTAGGGGACAAAAGGTACATTGTTCATCCTCTTTAGGTTGGCAGGCTAACCAAGGTCACCGAAGGACAGGAAATGGGACAGCAGAGGAAAAGAAACTCCCGCAACAGACAAATTTATTTTCTTTTTTAAACAGAGAAAGAAGCTCTAAGAAATTTCCAGTTAAGAAAACTTTGAGGCCATTATATCACCCCAAGAGGAGATATACCCAGACCCTGGACAAGTTCTAGAAATAGCTCAAAATGAGGAACCAGAAAGAGATTCCTCCACTTTTTCTAGAAATATTTCCAAATCTCTCCCTCAGTTATCTTAGACCATAAACTTCCTAGTGTTTACACACATAATGTGTAGAAGGCATGCAGATATTTTAAAGCAGGTGCATGTGAGAAATAAGGCGTTCATGAGTATGAAATTGATTCTTGCTAAACCAACCCCCAAACTGGGTGAGCCTGAGGTCACCCCATGAAGGAGCACAAACCCTTTTGGTCATGATGTATAAAAGCACCCCTATTCCCACGCTGTTTTTATTCTGTACTTATGATGAACTGCCTGGAAACTGTCTCTGTGGATAAGTAACATCAACTTGTCATATTACATGTACCTAAAAATTCTAGCAGTGTTACCAGTATTATTTCAAGTAGGAATGTTACATTTTTAAAAAAAAAAAAAAAAAGAAAAATCTTACTAGTGACCATTCCTATGACATAAAGAAGAGGCCAAATCCAAATCTCCAGGAAAAAAAAAATCCAGTTCAATTTGCTATTTGCAACTTGTTTGCATTACGGGGTCATGTGTGTTCTGTGTGTGTTTCTGTTAATCAGCTCATAGAAACAGTAGATTACTGATCATTCCCCAGTCTTTGTAGACATCCAGAAAGAATCAAACCTCCTCTACTCCGGTCCGTCTCATTGGTTTGCCCTTCCTGAAAGCTTTTCCCAAGTACAGGGGAAATAGGCTTGAATTATAGTGAAGAATTTCACCTTAAAAATGGAAAAGATTCAGATTGTGCAAACATAATATCCTCCTTCCTCTGCTAAGCGTGGCGCTCAAATCTTCACAGTAATTTTATCTGGCCATAAACAGGCCCTGCCTTTGAAGTCTTGCTTTGCTGTGTCCTTGTTCTCCAGTTTTTTGTATATACATTCCTGCATTTTTAGCCAAGAGGCTGACGGCCATATATAGTCCATTTGGCAATATTAGAAAGGGCTCTTGGAATTCAGTGGTCTCCCCCACCACTAAGAAAAAAATGCTTTCTGTTTAATTCATAATAATAGCACTTTGCCTTTATGTTTTTTATTTCTTCAAAGCACTCCACCACCATTAATGAACTAAATCAGCCTTTGCTATTTTTATGATCTGTCTCATTAAAATGGAGTTGATTTTCTCTGCGGTAGTCACTTATGTAATGTTGTTTTCTTCTAGAAAACATTGCACTTAACTAATGTAAATTCATTTTTAAATCGTGTGCTTAGATAGAAAATTTTCCCAGAATATATTTTGAATGCTGCATCCTTACGATAGCATGCCAGGGAGCGTTTTAATCTATACAGATGTTTTAAACTATAAAGAACATAAACCCTCTAATGCAGTCTTTTCTAAGTATTTTTAAATTATTTGTAATGACCCCCTCAAGTAAATGTGTTGAAACTGTCAGTGATAGAAATGGAAATTGTTTGCTCTGTGAACCTTATTACCACTTAATTATTTGTATATTGTTAAATGATTGGTTTGCCCAGAAGTGCACAGGAAGGAAGTACAGTTGGCACAGAAAGCCGGCATTCCCACATTTATCACGTCGCCACCTCATTGTCTTGGCTGCTACTGGACCACTTCGTACAAGTGCGTGATGGCTCATTCGTCGGAATTTGATCTCATGTGGGAAGGGAGCGTGTGAGTGTGTACACGCTCCCCAGTTCAGGCAGAGATGGTATTCCAGAGATGCTAGGTTGAGAAACTCTATAAGTTGGCTGCCTCCCAACTTCCATCCCTCCTACTTTTGCTTAGAGCCTTCTGATTCCTGTTTGAGTTCTACTTGTGCTTAGGACAGAGCAGACCCTACCCCCAACTCCCACTACCCTCAACTACCCCACTAGGGGTAGTTAATTTGAGGATGGACATCTAAGTCAGGGCTAAGCCAACCTCACTCATCACATTCTCTGCCTACAGGGATTAACACAGAGTAAACATTTTGGTTACGTTAGTCCCATGGGAATAAACTGGGGACTCACGTTGAGAATCCTTGATGCAGACTCTGTTTCCCTCGGGTAGTTCATGTGCTGGTGGGAGGCTTGTGTCTTGCGCAGTCACTCACATCCTCAAGACCAGTGTTTTTCAACTTTCTGATCTCACCGTACACTTGACCATACAGTTAAACTTCTGCAGCACACTTAGATTATGTTTATCAAAAACAAAAAAGTAAAAAAAGAATATACTTCTGTGCTTTGAACTTCTTTTGAAAATAATTTAATTAATGATTGTTAGAGTTTCTCGTGGCACCCCTAAGATCCTCTCATGGCGCACACTGGTTGAAAAATCACTGCTCGGGGCGGCGCCTGTGGCTCAAAGAAGTAGGGCACCGGCCCCATGTGCTGGAGGTAGCGGGTTCAAACCCAGCCCCGGCCAAAAACTGCAAAAAAAGGAAAGAAAGAAAAATCACTGCTCAGGAGAAAAGCCTAGAATAGTTAGGAAGCTGCACCTGGGACCTTGCTGATGTTGCTGAATTCATGTTAGTCAGGGAACAGGCTGAACTGATGTAGCAAAGAGATCCCAAAATACAGAAGCTCCAAAAGATAAAATATCCTTTAAAAATTCACTGTCTCATCATGTCTCCTGTTATCTATCCCATGGGTGGGTGCATGGCCAAGACTGGTAGACAGTTTGGGGGCTTGAGGTCTTCTGGGGACCCCAGATCTTCCTGTCTAGTTTTGCTGGCCCTCAAGAGTGCAGTCTTCATGCAAAGTAAATTCTGCTGCCTTGCTCCCCACCACATTATGTTTCCATTACAAAAGAAAATAAAGGAAGAATAGAAGGCAGGAAGCTCACTTTAAGGCAGAGCTTATCTAAGCTCTGTCGGTATTTGGGGACTGATAATTCTCTTCTGTTAAGGGCTGTCCTGTGCATCCTAGGACGTTCAGCAGAATCACTGGCCTCTATCCCCTCAATGTCTATAACACCCTCCTCTCTAAGTTAGGACAACCAAAACTCCAGAGATTACCAGAGGTTTGGGGCGGGGGGCGGGGGACAAAACAAGCCCCCAGTATGCCATGGAGGTTACACACATCACCTCCACTTATATCTGCGAGCCAGAAGGCAGTCATCTGGCTACACTGATTCATGATTGAGTCTGGAAGAAATACTTTTAGCTGGATAAATTGATTCCCAGGTAAAATTTCAGAGGTTCTATTGCTTAAGAACAGAGGGGAAATGGAGTTTGGGGGACAAGTCACAATCTCCACCACACAGACCTCCCTATTTTTGAACTTTTCCATCATCTAAGCCAATAAATTACCTTTGCAATTTAAACCCTTGATGTTTAGAGCCCTAAGAGATACACGTATTACCTTCTTCATCCAACACTTTAAATTGAAATTTAGTGAACATTATCCAAAGGAAAAAGGATGAAAGAAATAATACCTGAAGTTATTCAAAAGCTGGGTACTGGCTCGCAAGGGCTTGAACAAAGCAGCTGAAATGAGGCTGTTTCTTATCAAGAGAGGGCTCTGGTGGAAATAGAAAGGCCACGGTCACAAGGGCCCATGGTCACCGTGGTAGTTAAGAAAGCAGACGGCGTAATTATGCAAAATTATCAAAATGAAAACTGCAGGCATCTTGCATCATCTGGCTTTGAACTGCTGCTGTCCGGTTCTCACTGTGAATACAAAGAGCCTTTAGCGGCTCTTTTTGTATCACACAAAAGGATCATTGCTCACCGCCTATTGTTTGGCAATTATATTTCTGGGAAGTTGGCATAATTTGGGATTTGAACTGCCTGAGGGAAGAAGGGGGTGGCAGCGTTCTTGCAATGGAGGTAGGGCTCATTTTAGTGGTGAGTGGCTGTCCCAAAGTTCATTCTGAAGCCAATAGTTCTGAATTCAAAACACATTTTCACATGAGATTCTTCTTTTCATGTTATTCGATTACCACAGAAGTCCTCTAGCACCAGAAAAGAAAAGAGACATTTACTTCACAGTAGTACCAAAGAAAATCCTGCAGGGCCAAGGAAGATCTGTCTGAAGGTTCAGACGGAAGAGCTAACTCATGAGTAAAATCTGCAGGGAAGAGATGACTTTTAAATCAAGCTTCAGGTGAGGCAGGAAGGAAAGGGCATTCCGGCCAGTTTAAGGACGCGGCATTTTAATTCTCTGTGAGGAAGAGTGAGCACCTGCTGTGAGTAGAGCTTAAGGTTGGAGACAGATAAGCTGGGATGGGGCTGCTAATGCCGTTGAGGGGTTCAGATTTTTTTTTTTTTCATCATTGAGTCTCTGAAGATTTTTAATCAGGAGGATGATGTGATCAAATGTAGCTTTAATGATTACAGGACGAATGCTTCGAAATTGAACGCAGGATGGGAAGAGAGATTGGATTTTTGAGCTTAAGATAAGATCAATCAGGGAGACACTATGAGGGTAAACGGCCGAATGTGGCAGCTGACCGTTCAGGCGAAGTAGAGGAAAACCTAAGATGGCACCAAATTTTCCAACTTTTTGGTCTGGGAAGCTACAATCATGGCCTAGGAACAGGCTTAAATGGAAGAGAATGAGCTTGGTGGGTTTCTGTCTAGAAGGTAAGAGTTAGGTGGTTGTGGCCACAGAGCACACGGACCGCACCTACGTTTCTGCAGAACTCTGCCCTGCCTTCCTGGAATCGGAGGAAACCCGCTTTCTGAATTTTGTATTTAACTCCAAAAGTTTTCCTCTAAGTTTTCTTCATATCCTTTTCCGGGATATAGGTCTACATGTTGAAACTATGTGTTGGTGAACACATGCCATGATTCTGTGCTCAAGAACTTTGCTCAACAGAAGTAGCAACAAAATTGGAAGCGTAAGGTTGCACAGTAGAGTGTCTGAGAAAAGGAAGACAGAGAAAAGTCCTACTGAGCATGCGTTAAAGTGGCGCCAAGTCTGATGAGCCTCAAAATAACGTCCTACAGAGTCTTGGGGCAGAGAAAAAAAAAGGAGAAATAAGAATCAGCTCATGCTCGGGGAGAAATAATAGAGAACAAGGCAAGAATAATATAACAGCTAAAGTGGGATCAAGAATTATCTGTTCCGGCTCGGCGCCTGTGGCTCAAGCAGCTAAGGCGCCAGCCACATACACCTAAGGTGGTGGGTTCGAATCCCCAGCCCGGGCCCGCCAAACAACAAT
>NW_003852402.1:38447777-38449758 GCF_000181295.1 Otolemur garnettii | reverse complement strand
CAGGAGTTGGAGGTTGCTGTGAGCTGTGATGCCATAGCACTCTACCCAGGGGGATAGCTTGAGGCTCTGTCTCAAAAAAAAAAAAAAAAAAAAAAGAATTATCTGTTCCTGCTGATAAGGGGTACAGAAAAAAAAGTAAAAAATAATCAAAGGGGAAAAAATTATCTAGAAGAAAGAGAACTCACAGAGTGTCTCTTGATCCTCACATCCACCATCCTTAGTTGAAGTCTCCACAGTTGAAGTCATCAAATCAACTGAGCTTTTTTACAGTGTATTAGGGGGTAGAAAAAGATAGCAGAAAAAGATGAGAACAGCAGGATAATAGGGACATGTATTTGCCATCACTCTTCTAACTCCTAAGCTAAAGGAGAGGGCAGATTCAGTGTGTCTAAGGTATATCAGCTGGAGGCGAGTGGGGTGGACTGCAGTGCTGAAGGATGACGTGGAGGTGATGGTCCACTCCAACCTTCTAGGAATTGGTTGTTGGAAGAAAACCAGTAGAAAGGAAACTCCTACACATTAGCATAAGGGATATATGTATGGGATCTTGTCCACTCAAAATGAATGGCTGAATATGAACAAAAAACCATGGCACCACTACAGGCTGTCCTTCCCATGAACTGTATTCAGAAGGGGCTGGTGCAATTGGCAGAGCTGTGGAATTACCTTTCCATACTCAGAGTTACTCATAGACTGTAGCTAACCAAGTCATCATAAAACCAGCCAGATGAAATCTGTATTTTGTGCCCTGAAAATAGCTAGTGAGTCCACCTGGTCACCATCCAAAGACCCTCTGCTTCCCTGTCACATAGAGTGGTGAGTGTTCCAAGTCTTTGCCATCTTGGAGCTGAGGTGCATCTTGGTTTGAATTGGAAAGTCATATCCCTGTAACTTTCACACAGTGATTTCCTGTCCCTCCCTATGAATAGGAAAGGATTAGGGGATGGGGGTAAGAAAGATGAGACCAGACTATAAAATTTTCTCACATGGAAAGGAGTTAACAGGAAAAGGGAGACGTAGGTACCTCCCCTCAACAACTGACAGGTATTACCACTTCTCTAACAATAACAACAAACCCACAAACCTGAAGGTTCCTTTTCTCTGATTCTTCATGTTTAGCAGCATAAGAAAAGTAGATACTTATACCTAATATGTCCAAGTGTGTCCTCATCGCTGGCCTCAGCATCCGGACAGAAGCTCAGTAGATCGGTCTGACCCTGTATCCCAGAGCCTCAGTTATAAGATTCCACTCAGAACTTTCCAGCTTTGTGTAATTTTACCTGTTGACTTCAGGAGGAGGAGAAAATTATGCATGACTTTGAATTAGTTTCCCATCTCACACCTTCAGACCAACTCATACAGGTATTAATGAAGAAATTCTCCCTTTGTCTTGAATCCTAAACATGCTTAAATTCTTCAGTAATAAAACAGTTGCTTAGAGTGGGTACACTTCATTCCAGAAATAAATTGGGAGTGGATGGTTTGGCTGACTTCTGCCACAGTGGAAAAACTATGGGTACCAATTTAGCAAAGTGAGTTGAAGGTTAGCATCTGAATCACAGATGCTAACTTAGATGTTAGTACTTTCATAAAATTATAATAATAATTCATAATAATATGTGCCAGGCAAACTTTGAAGTACTCTTCATGTGTTAACTCAGCTTAATCTTTACAACTTTATGAGCTAGGCCTTACCATTTTTGCCACTTTACAGTTGAAGGAACTATGGCATGAAGAGGTTAAACAACTTGTCCAAGACCACACAGTTAGTAAGTAGCAGAGCCAAGATCCAAGTTAGTCTGGCTTGAGAGTCTGTGCTTATAATCAGCATACTAAATCATCTATCCAACATAGGACAAAGGGTAGCAGGTATGGAGTCAGAAGACACTAATTTGAGTTCTTAGAAAAAAATGATCCTTCTTGAGGTCAAGTTCCTCCCAGATTTGTTGTAAAGATTAAAGTTTATATTATTTTTTTAAAA
>NW_003852402.1:38443008-38447395 GCF_000181295.1 Otolemur garnettii | reverse complement strand
GTTTTTTTTAATTAAAAAGATAAACTGGAGTTTTCCTGAAGCCCAGGAGTTCAAGACCAGCCTGAGCAAAATAGTGATACCCCATCTCTATAAAAAATGTTTAAGATTAACCAGGCATGGTGGCTTACACCTATGGTCCCCACTCCTCCAGAGGCTGAGACAGGAGGATTGCTTAAGCCCAGAGTTTGAGGGTACCATGAGCTATGATGATGCCCATGCACTCTAACCTGGGTAACAGAGCAAGATCCTGTCTCAACAGAAAACATTCTGAAGGTTTCTGCTTTGAAAAACAAGGTATCGATTTTAGAAAAATGGAAAGTGTAGGGAGCCAGCCCCGTAGTCAACCTGTGAGTGTCCCCAGTGCTCAGCAGTGACGAGGGAATAAGGAAAATAAAGACAATAGAAACAGAGTAGAACTTACAGGGTGGGCCCAGGAGTCAACACCCTTTATGAGAGAGACAGCGACAACCCCAAACTCCAGATGCACAGTTTTTATTACTCCTCTGGATCAACAAATGGGTGTGTGCAACAACAACGTATGTCATCCTTGCGGTTTCTCAGGCCCTAATTCTCCCTTACCCACCCTATTACCCTTCAGCTATTTTCATTATTTTTACTTCTTAAAATCCTTATCAGTCACTAACAGGATTACAGAAAACAAAGGAAAAGAGAACATGGACTTTGGAGCCAGATGCCACTCAGTTAATCCTCTGGGTTCCTGTGGCGCAAATTAGTTGACACCCTACTCACATCAGGCATCAGGGAGAAATAAGCTGAATCCTTTTATCTCACACCCATGAGAACTAGTCTTTCCTGCTCAGTGAGTCACATGCTGTCCTCCTTAATCTTAAAATGGCTTCCCAAGCCCAGCCAGGGCCTTACAGACCTTTTTCCTGAAGCTTTCTCTGCCTTCAGCCAGGCCTTTGCAGGCCTTTTTCCTGAAGTCCTTTGATGTTCCTGCCAAGCTGTCTCATGAAGCCCGCAGTACGGTATATTCTTTTTGGAGGCTCACGTCCTCACCCATTATCCTGCATGCCTGACCCTGATCATAAAACTTTTCATACAATCATTTCATCATTATATCAATCTAACGCTATTCCCATAATCCTAACTTCCCTAATGTTCACCCCCAGGAAAGAATATCAATTTATTCCAAAAGATCATTTCTATACCTCTTAAAACTTTACTGTCATCCGTAAACCTTGCAAGACAAATAATAGAATCCTAGCTTCACATTTGGTTGTTGTATTATATTAGTTTTCTACTGCTGCTTTGACAAATTACCACAAACTTAATGGTTTAATGTTTTTTGTTGAGACATGATCTCACTCTGTTGCCTTGGCTAGAGTGCAGTGGCAACATCATAGCTCAATACAAACTCAAACTCCCAGGCTCAACAACACTTACTTATCATCTTAGAGTTCTATAGGTTAGAAACCCAACACACCTAGTTACATAAGAAGAATAAGTTCAAGAGATCCATCGTACGATGTGGCAACTATAGTTAATAATAGCGTATTATATTCTTGAAAATTGCTAAGAGTATAGATTTTAAGTGTTCTCAAACAAAAAAAAATAAGTATGTGAGATGATGCATATGTTACTTAGCTCAATTTAGCCATTTCACAATATATACATATTTTCAAAACATCATATTATACATGATAAATATATATAATTTTGTCAATTTAAAAAATTAATTTTTTAATAATTTATAAAACTACATCTGACTCAGGTTTTACTGGGCTACAATCAGACGTCAGCAGGAATACATTCCTTTCTAGAGACACTAGGTAAGAATCCATTTCCTTGTCTTTTCCAGCTGCTAGCAGCCACTCACATTCCTTGGCTTGTGGGCCTTCCCTCCATCTTTAAAGACGGCATTAGGGCACGTCTGACCCTGCTATGATCACCTCTCTTTCTCACCACAGCAGGAAAGGTTCCATGTTTCTAAGGACTCATGTGATTATATTAGGCCTTCCTGCATAATAGAATGATCTTCTTATCTTACCGTTCTTGACCTTAATCACATTTGTAAAATCCCCTTTGCCCTACAAAGTAGCATACTCACCGGTTCTAGGATCAGAATACAGACATCTTTGGGAGAGCTGTTATTCTGTCTACTGTAGTCATGACTGCTAGGAACAAAAGCCCAATTTACAATATCAAAAAGACTTATCAGCATATAAAAAGCTTAAGGATGACTTTATCACAGTGTCCTAAAAATCCTCCAAGTCATAACAGCTATTATTACAGAAAGAGATAAATTCCAGCCACGCTGATTTCAGATAAAATGAAAGTCTGACAGTGGTGGGTGAAGGACCACAGTGCCATACTGATAACAAAACCAAATGAGAGATCTGAAAATTATCCAAATGAGGCAATGAATATGCACTCATTGTATCTGTGGTATATGTGTATTATTGGAAATGAAGAACATTATTTCAGATCTCAGTTCCTCATTTTGGAGAAAATGAAAGACATACATTGTTAGACACCAGACAGACATCAGAAACCTCCTTCCTACCAAAAAAATGTTATTTAAAGGGAAAGCTACTATTTTGTTAAGAAAAGTACACAAATAAAAGAAGTTACATATCCCAAGTCTTATATTTATTTCAGTGGCAACAGGGATTATCTAAATGAGGTTGAAGGCCAGGCACAGTGGTTTACACCTGTAATCCTAGCACTCTGGGAGGCCAAGACTGGTGACTTGCTTGAGCTCAGGAGTTTGAGACCAGTCTGAGCAAGAGTGAGACTAGCCTCTAAAAACCAGCTGGGTGTTCGGGAAAGTGCCTATAGTCCCAGCTACTTGAGAGACTGAGAGAAGAGGACCACTTGAGCTCAGGAGTTGGAAGTTGCTGTGAGCTATGACACCACAGCTCTCTACAGAAGGCAATGTAGTGAGATTCTGTCTCAAAAAAAAATTATTAAAAATAAAAAAGCGTTGAAGAATTGCCATTATTCAGATGAGTATTTCTGTGAGTGCTTGTTTGGGGGGAAGAATGAATCTGTGCAGCCAGAATAATAGAGTGCCTAAGGGTAGCTGCCCAGTTTTGTGGCTTACGTATTTCTGCATGCTAGTCACATGTTTCCAAAATCCCAATAGATGTTTAGATGCAGTGCATGGCATCTGGCCACTGTTCTCAAGAAAAAAAAGAACAACATTAGTCAATCTCAATACAGCTTATTTTATTATTTCCACAAAAGTGTGGATAGTTATGCAATCACCAGGGCTTCTAAGCTACCAAGAAAGGCTGAACAGATAAAGATTTACTTCCAGAACAGCCCTTCAAACAGAACAAATTTAATTATACTGAAGCCTGTTTTGCAGAAGAGGTGACCTTCGCTTAAAAAAAAAAAAAATCCTATAAAGCACAGGTGTGATTCATAGTTAGGTGGGTTTATTTCCAGTTAGAGCACTCAACCAGTAGTTAGGGAGACAAGAGCAAAGGCTAGGTTCCAGAAAAAGTTACTAACTAGGGACATCTCCAAAGGGACCAGAGTTCAGGACAAAGACTTCAGTGCCACTTCAGAAGTCAAGCCAATGTCGACGACTGGAGGAAATGGAGAAGCAAGACTTTAGATCACGAGCCAAGAAGAAGCTCAAATGCGTTCATCTCAGGGATATAATATGTGTACCAAGCTTAGACAGTCAAGGATTATCTAGGCACAAAAGCTAATGAAGAATAAGAACCCCAAGTTTCTGCCATTCTTGGTTATGATTAAGATGGGAACTTTGCCTGCAAAGCAAGTTGCTTTGGTGCCGGTATCGGGGTGAGTCTGCACAGGTAAAGACTGAGATGGCCCATTCATAGCAGCCCCACACGGTCCTCATAAACCCTCTTCTCTCTTACTTATTGTGGAATTCTAGAATAAGTCTGAATTGTTGTCAGAATTGGTAGATTCTGCTAATGAAGGGAACGTACCGGTCGGCCCTTAGTTGCCTCTCTGACCTCAACACTCACCTCTTCCCCACTCCCCGGCCTTCTCCTACTGTTCCTCAAACTTGCAGAAGCTGGTGCAGCGAGGACCTTGGTGGCTACTGCTCCCCATGGGCTGTACATGCTTCACCATAGCTTCAAATACCGCTTTCTTCTTGTGACTGGATTCTCAGCTCGAGCATTGCCGACTGCGTGAGGACTTTCCAGGTCACCCTCTCTACACTACCCTGTTCTCCTTTAGGCATTAATCATGTCACATAAGAAGTCTTAGCAAAATCTGAAATTAAATTGTTGGGCTTTTAATTTGTTTCCTGGCAGACTGCAAGGATTTTTCTTTTACTGTGTTGCATGAATCAGTAAGCAGTCACGGGGCTTTTCTTGAGATCATCTGTGCCTTAGGTTGATGAAGTTGCAACATATGAGCGCAGGAGGTATTTACGATA
>NW_003852402.1:38431191-38442501 GCF_000181295.1 Otolemur garnettii | reverse complement strand
TCATTGTTGTTTGGTGGGCCTGGGCTGGATTCGAACTCGCCACCTTAGGTGTATGTGGCTGGCACCTTAGCTGCTTGAGCCACAGGTGCCAAGCCTATTAAATAATTTTTTAAAATCTCAAAACGACACATATCTAAGTAACACGGGCTTTGTCTTGGTAGTAAGAAAACAGCACTGAGAGTCAGGAGACTCAGATTATGATGCCCTAAATAAGTGCCGCTTATTCATTCCACAGAAACTGAACATGTACCAGGCACTGTTTTAGAAAATTCAAATAGTGGGTATGACAGACGGGAGTCTGTCTCTCAGGAGTTATTTTCCGCCAGGGATAGGGAGAGAAAGATAAAAACCACCTTGTTTTCATTTACAGTTTTCTCTTCTAAAAACATGGGGGCATTGGACTAGATTATCTCTAAGTTTCTCTCAGCTCTACATGTTTTGAAAGAGAAGGAAGAAAATTTGGAATGCTTAGCCATGGCTATTTGGGGGCAGTAAAATAGTGATTTGAATTTTTTTCTCCTTTTTGTCTATCATTGTTTTCTGACTTTTTCCTATTAAATATAATGAGTGCAGTATACATCTCAAATGGAAAAATGTTTGAGGAGACAGTAGAGAGATTTTCCTTTCAGTCCTGGGCATTGGTTTCTAGTGACCTAAAGGTACATCACTTACCTGTTAGTGACCGGAGCTGTAAGTGGGAACTGTCTCACCCTCGCAATGACTTAGTACTTTAACTTTGCCTAATGAGGCTTTAGGGAACCTGCTCAGGGAATCTTTGTGCGCATTATTCTGCGTGTCCTTTTCCTTGAACACTTGAAATTCTTCTCTACCTGGGAATGTGGAGGCATCCCTCTCTTTCTCTCTCACACACGCACATGCACACAGAGCCTCCTCTCACCTTCTCGCCCTGTGAGTGTTCACATCTCAGCTTCCCCCCCAGAGAGGCCTGACCTTAGCAGTCCCACAGAGCCACTCCGGCCTCACCACCCTTCCACTCAGTGTACCAGCCCTGGTTTTCTCAGTGACATTGCCATTCTACTGTTCTCTTCCAGAGCACTCTTGTCATGTGTAATGTCATGTGTGCTTTGTTTCTTTACAAGTTTACGGTCTATTTCCCTCGTAATTCTGACATTCCATCGTACGGACAGGGATGGTCTGTTGTGCTCACCACTACACCCCCAGCCTGACAGTGCCTGTCCCATCACAGGCCCTCAGCTAAAGCTGGTGGGGTAGGTGAATAAATGAATTAAGGAGATGACTCCTTGGTCGTCTGTGGATAGAGTTGGTTACCGTGCAGTGACATGTTGTAGGCTAGCCCTTCACCAGCCGGCAAGAGCAAACAGTTAAGTTCTCAGGGATTTCACCAGCTAGTTATCGAACTCTTCATGACTTGAAACCTGCCTGGGATAGAGTATTTATATCACAGATATTGGCAAACGCTGCATGTCAAGACTTTTTTTTTCCCCAAAGAATTGGTTTACCAGCACACTCTTTACTCTCATCTCCTAAATCTAGCTGTAAATATTGAAATATGGCCCCCAAAGCAGCCATGCCAAGAGGTTACTGAAAATCTTTCAATAAAAACCCTGCTTGAGGTTTTTTTAAATACTAAATGCCTGTCTTATAATTATCCATCTGTTGGAAATATCTGGTCCTTTTATAAGCTAAATAGTGGACTAAAGTATGTGTCTGTGATCTTCTAAAGCTTTGGTTTCTGTTTTTCAGATCCTTATGTGAAGATTCATCTGATGCAGAATGGTAAGAGGCTGAAGAAGAAAAAGACAACCATTAAGAAGAACACGCTGAACCCCTACTACAACGAGTCCTTCAGCTTTGAAGTACCCTTTGAGCAGATCCAGGTAACGTCAGATGTAATTTCGCCTTCCCGTTCAGTTGTATCCCTCAGACCACACAGATTATGCACACCGACTTTGTACCTTGTGCCTTGTCAGTGCACGTGCCTTCACCAGAACTACCATTCTTATTTGTGTGCCCATTTACATCAAGAAGGATACAATATACAGGGTGCTGAGTCATCAGCCAAAAAGCTGGCTGGCTGCTGAGCAGAAATAAACCAGAAAAAAGAAAATCAACAGAACAACTCTGCTAACTCAAAAAGCGCATCCGAGAGGTCAAAAGGCCAAGAGGAAATGGGCTTCCACTATTTCCTTCCAGGCCAGAATAAATAATTCCCCTCATCAGATCTTTGGAGTGAGGAACAGAGATAACAGAAATATTTTTGGTGGACGGTAAACATGCAGCATGTTGAATCTTTATCAAAATATGATTAACAACAGAAAAATGAGGCTAAGTTGTATTTTTAATTGTTCAAATTCAGATTCCTCTGTTTGACTTGGGATGGACAGGTATTTTTCTAAACGTAGAGCCTTAATTTGCTAGACAATAATTATGATCGGAAGGATTCTATTAAAAGGATTCTATTAAACCCTTGTGGTGAAGGCCGGGCACGGTGGCTCACTGCCTGTAATCCTAGCACTCTGGGAGACAAAGTGAGAATCCGTCTCAAAAACAAAGACCTTGTGGTCAATATGTCCAAAATGAGATACTATATGTAGCCTCAATAACAGCATGTGACATTATTATTTTGGGATTTTAAAAAAATATTTAAATTTTTTCACCCCATTTCCATAGTTAGACTATCAGAATCCAAAATTCATCTCCAATAATTATGGGCCATTTTTCGCTAACCATTAATGGGTATGGGAAAGTCAAAGTGCATAAAGCAATGCTATG
Organism: Otolemur garnettii; assembly: GCF_000181295.1. Taxonomy (NCBI): domain Eukaryota; kingdom Metazoa; phylum Chordata; class Mammalia; order Primates; family Galagidae; genus Otolemur; species Otolemur garnettii. The sequence goes on along the minus strand of NW_003852402.1, from coordinate 38,439,747 downwards.
TTTTGCATTTTATTAAATAATTGTTACGCGTCTATATTCTCAGTGATGTAAAAGTTTGCCCATAACTTGAAGGAGAAATGAAAAGTGGACATCAACCCTATAATATGGAACCTTCAAAGACGCAGAATAACAAAGCCAGCAAATGTTGATCATTTACTTTTTTCTTTCTTTTTTTTAGAGGCAGAGTTTCACTTTATTGCCCTCGGTAGAGTACCGTGGTGTCCCAACTCACAGCAACCCTGGGCTTAGGCGATTCCCTTGCCTCAGCCTCCTGAGTGGCTGGGACTATAGCTACTTTTACTTTTAATCTGTTTTTAGAAGACAGTAGCTTATAATGAAGCACACCTTTATGACCTGAAGAAAGCTAATATATAATAGTTCCCATTATTATCTGTCATGTGCCTAAACCCAAGTTAAGTACTTTACACATGTAATTTCATTTACTCCTTAGAAGAACCTCATCAGAGAGGTACCACTTCATTCCAATTTTATATATAAAGAAACTAGGGCTTAGAATTTCACCACATATAAAATAATCTGACGTGGATAACAGAATCCGTATCAAAACATACAGGAGGCTTGGAACCACGCCTCACACATAGAAACACTCAGTAGAGGGCTCCTATCATTATCATCATTCACAATGCCAGTGTCCCCTAGTTTTCAAATTAACATTTTATTAGAAAATGGATCCACCAAATAGATTAAATCAATGTATAAATCAGTGATGTCCAACAGAACTATGCAATGATGGAAATGTTTTATCATCCATGCTGTCCAACATAGTAGCCACGGGTGGCTAGTGAGCGCCTCAGCCACTACTGTGACCAAGGAACATTATTTAATATTGGTTTATTTAAATTTGACTTGAGGTTGCTAGAAATGGCTAGTACCTACCATTTGGCATAGAGCTGTTGACTAACGCTGACCAGTAACCCCCCATCCTCATGTCGGTTCATGGATGTGATATAATCTTTCTCATATATAGTTTCAGAGGAAGAAATGTACATACCTATTTACCTTCAACAGTGACATAAGTGACATGGCAGAAGATGCCACTTTCTTGTTCCCAGTAACTTGCTCTCCAGCCTAAACTAATGAACCCACAGCTTTGGACCCACTCACAACCCCAGTGTTCTTCGACCTTTTTTATCTCACGGCACACTTGAACTTACAGTTAAATTCTTCAGCACACTTAAATTATGTTAATCAAAAGAAGTTTTAAAAAAGAATATACTCACTGTGCTTCGAACTTTTTTGGAAAATAATTTAATTAACGATTTTTAAAATTTGTTGCAGCACACCTAAGCCCTCTGACGGCACGGCACACCAATTACCTCCCCAGGATAACAATTTTCTCCAACAATTTATTTTGCAATATTTGTTCAGACTCTATTCCAATGGAAACTAACACCTCCTGGCATTTTATTTTGTGATTCCACAAGACAATACAGAGAAGGGCGGTGAAATTAAAAACCCTATTGGAAACCTTCTCCTTTGAGCTATGAGGCCATGCCTTTAAAATAAATATCCTTTCTCAACTACACGTTGCAGAAAATGGAAATATGATAAAGTGACCCACATTAAAAATGAAACAGATATGGGGTCTCGGGGGCAGCATTTTAGAGGAGAAGACATTTTGTCAGGACAGAGAAACTAAACCCACCGTAGAGAACATTAGACGCAAACTAATGAGCACCTGCCTCTGACTGTCCCACTGTCTCCGCTTCTTGAGTCAGTTTGTTCTTTTTTTGTTTTAGGAGGTTGCTTTTCTAGTCTTTGCATTTCCCTAGTAAGTAAATGAGTGTTTTATCTATCTCCCTTACCCTAGGGTTATAAGATAATCTGCCTGTCCTTCAATCTTTCTCTGTCCCTATGGAATCATCTTATGAAAGAAGCAAACTATGCTGATTTCTAAAAGCATATGAAAATGTTACCTTTCTCTCCCCCCCCCACCCAATGTAGAAATAAACTATCTATACAGTGGGAAAATTGATCCAAGGCCTTCATAAGGATATTGTGTTTTGAATGCATTCCTAAGTGGAATAATCAAAACTCACTCTGAACTCCTAAAAACCCACTCCCTCTGTACATAACATCCCTCACCCTGTTCCCTGCATCCTCATGAGTTTTTATGGGTTGAGTTCTAAGGATCAAGGCAACCTCATTCTTGGTTCCAAATCCCATCCCTTCACAATGGAAACCACCCGAAGGCTGCACAAGGAAAGATTGTCTCCTTTTTTCCAGTGTGTTGTATCTTACATTCTAAATTCTACTTTCAGAAATGATCATTTGTTCTGCTCTGAAGCTGTGTATCAATGACATCTCTCGCTATACTCATACGGTAATTCGGTCTTCAGAGTGTGAAGTCCAGTGAAGGTCTATAACTCAGCTGGACATTCAGTTCGTCCTAACTTTCATAATTACATTTGCCGCTACCTTTGGCTGTCAAATGTCATATATTTTACTGTATTCTGAACTCTTATTTTTGCACTCAGTTGCTAGATCGAAGTCGTCACACATTCTGACTAAGCAAATTACTTACAGCACAACTGAAATGGGTTTTTAAATGTATGTGTCTTTCATACCATAATGGTATGATGGACTTGACTTCATCAGCTCATTTGGTTCATAAAAAGGATGTTATTAAACAAACCTTCAAAATCTGATGTAATCACAGAAGTAAGTCCTGTGTGGCCTGAAAGGTTATTTCCATTTGGTGTCTTTGCCAGGTCCAGAGTAGTCAGCCAATAAGATGTTTGTTGAGAGAATGTATAGAAAGACATGTCTTTATTACCACTATTCAAAGACTTTCACTATATTGTCACATTTTCTGCCCACCATCATCATGGGCTCAGTTGCAATTCTGTACTAATTTTTTGTAAAATGTTGGCACTCCCTGAAATGGGATCATTACACACGGTTGCCTTGGGAATTGCAATCAACAAAAGAATGGCCTAAGCACCAATGCCAGAACTTCCACCGATGAGACAACCAAAACAAATGGATTTTAAGATTAAATAAACTTGACACTGGCAGTGTGACATGGTGGTTCATAGCACAAGCTTTGGAAACCAAACGTCGTACCTTACACAACTTCTCTGAGCTTCAAGGATCCTTATCTGTATAACGGCAACGGTACCTGACGCTTCATGCAAAATATACAATACAAAAATTAACCTTGCAGTATTAACATGATGATGGCAACCAGGGATGACAAAGTAGTGAAAACATAACGATTTGACTCAAGCTTTTATATTCAAGTCATTTTCTTCCTCCGTCTGGTGGTTGGAGATTGATTCTTCTTATTTCCAACTCCTTAGATCTCAAAAGCTTTGTAGTAGGGCTTTATCTCTAGAGCTAGGTGATTAATATTTATTCTGTGTCCTCTTTCAGAAAGTGCAAGTGGTGGTAACTGTGTTGGACTATGACAAGATTGGCAAGAACGATGCCATCGGCAAAGTCTTTGTGGGCTACAACAGCACCGGCGCGGAGCTGCGACACTGGTCGGACATGCTGGCCAACCCCAGGCGACCCATCGCCCAGTGGCACACCCTCCAGGTAGAGGAGGAGGTCGATGCCATGCTGGCCACCAAGAAGTAAAGGAAAGAAGCCTTTCTGCGTCTGCCCACATAGTGCTCTTTAGCCAGATCTGTAAATACCTCAGTAATATGGGTCCTTTCATTCTTCCAGCCATGCATTCGTCACACAATTCAGTGGTACTTCAAATCCTGTTTTAATTTGCACAGATTTAAATGTAGAGAGCCCCTAAGCCCTTCATCATACCACTGCCCTCCAAATCTACTCTTCTTTTAAGCAATATGATGTGTAGATAGAGCATGACTGAAATTATTTATTGTATCACACCGTTGTATATATCAGTATGCTAAAGATTTATTTCTAGTTTGTGTATTTGTATGTTGTGTTTCATAATCTGTGTATATCTAGATGTTTTTAATAAGATGTTCTATTTTAAACTATGTAAATTGACTGAGATATAGGAGAGCTGATAATATATTATATGGTAAATATAGTATCGTCTGCATTCCAGCAAAAACATCAACTTGTAAGGCACTAGTACAGTTAACTGACATCTTAAAGGACAACTTAAACCTGAGCTTTCTATTGAATCATTTGAGTACCAAGATGCGCTTACACCACATATTTGGTGGGTGACTCCTATTTTGTAGAATTCCTTCATAGACAAAAATAGCATGATCTGAGCAGCAGTCCCCAGGCTCACCTCAAGGAAGCAAAGCCACAAACCAGAATAGCACCTGTCTGTACATATCTACAAAGCTAAAATCACGGCTCCACTCTTACATTCGAGAAGCAACTGAACAAGGGTCTGTGATTTCACATTACTGCATATAGAGTTACGACACGGTAGCCCATGTGTACATGTAACCGTGTTTGTGGGGGGGGTTGTATGTGAGTGAGTGTGTGTGTGTGTGCACGTATTTGTTTGGGGATGGGGCAGGGGGGAAGACGGTGAGGAGAGAAGTCAACATTTCTGAAATATTGCCTGACTATTTAAAAAGAGAAAAAGTAGCTCTCCGTGATCACCTTTGTACGAAATGTGCATCCTGTGAATTCCGTCCGAGATTTCACAACTATAGTCATTCCAAAAGGTTTGCACATTAGACTTTGTAACAAAGTATTTTATTATACAAAACCAGATTAGAAGGAATGCAGAATATTTTTAACATAGAGATCTGTGCTTATTACACAAAGTAATTTTGTGGTAAACAGACAGTATTGTAATCCCATCAAAAGATAAAAAAAAAAAAAAAAACAATTAGCCATAGTTCTGAATGCACTTCAATTAAGCCAAAACAGACAGCTAGTTATCTTTTTATATGCTCTTTTTACGTAAATAAGTTTTAATTTGTCCTTTAAAAAAAGGTGAAAAAAAAAAACCAAGAACAAGTTCTAGCAAACTGAAGCAACCTCTTGTGTACACTAGACGCTTGATGTAGGAGGAGTTTTTAAATGTTTTCAATGTTATTACGTAGTAAATGGCACTATTACAAAGCTACTGGCCATTCCGTAGGCGTCTCCACGGACTGCTCTGTGTAACACTGTGACTGCCGTGTGTGCTTAGCCACATAGTCCCCCCCGTGGATCGCACTCAGTGTGTCCGTAGTGATATTGTGACTATACTGCCATTCCCTTCTACTGCACTGCCCAGGGTGTGTGTAGCACAAACAGTTCTCTTTACAAAGGACCAATTCAGAACTGAAAAGCTATGCAGAGGGCGAGAAAGATCCCTCGCATGGGGTGGAACACACAGCATTCTGTCAAGCACTGTGCAATATTCCATATTTTTCCCCACGATGGTAGCAACCTCTTTGTGGAAGGGCAGCCGATGCGCTCACGCTGCACCGAGGCTTTTTTTCCCCACTCCCTTCTATGACCTGTTTTAATTTCCAGGCCATAGACAGTAGTGATGCTCTGAAGTGAGAAGTTCATCTTCACAGGCACCAAAATAAAATGGAGGAAAACTAAGCCCCAGCCTCGAGTTCAGACTTGAGGACGTTATGCTGAGTTTTCTGCAAAAACTCGAGAGAATTCGAAATGGGCTGATGGGGGACTTCGAACGTGGGGTGGGTTGTTTCCTAGCAAGACTGTAACTCCTGTCATGATTCATTCCTCAGCCCTTTCAACCTTTCAGCCCAGTCATAGCAAAACTCTTTAGAACTGGGACAGGCACAAAGGACGAATGGAAAGCAGTGTCTCCTTCTTCTGGTGACCGGCCATGTTTCTTAAAGAAACATAGGCCAGAAGGTGAGATTAAACATCAGTTTGCACAGAAAACTCAAAGGAGACTCTTTCCAATTTAAAGGACCAAATCTTACCAAAGAGAGGGAGTTGACTGACTTTTAAAAATTCCTTAAATACCAGACACTGACATTTATTTTCACAGTCATCAGCTTTAAGTTGTTCACAATGTAACAACACTTTAAAACAAGCAGGTTCAAACTGCCCAGTCTCCATTACTCCTCACACTGGAAGCACCGCTCATGATCCTCTCACAACACTGCCAGGCGTGGGACTGTCGCCATAGACTTAGTTGGTACTATGCCATCTTTCATGAAATCAGTGATCAAACCTGCTTCATGACCAAGGATCATCTTCAGATAAGCCACATGTAACTTTCTGACAAAGCTGTGTAAAGTATTAGAATCTGACGCTCTAGAAAGATCCTAGTTGCCTTTGTGTATATTACTGCCTGCTTGAGTGTCTCTGTGTGTGGGTTTTCTCTGTATCTTGTAGAAATGTTGGGGTGTTTTCTTCTGCCATACGGCTCGTGGCCCGCGAGCCGACTACTTTAGCTGTATTTTACCTTCATTTTTGATGAGGTGGTTTAAATTTTGTTTCACTTTGTGTAGTGAATACCACAGTAGTTTTCTGATTGTTGTTAAAAATGACTTAACCTATTACATGGATATTCAATAAAAATGTTTTATTTCCTGTTGATGTTGCTGCCTTTCCACTGTCCCCTCTACCTGACGCCGGTGGTGAGTCAGCGGCCGGCTGACTTCTGGGAACTGCTGGCAGCATCAGCAGTTCAACAAAAGCTGCCGAGTGCCAGCTCCTCAGCCACGCCTGGGAACACAGAGGGGCCCAAGGTCATTTGGCCATTACCACCCGGGGTTCCCGGAGAGCGTGTCGTTCTCAACATGGGCTCCTCCGCTCCTGTTGATGATGGGCTCATCTGGCACACTCCAAGGCTTTCCACTTTGTCCAAAATGTGCCTCCTGGGGTTTTCACTCCACAGCCCAGGCCGCATAGCTTCTCCAAAGGGGACTGCAGAGGACAGCATGACACATTAAATTCTATGCCCACTGCAATAGCCGGGAGAAACAATTAACATCTTTCCTTCACAAAATTCAACATTTGTCAGATGCCCACTGTGTACCCTGTTTTTCTCAGATGCTGGAGCCTACTCTCAGACTGACATGAGAATACACTGTTCCAGGGTACTCTGTGTACTTAAGGGACAAGCCTGGGACCCTGAGGACTTTCCCCAGGCCAGTTGCTGTGGGCACCATGATTAGCATAGGAAATGAGGGCGCAGGGCTGAGGGTGCACGGAGGGCCTTAAAGGTTGGGTACAGATGTTAAAGTCAATACCCTCGGACAGAAGCCGACCACAGGAGCTGAGGACCACGGGCGAGAACCAGCAGCTCATCTGACTTGTCGGCTGTCTCTGCCACCTTCCAAGAACTTTGTCTAATTACAGCATCATTTACACTATGGTTTTAAAATTTCTCCACCTTTGAAATCATCATAACAACTCCGAGACAACCAGATACAGTATGAAAATGGGAGGGAACCCAATTCTAGGAATCACTCCCCAAATTCTTAGGGAAAAGCCAACCCCCTAGCCTTGAATATTCCCACCCCTCAATTAGCAAGACTGACCAGTCCTGAAACCACTTCCTCGCAGGGCAGCTGCCCTTTTCGAGTCTGCCTTCTCTCTCTTGAGACTGTACTTTTGCTTTCAATTTAAAAAAAAAAAAAAAGGGTCACTTGGTTGGCTTACATGGTATGTCTTGAAATTCTTTTCCTGACGATCACCAAGAACTAGGAAAAACCTCCACATGGAGGCCGCTAACACCAGGGGGTGTTACCAAGATCCCCCTCAGTCTCAGCACAGCACCTTGCAGTGACTAACACGCTGCCTGGTGACAGAGGACAGCCGTGTCGCTCCACCCACTACTGAGGGAAGCTGTCTCCCCTACGTTCATGCACCCACTTGGAGCGGCCACACTCTACACTGCCCTCCCGGGTTTCCTCACTGCTTTGGAGGTGTCTTTCCAAGAATGCTCCCCAATAACACTCCTCCAGCTCAGAGCCCGCATCTTGGGGACCCCATCCTACAACACATCCTTGGGGGAGGAGACACCAGCAGGAGCTTTCCGGAGAAGGCGGCAATACAGTGAAGTGGTAAAGGGGCTTGGGAAGGAGTCACCCAAGTCAGGGAAGGGCCAGACTTCTGCAAAATCCATCTCACGTGACAAGCATGTGCAGGGTTACGTCTCAGCTGGTGGGCTACATCACACTTTCTCAGTCTGCCAAAATTGCTCAGACATCCAGAGAAAGGACCACTTAATTATTACATCCTGTGAGGAAGCAGTTGGCAGAAGGGTCTAAACATAAGTTTAGAAAAGGAAACTTAAGGCACACTACTATTAGAAACAAAAAAACCCACCAGCATTTTGAATATAATTGTCTGATTTTCAATGGTTTTGTGTTTTCTGAAAATGCTCTTAAATTTCAGTCCAAAACGGCTAGGCACAGGGGCTCCCTCCTGTAATCCTAGCACTGTGGGAGGCCAAGGAAGGGGGATTGCTTGAGCTCTGGAGATGTAGACCAACCTGAGCAAGAAGGAGATCCCATCTCTACTAAAAAAAAAGAAAAATTACCTGGATGTTGCAGTGGGCACCTGTAATCCCAGCTACTCTGGAGGATGAGGCAAGGGGATCACGTATGTCCAAGAGTTTGAGGTTGCTGTGAGCTCTGATGGTGCCATAGCATTCTACCCAGTGTG
>NW_003852402.1:38430214-38431041 GCF_000181295.1 Otolemur garnettii | reverse complement strand
TGAGGCAAGGGGATCACGTATGTCCAAGAGTTTGAGGTTGCTGTGAGCTCTGATGGTGCCATAGCATTCTACCCAGTGTGACAGAGTAAGACTCTATCTTAAAAAAAGACAAAAAGAAAGAAACTAGTTCCGAATTTATTCAGCATAAATTATTTTTAAGAATCACCTCAGCCTTTTCTCAGTGTCATTTTCCCCAAAGGTTCATAGATATAAGGCACATACATCTAAGATATTTATTACATTTATGAAACATGCATAGGAAACATATTCTTATTCTATTTATGCAGTTGTTTATTCTTTTCATGTAGTTCCCTACACTAGTCAGGAAAATAAAAAACCATCACAGGTATTTCAAAGGGGGAATTTAACATAGGAAATTGACCACATGGGGAAGCTGAGAAAGCAGAGATAGTGGGGAGTGGGATAACCCAGTGATTAGCGGATACCATTCCTAAGGCCAGGAGAAGGAAATAGAGAATCTGATGTTAGCAGAGCCCAGAGGGTAGAGGAGGGGCTAGAACCTTGAGGTCTGGTCCTCAACCCCAGGCCAGACAGGTACCAGCCACGGCCTGTCGGAATCCAGGAGGCACGGCAGGAAGTGAGTGGAGCCAGTGAGCTTCATCTGTATTTACAGCCCTTCCCCATCCCCTGCATCTCCACCTGAGCTCCACCTCCTGTCAGATCCCCCATCCATGGAAAAACTATGTTCCATGAAACCAGTGCCTGGTGCCAGAAAGGTTAGAGCCTGGGGATAGGGGACCACTGAGGGGTATTAAGTGCACACTGAGGAAGACCCTGACCAGTCACTGTTCACTGTGGCTAAAGGG
>NW_003852402.1:38427141-38429577 GCF_000181295.1 Otolemur garnettii | reverse complement strand
AATAATTAAACAGGAGAGACCAATAATAAAAACACCAGGCGAACCTGCCACTGATTTATTGTGTCATCTGAGGCTGACTGTAGATCACCTGCATTTTAAAATCTGCATTCCAGCCATGCTGATTTCTTCACTCTCCTCAACCAACACACATCCCCAAAGTTCCCACATTCATCTTTCTTCTTTGACAATAACTATCCTGCCAGCCAAGTCTTTCCCCTGTGCAAAATATACTCGCCCTTGCTGGGGCACACACAAGGTTAAAAAGCATTTTATACTTACCAAGTCGAGACTCCTGACCAGCTATCTCCTTCACCTCGGGCACCTTCTATTTTCCTCTGGACTAGGAACACAGATGACTCGCTTTATAGGTAAGAGAGTTACAAGTGGAAGAAACCCAGTTCAAACTGAATGAAGGGAAAAAAAGAGAAAAGGATATTGGCTCATCTAACTAGAAAGCTCACAAGGGTGATTACACTCAGGAGTAGCTGGATCAAGGGCCGTACATAATGTCACTATGTTCTCTCTTTTTCTCACCCCAGCCCCCCAGCTCCACTATTCTCAGTGTGAATTTCATTGTCCAGCTTCTGTGTTTTCATGTAGCCCTAGGTATGGCCTCGAGCATCTCCAAACATATTCTTCCAGCTTAGTACATTTGCAGAGTGTTTCTTTCACGTATGTCATCACAATTCCCAGATGTGATTTGCATGCTTGGGTCACACATCAGTCATACAGTCACTATGGTCAGATGATACAAGATTTGCTTTGACCAAACTAGGCCATTTTCCTGGCCCCACGGTTACAGAGAAGGGATGTGGTTAGTTCCTCAAAGAAAACCAAAGTGATACCGTGTTTCCCCAAAAATAAGACACTGTCTTATATCTATTTTTTCTCAAGAAGACACACTAGGGTTTATTTTCAGGGGATGTCTTACTTTTTATTAAGTATAATACAACAATCTATGTTTATTCAAATACAGTTAAGTCATCTTCTTCTGGAACCTGAGAGGGGGAGCCGACCTTGTTGGTGGGGCTGGCGCTAACGATGTGTGTACTCCTTTCCCCTAGCCGTTCGCACCTGAGCAATAGGATGCCCACCACGCGGTTACCACACGCGCACCCGCGCAAATGTGAATGGCTCAGATCAGAGGAAAGGATCAGAGGAAAGGAGCCGTGGCAGATAAAAGGTATTCCAGTCTTCCTTACCGCTCCATGCCAGAATGCATAGCATGGCTATGCAGATACACTGCACGGCCATGCCCATCACTAGGTCTTATGATCGGAGTAGGGCTTATATTTAACAATTGCATGGAAATCCTGCTAGGGCTTATTTTGGGGGTAGGTCTTATTTTTGGGGAAACATGTATTAGCAATAAAGGGAAATGGATACTGGCAGACAAAAGCAACCAACAGCTGCTCTGACCACTGGTACCTCCAGCCCTCCGAGGAGGAACATTAAAGACACGAGCGCAGGCCACACACACAGCCTCATCATTCTTCCTTTCACTACAAACTATTAGAAAGGAAATTTTGAAAATGTACAGCTCCTTTTAGTTATCTGAAAACATCCATTCATTCATCTTCCGGTTTTTTAAAGAGGAGAATCAATCTGACGTATATTTTAAACAGATGCCTTTTTTAAAAAGGATTAAGACCATATCACAATTTTAAATTCCTGGATTCATAAAAATAATTTATTATTGCTTTTTGGCTTTCCGCTTGGAGGGAGCCAAGGTGCAGCTTCCTTAGGCCTTCCCAAATCTGGGTTCATCCGACACCAGCCACCTCCGCCACACAGCCTAAGCTGGACCCCAGTGAGATCAGAGCCTCCTGTACCTGAGGGGCACCAGTGGTGAAGTGGGTGCCATGTCTGCCCTGGCCCCAAGATCAGTCCCTTGGGTTTGTCTCCAGAAATGTTGATGATGATATTACCAAGGCAACCAGTGACTGGAAGGGTCTGAGGGTTACAGTGAAACTGACTGTTCAGAACAGACAGGCCGAGACTGAGGTGGTACCTTCTGCCTCTGCCCTCATCCTCAAGCCCTCAAGGAACCACTGAGAAACAAAAATAAACAGAAAAACATTAAACACAATGGAAATATCACTTTTGACGACATTCAACATTACCAGACAGATGCACATCAATCTTTAGCTGCAGAACTCTTAAGCCATGGAAGAGATCCTGGGGATGGCCCGTCTGTGGGCTGCAGTGCTGGTGGCCGCCTCCCTCATGACGTCATAGATGACCTCAACGGTGGTGCTGTGGAATGCCCAGCTAGTTAAAAATAAGCATAAGCAGCTCGGCGCCTGTGGCTCAAGCGGCTAAGGCGCCAGCCACATACACCTAAGGTGGCAGGTTCAAATCCCCAGCCCGGGCCCGCCAAACAACAATGATGGCTGCAACCCAAAAATAGCCGGGTGCTGTGGCGGGCGCCTGTGG
>NW_003852402.1:38420854-38426390 GCF_000181295.1 Otolemur garnettii | reverse complement strand
GCCTGTAGTCCCACCTACTTGGGAGGCTGAGGCAAGAGAATCTCTTAAATGGAAGAGTTTGAGGTTGCTATGAGCTATGATGGCACAGCACTCTACCAAGGGTGACATAGTGAGACTCCATCTCAAAAAAATATATATATATATACTGCATTGGGTGTGGCACATTTCAGTGTTTGCACAGACGCTCCCACTGTGGGCGTGGCAAAGTGTTACTGACTGCCACCTGCCCGGCAAGGACAGAGTGGGGCTGGAACACGAATCTCCAGACTCGGGAGCACTTACCCCCTTCACTACTTCAGGCAGCTCTGTTAGAAAATCAATGATGTGAGAAAAACACTGGGGAAGAGAAGGGAGCCCAGGAGGAGGGCATCTCCAGACAGATAGCGTGTCTAGAAGTGACCCTTCCCATGGCGTCTCCGTCACATCAAACCCTGTGTATGCTCACTGTCTTGGTCCTTGTGGGAAATACATTCTCTGTCATAGTCTCTTCTCTGCATCTGTCTGTTTGCCAGTTCATCTGTCCTTCTGTCCTTCCTTTCTTTCCGATTCTTTAAATATGTAAAAACTATTTGTGGCTCACAGACCACACAAACACAGGCGGCTAACAGCTTGCTGACTAGATTCACGTCACGTCACTCTGCTTCTTGAAAACCTTCTGTGCTTCCAATTCTGCACAGATTAATGTTTAAATTCTCGGGCATTGCAGGAATACTAACGGCCACTCCCAAGTATTAACCATTTCCCCTTCTCTCAAGCCCTCTCTCCCCCATTTTCTAGCTACACAATTTTCTGGAAAAGCTGTGTGCTCTCCTCACTTCTTCACGCCTTTATAATGCTGTCCCTTGCCCCTGAGTTTCTCTGTAAAATCTCTCAGGCTGCTGAGTGGAGGAGAGGAGGGGGGAGGCACACCGTTTAGGGAAGGGAGCGATGTGCCATTATTTCAAGATGTGATGCGCCGTTACTCTGAAGTGCAAGCCTAAGTTCTCAGGTGAAGTTCATTACTGCTGTGTTCTTCTGTCTCACAAATGGTTCATTCTGTTTCCAAATACCTCTGACCCTTAACGCAGACAGCAATGGTCTTTAGAGAGCAACAATGCTTGAAAGACTCACCAATTTCCTCGAACAGATTGTAGATTTTTTTTTAATTTGGTGGAAACTGAACACATTTCAGAATGCATAAGCAATGCCTCCTCCAGCTAATGTGAGATCATCAGATGCTTTATAAATTATAAAAAGGAATCAGAAGACAGGTCCCTAACTAATCTCCTGTCTGTGTCATAGTTGGGTCATTTTCTCACATTTCCCTAAAACTATGTCCTGGTGGGCTTCTTGTAGCCAGGACTCAGGCCCAGGTGACTCAAATTAGGCAGGTGTGGGACAGTAATTATTAGCTGAGGGACTCACTAACCCCTGTTCCACCCTGGCCAGGCTCTGAGCAGACACCATCAGGACAGCTTTGCCTGGCACCCCAGCAGCCACTGTGACTTCTGCTCACCCAGGGCTGCATTTTTCCCCTGAGAAGACCCTGCTCCTTCCTGGAGAGCTCCTTAGGAAGATGTATGCCCTCTTTCTGGGAGACGTTACCACTCACTCTGCTCTAAATGCTAATTCTTTGATTGGAAGTCTATAAAACAGACTGAGGTGGGGTCACTCAGGGTCTGTTGTAGACTGAATTTTATGTACCCCCCCCCAATGTGTATGTTGAAGTCTTAACCTGTAGTATCTCAGAATGTGACTGTAATTAAGATAAGATGAGGCCCTTAGGTTAGGCTCCAATCCGGTCTGACCAGTATCCTTATAACAAGGATATGCGGGCACACAGGAGGACACCAGGGGCAGTGGGCACAGAGGCAGCTTGGCAGTGGCCCTCTGCAAGCCCAGGACAGAGGCCTCAGACAAAACTAAACCTGCCAGCACCTTGATCTTGGATTTCCAACCTCCAGAATTTGAGAAAATTAATTTCTGTGTTTCCACTACCCAGTCTACGGTATTTTGCTGTGGCAGCCCTTCCACACATAGGCAGAACTCAAAATGCTTCAAGGCACGTGGACGTGGCTCTCTAGGACTGCACATCCGGCCTCTCCGGCCTTCTTGACACAGGGCGTGCTCCCTCTTTCCAGCCCAGCCCTGCTGCCCTCCCCCACATGCTCTTCTTCCCTGCCCTTCCTCTGGCCTCCCCAGGCAGTGTGGACATCTCCTCACACCACGTACCCACGCCCAGGCCACACCCTCTGTCCCCAGGGATGGCGTTCTCCAGAATCCCGGCTCTTTGCGGTTCCCACACGCGATGTGAACCTCTCCTCGGTCTCAGATACACGTTGTGTTGAGCAGGGTTCTCTGGAAAAACAGAACCAACAAATGTGTGAACATACACAGAGAGATTTATTTTAAGAAATTGGCTCCGTCACGTGTAGAGGGTTGGCAGATCTGAAGTCTGATGGGGTGGGCTGACAGGCTCAATTCAAATTGCAGTTTGAGTCCAAAGGCAGTCAGCTGACAGAGTCCCTTACTCAGCAGAGCTCGGCCTTAGTTCTACTTCAGCCTTCAATTTACTGAAGCTGCCCACTCACCTTACGGAAGATAATCTGCTTTACTCAAAGACCCCTGAGTTAACTGTTAGTCTCATTCAAAACCACCATCACAGAAGCATCCGGAACAAGGTGTGGCCAAACATCTGGGCATCCTAGGCCAGCCAAGGTGACACAGAAAATGAACCGTCACACGTCATCCTTGTGCTAAGCTGCCGTGTCTTATTCTCAGAGAACTGATTAAAAGGACAATGTCCAATGTGATAGGCACATGGGCCTGTGGAGCATTTGAAATGAGGCTAGTTCAAGTTCAGCTGTGCTGTATGGGTAGGATACACACCAGGTTTCATAAACTAGGTAAAAAGCAGAAAATATCGCATTCATGATTTTTTGCACTGATGTCACCAGGAAGTGATAATTTGGGAAGTATATTGAGTGTATCCTTTTCCCATAGCTGCCATACTAATTATTTAAATTATCATAAACTTAGTGGCTTACATAGGTCACTATAAAAGTTTTGAGAGACTGTGTTATGGCCCATTATTTCACTTCCAAGAAACACAGTCCGCAGCATCCTTTCTGATTCAGCTGTGCATGTTTTAACTTGCTATGAGTGTTGCTGGGAGGGCTTCATTTTAGTCTATCTGGGCAGATTTTATATTTCTTGATTTTTGTGTTTTTTTGAAGTTTCATAATGACACACATAAAACAATACATGTATTATCTTACCTTTATGTAATTCAGAAGTCTGACGTGGGTCTCACTGGCCTAAAATCACAGTGTCGGCAAGGCTGCATTCTTTTGGAAGGCTCTAGGTGAGAATCTGCTTCATTGCCGTATCCAGATTCTGGAGGCTGCTTACCTTCCTTGGCCCCTTGCTCTATATTCAAAGCCAGCAATATCTCCTCTCTTACCTCCTCCAAGTTCACATCTCTTCCTCCAAGTGGGACCACAGATCGGGCCCACTTATACAATCAGGATAGTCTCTTCATCTCAGAGTTCTTCACCGTAATCACATCTGCAAAGTCCCATTGCCAGTAAGAGATATATTCACACCAGAGATCTTGGACATCCTTGTGGCCATTATTCTGCCTATTCCATTGGATCAAATAAAATACACTATGGAGATCAATTTCACTTTTTTTTGAAACTTTTCTTCATGGGCACCTAGAAAATTTTAAACTGCACGTGTGGCTGGTGTTTGTGGCTTTTCATATATTTCTCCTGGATGATACTGGGTTAGAAGTTGAGAAACACAGAGATTAAGGGACCTGGCAAAAGTTATGGATCAAGTGAATAATGATAATAAGAACATTGAAGTGAGTGGGAGATCGGACCCCTTCTGTCTCCATGCTCAACCTGGGTGATCTCATCCTAATGACTCTAATTCTGTTTGCATGATGACGACTCCGATGTTTTCATCTTCAGCCCAGACCTTGCCCTTGAGCTCCAGCTTTATGTACCTAACTGCTTGGTCCACATGGGTGTCTATTCACCTTCAAACTGAACCCTTGCTTTTCTCCAGCTCCATGGCCATTGGAACCTTCACTGTTCTTTTCATTTCCTGGCCCACAGTCACTATATCAGCAAGTTCTATCAGCCCTGCCTTTGAAATAGATCATCCAACCTCTAATTATTCTCAGCACCTCTACCCCTCCCACCTTTCAAGTTGCCTTTCACAGCAATTAATGCAACAGCCTAACCACTATGCTTTCAACCTTCTCCCCTTCCATTTATTTTCAACACAGCAGTCAAAGTTAGCACCTTAAAATACACAATGTCCTTCCTCACCTCTGAAAGGCTCCCGGTGGTTTTCCATCTCAGTCAGAAGAAAAGCCAAATCCCTCACCAGGTTTCTACGTGGCCTCACAGGGTCTGGCCTCATCTCCCACCATTACCACCTTGGCTCACTCCACCCCAATCACACATACCTCCCACGTTCCTCAGACGTGCCAAAAACGCCACCCCGGGGCCTCTGCACCTGCTCTTCCCTCTACTTCAAAAGCCATTTTCCAAAGAGCTCCGTTGAGAACTCGTTCACTTTTTTAGGTCATTGATTAAATATCAACTTACCAGCATCTCTGTTCCATCGTTGTCCATCCTCCCACCCTGTTTTAGTTCTTTCCATAAAACATCACTACCTGACGTACTATTTGCTTGTTTATCTGTTTATCGCCCGGTTCTTCTCAAAGATACCCACGGAGACTGAGTCTTTCATCTGCAGAACGTCCATTCCTGTATCTTGTGCTTCCAGAACTGCCTGGCACATTGTAAGCCTTCAATAAATGCTGACCAAAAATATATGAACTGTTTGACTCAGAAAGAATTAGTAATGTTATTCTGAATAATTAAGAATAACCTAGATACTCATGACTTCAATATTACTTTTGCCAGAAATGCATTATTTAGTTGGGCAGATATTGTAGAGGCAATTTGCCGACCATGTTAGCCAATTTCAGCAGAAGAATCTTATCCTTCAAAGAGCTGGTGGTTTCAAATCTTCATTGCCCTGTTGCCATTCAAAATCAGTTTTCCCTCCATGGATAATTGTTTAAAACTAGTCTTTAGAACTGGCAGAAGACAAATGCAGATAATTGCTGTTGTAATAAATGGAAAAGCAGGAAAAATTACTGAGTTTTTTCAGTTCATTTAACCCCTAATCAACTGTCAAACAAAACATCCTTCCCAACTGACAGCCTCACTTAGCAAGCTAAAGAGTCTGCTTGTCCAGGTTCCTGTCACATTGCAAGTCTCAGAAAGCAAGCTAATTACTTACCACTTATGCAGAATGGGAACGGGGCATAATATTTTCTTATTACTGTACAACTCTATTTCCCCATTGGCTAATTCTTTTGGAGCTATTGATCTCAAACTTTGGAATTGCATTTTTCCTCATCCCCTACAGATTCCAGATGTTTATGACTTTGGCATAAACTCTTCTTTTGCTTTATTTTTCTTAAAAGCACACTGCACTTGGCTCAGCGCCTGTGGCTCAAACGGCTAAGGCA
>NW_003852402.1:38417523-38419428 GCF_000181295.1 Otolemur garnettii | reverse complement strand
ATCTAGTATATGAGAAAGTAGCTATTTCAGTAGATTTTTGAGAGTGCTTTATCACTGTCCAATACTTAAAGATTTATAGTCTGTGTCAGTTAAAAAAAGCTTTGGCTACAAGTAACAAAACCGAACAGAAGCTTAAAACGTACGGATGTCACATTTTAGATAATATAAAATTCAAAGACAAAAAGTCCCAGGGTCAGCTCAGTACCAGAAGCTTGTGTCCTCCTGCCTGGACACTGTGTCCTCCCTCTTCACCAGCCTCACTCAGGAAGTGGCTTTGCCCTTGGGTCTGTTGCCTCCTGATGCAAGATGGCGGTCAGAACGCCAGAGGTCAAGTCCTCCCACACCAGAGGCAAAAGGTGCAACGGTGGTGGCCAGGAGACCAGGGAGAGAGACAGACAGGGAGACAGGGGAGGGACAGGGAGACAGGGGAGGGACAGGGAGACAGGGGAGGGATCAACTTCACTGCCTTTCTCCTTCCATCAGGGAGTAACACTGTTTTCTCAGAAGCCTCCCAGAAGAAATTCTCTTTTATCTTACATCTCACTGGCTGTGCTAAATCTTTGAACATTCCTTATTGCAGAGGAGGCAGGTTCATTCAGAATCCGACATTTTCATCTCTACAATGAGAGGTGGGCAAGGAAAAAGAGGGTTGGAAATGGATATTGGATACCAAGTAAAACCCTCAATCAAATGTAGCAAATACCTGGTTCTGGTCACCTTCTCTTCCACCTCCTCCTCCATCATATAAAAACTTAGTCCTACAGGGGAAAAAATCCTGCTAAAGCTGCCAGAGAACTTAATTTCTCTTACTTGTCTTCTAAATTTCTCTCCTATATGTCTTTATATCCTTTGTATTTGAGAACTTAGTTGTTGTTTTTACTGATTTCTAATTTACTGTGTATGTGAATTTCTACTCTTGATTTTTTGGGGATAGTGGAATCGCAGGTACATCTTTTTCACTCTTATTTAGGTTTCGTTTCTATTACTATGTTTAGATATTTAAAAGTAACAAGGTAAATAAAGAAGATGTATCTAATAGGAAGTAATAGTGAAACTCACTTAGATATAATCCTGGACTTCAATACTCAAAGGCTCTTTTAATATTTGACCTTGTGTTAAAGTTATTTTTTCTATACCACTCATCTCCAGCTGACTACATTCCAAATACATGTCTAGAAAAAAGAACACATTCTCTAAACTGAGCTTTTTGAGAGCAGGGACTTTTTCATTTGTCATTTTATTTAACAAAAGCAATTACTGAGTGCTTAAAAGTACCAGGCACTGGGTAATGCACTTTTATAACCTGAACAAAAGGGATACAGTCTGTCCCAAAAACAAGTTTGGATGAAGGGACTGTGTTTTGTTTCTTTGTATCCATGGTTCTCAAACATGCCAGGAATCATGGGGCAGTGGACAAATGTTGGCTTAACTAATCCCTAATTGAATTGAATGCCAGTGCCGTCATTCCAGCATCCCCCAATCCCTAAGGCAAGATCTAATCAGCCATCCCGGTTCCATTCATTGTTTCGGTCTCACCTACACATTTTCCAACGCCCTGTTCTGCAAGACAAGAAACACAAACCATGTTAACAGATCATTGCAAAACGGGTGGGAAGGTAAGAGCTCTTAGTTCTTGAAGTATAACTTTAATGCTATATAAATTCCTCCATTTTGCTACCACTCATATGCTACATCCATCCACCATCCCACTGATGTTATTTTTCCAGTCGTATTAATTTTTGTCATAAATCTAACTGATGGGGGGACTTCTGGGTATTTCGGTCCACACTGTACTTTCACACTATACATGCTGTTTTCATAATTTGTCCTTCATGGCCCAGGCATCACACCTATCCACCTGTGCCTTAGCCTATCCACCTGTGCCTTAGCCTATCCACCTGCGCC
>NW_003852402.1:38415205-38416880 GCF_000181295.1 Otolemur garnettii | reverse complement strand
TATCCACCTGTGCCATAGCCTATCCACCTGTGCCATAGCTTATCCACCTGTGCCATAGCCTACCCACCTGTGCCATAGTCTATCCACCTGTGCCATAGCTTCATCATCGTGGAGGCTCCAGCTAACACACCACTGTCTACGCCTTTCCTTCTTCAAGTTCTTACAAAACGCAGAAATTATGAGGAACTGTAACTCCATGGAGACCACCATCTTCACCTGCAGCCCAGCCCAGCCCAGTTTTCTGTCTCTTTTGCTTTCTCTGTGCCTTCCAGGACACTAAAAAATTAGAATATTTTTGTGCTTTGTGGTGTCCCATATGTCACATTCTGTTCATTCTTTTTTTATTCTTTTTCAGTTGGGGTCTGATTGGATTATTTTAAAAGACCTGTCTTCAAGTTCTAAGGTTCTTTATTCTGCTTGATGTTGTCTATTTAGGAAATTTTTGAATGTATTTTGTGTTTCCTTCAATGAGTTCTTCAGTTCCAGGATTTCTGTTTGGTTTTCTTTGACAACATATATGTCTTTAGTAAGTTACTTTCTCATGCCCTAAATTGTTTTTCTGATTTCTTTGTATTGCTTTTCAGAGTTGTCTTACATCTCACTGAGCTTTTTTAATATCAGCATTTTGAATTCCTTTTCCGGGTTTTCTAAATTTCCCTTTGATTGGGACATGTTGCTGGAGGATTATTGTATTCCCTTCTTTCACACTTCTTTCCTTTTGCATGTTTTCTGTGTCCTTACATTTATATCTGCTCATCTGGAGTAAAAGTCACTTCTTCCACTTTTCTGAGTTTGCTTTCATAAGAGAGGACTTTTTCCTGAAGCTGTATCTATGATGTTGGTTGAGTAGGGCTCCCACCAATATCACAGAACCAGCTGGCTTTGACTCTGAATGCATACAGTGATCTAGTCTCCATCTGATTTTTTCAGCTATAAACAGCATCGGTGTTGTCTATGATTTCATCAGTAGCTTAGACTACAGTTGTTAGTGGAGGCTGTGGTGAAGTTTTCCTGGGGTCTGAGATGCCAGGTAGGGCAGTTTTTGAGCCCCACTGGTGGCAACAGTAGACCAGGCAGTCCTGTCATTGGGCCCCAGAGTATTCTGGAACCAGAGTTAGCAGGTCCAAACAGCCTGATTCTTCGCCCTCTACGTGGCTTGCTCAGTCACCAGTGTTGACAACAGTGAACAGAGCCAGAGGGCAGTTTTTCAATCTGTACATGTGGCATGTGCTGTGGTGGGACAGCCCTCTGGGACCCAAGTGATCCATGCTGGCATTGGCCATGGCTGCAATGGGCTGGGCAACCCAGTCCCCAGGCCCACAGATGGTGCGATGGTGCATCTGGGTGGGTACCAGCTATAGTGGCACTGGCAGGTGTAATGGGCCCAGCCTCAGACCCTGGGAGGAGGGCTCAGGCACCAATGGTGATGAAAGGAGCTGGACAATCCGCAGGCCTAGACTGTTATGAGGAGAGGATGGAGCTAGGTGGAGTCGACCTATCCTAAGGACACATATCAGTTGGGATCTGATTGGATCAGATGCTACAGATGTGGTAGCATAGAGGAACGTGATCCTCAAATCACCACTGTAAGGCTAAGGTGGGAGCAGCAATCGCTGTGCTGTGGCCCTGCTACGGAGGAGTGTGGGAGCAGCCATGGCTGTGCTGTGGCCCTGCT
>NW_003852402.1:38414080-38415130 GCF_000181295.1 Otolemur garnettii | reverse complement strand
CTGTGCTGTGGCCCTGCTACGGAGGAGTGTGGGAGCAGCCATGGGCAGGTGGATGGTGGGGAGCATGCTTTGCTAATGCCCTAACCACATTACAGCCCACACCACAGCAGTGAGGCTGCAGGTGGTGGTATTTGTCCTTGAGTCAGGTGTAAATGCACAGCCACCCCTATGCTGGTGGGGAGGTCACTGCCATGACTCCTTTTTTTTTTTCTATTGAATGGTAACTGTGTACATTAATGCACTTCTGGGGACAGTGTGGGGTTTTCACAATGACTCCCATTTTGGCCCTGGTGGCAGTAGCTGTGGATGGAGCATGTCAATGTGGCTTCCAGGATGAGGAGATGCCGGGTCTCTTGGGCCCCAGGGCAGAATGCAACCTGACAGGGGCTGGGCTCTCAATATGGCACCACGCTGCCTCTGCCTAGGACACAGGGGTTTAAGTCCAAGGGACTCAGCATGAGCCCCCCTCTCTGGAGCAATGCTAGGCATGGTCTCCAGGCAACTCCCAGTTAGTCCCAGGCCCATGGGCTAGAGAGGCTCTCCCGTGGCTGGGCCTGTAGAGTCTCCAGTAGGAATATGGAAGCTGGGGCCTCTCACGGTCCCTTTCCCTGCATCATGGAGCCTCTCCTCGCCTTCATTATTTCCCATCGTTCCTCTGTTGAACTCCAGAGTCCTCCCTTAGACAGTCCAAGTGTGATGATCTACAGTTTGGGTCCCTCTTGGTGAACAAGAGAATGTCAGTTGCCTCTAATCAGCCATCTGAAGCCCCTCTTTGGCCAGTTTTTCTAGATATGTCTATTTTTTAAATTTTAGGTTATATCATTTTCAATTCTAAAGTAAAGTTCAAGTTGTAGTTGAGCTCTTTACCCAGGGGGTGTGCTGAACACCCTCACACTGTGCACAGTAGGTGAGATCCTGCCACTTGGCGCCCTCCCTCCTCCCTTGGAACCCACTTGTGGCAACAGTAGACCAGGCAGTCCTGTCATTGGGCCCCAGAGTATTCTGGAACCAGAGTTAGCAGGTCCAAACAGCCTGATTCTTCGCCCTCTA
>NW_003852402.1:38401834-38413933 GCF_000181295.1 Otolemur garnettii | reverse complement strand
TGTGAGCTGTAATGCCACAGCACTCTACCCAGGGGGACAGCTTGAGGCTCTGTCTCAAAAAAAAAAAACAAATCAGTTACTGGAGCAAACATTGTACAGTATATATTTTATATTCATTTTTTTTCTTCTACCTTTACAAAACAGAGGTTCAGTGATGGCATATGCCCAACTAAAAACCCTCACTTACACTGTCCTGTGGCCTTGGGAGCAAGTTTTAGCGAATGAGATCTAAGCAGAAGTAACTAGGTTATGGCTTCCGGGAAAAGTACGGAAGAGGTACTAATTCTACCGATGTGCCTCTTCAGACTTTCACCCTCTGCTCCGATATTTTCTGAAACAAAGACATGATGCCTGCGGTGCAGCAGCATCTTGCGACCATGCAGCTGAGGGACAGTGCTAAAGGAGGGGAGCCAGCAGAGAGGGCAGCCGCATCCCAGACGCCATCGCTGGGAAGTTCTCTAGACTTCTTTTTCTATGAGAAAAATAAACTTTTTGTAAAGCTAAGCCATTATTTGTCATTTGTTGTTGTTGTTGAGACAGAATCTTACTCTGTCTCCCCACAGAGTACAGAGGTGTCAACATAGCTCACAGCAACCTCAAACTCCTGCATTCCAGTGATCCTCCTGCCTCAGCCTCCCAAGTAGCTAGAACTATAGGCATGTGCCACAATGCCGGGCTAATTCTTCCCATTTAGTAGAAATGGGGTCTCACTCTTGCTCAGGCTGGTCTTGTACTCCTGGCTTCAAGCAATCCTCCTGCTTTCTCCTGGCCTCCCAGAGTACAGGTATGAGTCACCACATCTGGCCTCAAGTTTTCTTTGAATTTTAACCCAATGTCACATTTATGATCACATTTCACATAATTTTTACCTTGCAATGAATTAATTATGTTTTCAATTTATTGTTTTGTTTTGAGACAGAGTCTCACTCTGTCACCCTGGGTAGAGTATCATGGTATCATAGTTCACAG
Organism: Otolemur garnettii; assembly: GCF_000181295.1. Lineage (NCBI taxonomy): Eukaryota > Metazoa > Chordata > Mammalia > Primates > Galagidae > Otolemur > Otolemur garnettii. Next base: position 38,412,964 of record NW_003852402.1, on the reverse strand, counting down.
CAACCTCTAACTCTTGGGCTTGAGCAATCCTCTTGCCTCAGCCTCCAGAGCAGCTAGGACTACAAGTGCCTGACACAACACCCTGCTAGTTCTTCTATTTTTAGTAGAGACAGGGTCTTACTTGTGCACTCAGGCTGGTCTCAAACTCCTGAACTCAGGCGATCCACAGTGCTAGGATTATAGGCATGAGCCACTCATTTATTTTTCTTATGCTTTTATTGTAAATCACATCAAGCCCTTCTTGAAAGTCAATACAATGTACATGAATCAATAAAAATCATGTATCTATAACTATTATACATTAGCTCATTGCAAATTTTTAGAATAGCAATTAGAAATAAATATACAAGTCTCCTGCAATGATTTTTCTACACCTACATATTGGTCAGAGAATCTAAAAGCATTAGTTTGGCTTACTTTTGTAGCAGGAACCTCTTATAAATTGTTTGTAATATATTTCTATTAATGATTTAAATAAATTTTGCAGTGAGAATTTTATTCTACTCTTCACAAAAAGTACAATTACCCCTCATAAAAACTACAATGACTCTTAATTTTGCAGTAAAAATTTTATTTCACTCTTCGTAGAAACTCCAACTACTCTTAAAACAAAAGAACAATAAATCAAAAGCATCCCTCGGGTTGGGATGCCAGAATCCAGATAAAAATCTTTAACTTCTGCTTTGTTTTCTTTGCATTAAGAAAATCTGACTCCATTCTAGTTCCAGCACAATTGAACTTGGGAATGGTGGGAGGTGGACAGCTCTGAAATTCTTGGTCAAACGAAGGGGATATAAATTGCTAAGTATTATCATCACCTTGATGGCCTTGTTGACTTTTTCTCTTCTTTAGACACAGATTCGCTGACTGGGAAGAGAGATACCATCGAACTCTGTGAGTCTATGCAGGAATGGAATGGCAACAATCCAAAGCACCCTCCAGTTCTATTGAAGATGGGCTGCCTTGCAGTTATTGCAAATTGCCCCATAATTTTCAAAGTTAACTATAGTGTTTCAAAATTTTTAGCTGTGGAAAAGTGATAAGAAAGAGTTCAGGCTCCTTTAGAAAGTTTCACCTGATTGAAAAGGGGCCAAGGAAATCAAGGCCAATTGTGAAAACGTCCATGCACATTAGTTCTTCATAATTACAAAGGGGATTCTATGGAATGCTGAGGCTGTTACTTTAAGAGCCATCTAAATAACCTGCCCTAAAGAGAGAGCGAGATCAAAGGAGGGCAAAAGTAATCTGTGGCAAAAGCCACCTGAAATGAATTACCGAGAATGTAACTCTCAGCTTTGCACTCAAAAAGAGCTCCTTCAGGTAAGCAACTGACTCAAAAGATACCCTGAGCAATTAATAAATTTAAAAAACTTTATAGACTGCCTGTTATTTTCATTGAGGACACAAAAAATTCTTATGTGGCAAAAGTGTATAACCTTAAAAGGTTTATACTGGAAGAGGAAATATATTTATAGGACAAATAAAGAGAAAAAATAATGACACGTGGATAAGTATACTACTCCCAAGTAACACAGCCAAAATGACCCTGAGAATCCAGAGGAATAGTGCCATGTATGAGAGCGTCGTGTCCAGGGGCCGGGCACAATGGCTCGGCCTGAAATCCTGGAGCTCTTGTTAGCAGACAAGAAGGTCTGGCCCCCTGTCACCGTCAGCCAATACACAGAGATGGGGACTGGCCCACCACAGTTTGTCAGAAGGCTGGGGTCCTGGAGAACAGTGAGAGTAGCGTCTCCAAGACTGCTTTGTTCTTCCATTTCCAAAATTACATAAAAGTTCAAAGCAAAGACCACATCAACCCCTATTCCCAATAATAATCAGCAGAAGTCAGTGACTTATTAGAATATTCCACTTCAAAAGTTAATCTCCTGAATCAATCCACCTAAACTAAAGACAGGCATCTTTAGTGTGGGAACTAAATTTATAAAACAGTAACAATGGAGACAGCGGGTGAAGGTCAGACAGGACCTAAACCAACCAGACCAGCTGCGTCCTGTCTGCCCAGCCTGACAGACTCCATCTTATTCTCACTACGTGTGCTTTCACTCTGGGAGGCCATGGTGGGTGGAAAGCTTGAGCTCAGGAGTTCAAAACCAGCATGCACAAGAGTAAGACCCCCCCATCTCTACTACAAATAGAAGAAACTGGCCACTTGGAGGCCTACCTACTCAGGAGGCTGAGGCAGGAGGATCACTTGAGCCCAGAAGCTTGAGGTTGCTGTGAGCTATGACACCACAGCACTCTACCCAGGGCATCAAAACAAGACTCTGTCTCAAAAAAAAAAAAAAAAGAATTTAGTATACAAAATGGGCTTGAATCCCTGTTCTCTCCCACACTCCCTTGGTAACTTGAGACATCTGTAACATCTATGCCTCAGTTTCCTCATCTATTAAGTAGATTTAAAAACTGTACAAGGTAGTTGTAAGGATCAGATATGATGATGGATATGAAATATTTCTTAGGGAGGCTGGGAAGAGTAATGCCCAATAAATGTCACTGATTATAAAGAATTATCAGAGGAATGATAACTGAGGGCTGGCTCTTCCACTGCCCTGCGAGTCTTTCCAGAGATGTCAGAAAGGATGCAATTTAAACAAACCAAGGGCGGGGGGGTGGGGGGCAGGGGGAGTAACTGAACACACGGCCCAACATGAGCAAATGCAGAGAAATGAAAGCTCAGGGCGTGTTTAGGAATTAATTAGTGTGAATGCAGCTGAGCAGTAGTTTTCAACTTTTAAAAACTGAACACTGCGATGAATAAAGAAGCAAAGAACATGGGCAGCAAATTCACAAATTAGGGAATAATTAGTAAACAAACATATGGAAAAATATTCAGTCTTCCAAGGAGTCAGAAAGTGCAAATTAAAGCAATGAGGGAGATTGACTCAAGATGGTGGACTAAGCACACAAATCTAATTACTCTCTTAACCGCAAATCCCAAAAATGACAAGAATGATATTAAGGAAATAGAACAAAGTGCATGAGCAGACGAGAAATGTGAAATTCTTGGGCTATAAAAATCACACTGCACTGGGCTGTTGGAGAAACCCTAAAAGAATGTGCCAGAAAAGAGACTGCTGTCGTGCAGAATGCAGACCTTTGGAGGTCAGCCAAGTTCACAGGCACTTAAACTATGAGGAGGTGGGATGAATAGTTGAGGGAATTACTGAGTAGCTGCTGCACTGGTGCATTCTGAAAGCGACTGATTTAATACAGGAGAGTTTACTCAGCACTCAGCAGCAGGGATGAGAGCAGGCCTGCAGGAGGACCCGGGGCTGCGGGCCTAGTCAATGGCAGCTCTGCCATCCTCATGCAATGACTTTGTGTACGTCCCTGGGATCAGAAAGGGAGTGGAAGCAGTGATACCCTTAGACCAGGGCAAGTGGGGCCCTTCTCCTGGGTTGTGCCCCTCAGGGATCCCTGTGTTTGGAGAATCTCCCTTAAAAATGTCCTAAATCTGGTGTCTGGAACTGCCCAGAGACAGTGTCAACCACGCAGGGTGCCTCAGGCTGGACCTGGTCCACCATGTCACCAGAAGGACCTCTTTGACATTTTCTGAGCTCGTCCCAGGGACTGGGAGCAGCCTGAGCAGGAAGTGTCCTCCAGGTATGGCCCAGGGCTGGCCTGGTCCCCGTGAGTTCTGCCCGGCTTCTCCCCTTCAGAGAGCTCCAGGAATCTTCTCCCCACCTTGCTTCTTCTCTAATGTGTCATTTTTTTTAATTGAATGGTAACTAAGTACATTAATGCACTTAAGTTTTCAAGAGTTTTTCTCATTACCACTAGTTTTTAGCAATTTTATTATGAGTTAGTGTGGCTTTATTGATTGATTGATTGATTGACATTTGGGGGTTATCAACCTTGTTAGACCTGTAAGCTTATAGTTTCATCAAGTTTGGAAAATTCTGAACCTAATTTTTCCAAATATTTTTCTTTCCCATCCATCTGTTTTCTGGGAGTCTAATTACATGGAGTATAGACTGCTTGATATTAGCACCCAGATCCTGAGTCTCTGTTTAGTTTTTTTTTGTTTGTTGTTGTTTTTTAAGCTCCTTGCTCTCTGTGTTTTTTTTGGGTAGTTTCTATTATTGTCTTGACCTACACTGATCTTTTCCTCTCCAGGACCTCGTCTGCTGTAAATCTCACCCAGTTGTTCATTTCAAATACAGTATTTTTTCACTTTAGAAGTTCCCCTTGGTGGCTTTTATATATTTATATGCATATAAATTTATAAAATAGAGATTTTATACATATAAATTTACATGATGTTTACACATAAATTTATGTTTATAAAATCTTTCATTTGCCCTTCCGACACATTCATCTTCTCCGATCTTCTTGAACATAGGAAGTATATTTACAATAGACCCTTTTCTGCCTCTTCTGTTATCCCTGGAATTTGCTGTATTTCTTTAATTAAAGTTGGGTGGTTTTTTGGCATGCAGGTAAGTTGCTTGGAGTCAGTTGGATGCGTTCAAGGTTTACTTCTGAGCTTTATTAGGGTGTGTCCAGAGCCGGCAAGGCTAATTTAGCTCCAGTACTGAGGTAATAGTCTTTCTCTGGAAGTTTCCACCCACCTGTTGTATCTAATGCAGTCTTTCCGATACCTGTTGTGGGAAAGGAACTCTTCCCAGCCTCCCCGAGCTCCACCCAGTTACTGTTCCCTCTGCTTCTTTCCAATGGTTGTCCTCCTGGCTTCCTGAGTTTTCTTCTCACACATGTACAAATCCATACTCAGCCCAGAACGCAGGAGGGCCCGTCTGCAACTCTCTCTCTCCCTTTCCCTCCTCACCTCTCCCTCCTGCCTCCTCCCTCTCTCTGCTCTCTGGGAACGCCTGGTATGAGCAACTTAGCTTGACAACTGTGTCCCACAGTGGTCAGAGAACTTCTTCACTCTTTTTTTTTTCCCCCTTTTTCTTCATCTGCTTGGATAATTTCCTATACTCTGTTTTCAAGCTTTCTAATTCTTTTCTCTGTTTGATCAAGTATGCTGTTGAAGCTTTCTGAGCTTTTCAGGTTAAGTTATTGTAGTCTTTATTTCTAGGATTTCGGGCGGGTGTTTGTTTGTTTTTTAGGGGGGTTTTTGGCTGGAGCTGGGTTTGAACCCATCACCTCCAGTATATGGGGCCAGCGCCCTACCCTTTGAGCTATAGGTGCCACCCAATTTCTGGTTTTTTTTTTTTAATTGTTTCTATTTCTTTCTCAAATTTCTCATTTTACTCCTAGTTTTCTAAATTTCATTTAGTTTTTCTATCTATGTTTTCCTGCGACTCCCTGAACTTTTTAAAGGGAATTGTTCTGAATTTTTCATGCATCTTCAGTTCCTCTAGGTCCATTTCTGGAGTTTTACACTTCCTTTTGGCAGTGTTACGTCTCCTTGAGTTTTCAAGCCCTTGTGTCTTCACATTAACCCTTACGAGTTTGAGGAGACGCCGCCTCTCACTAGTCTTTGCAGTTGCTCCTTCATGGTGTTAGCCCTTTACTACTCAGTAAGGGGAACTTAATGGCTGGCCTGTTGTTTTTTCTTGTCCTGGGGAGGACTTTTACTGAGCACTAGAACCAAAACACTGCACGGGAACTAACTCGTTGCCCTGATGTTTTTTCCCAGTCTCAGAAAGAATTATAATGAGCATGAGAACTTAATGTTATACGTACCAGAGGGACACTGCTGGCCTGTTGTTGTTTCCCAGTCTGGGGACGACTACGTGGCCACCAGAACTTAACCCTGACCTTTCCATATTTCCAGGCCAGCAGCACAAGCACCTGCCTTCACGGAAAATCTGACCAGGGACTCAGGCCTTCCAGGAGACTGTGTCCCCTGTGCACTAGGGCACCACTCAGGCTCTTCAATGTGGCTTCCACACTAATAGAGACGTCAAGACCCAGGTGCCAGTCACTTCAACCCCACCCTTTTCCCCAATTCATCTCAGATGATGAAGCCCTCCTGGCACTGGGAAAGATTCCCCTGAGATCGGACCAGAGCGGGTTTCTGTCACAGTGAGGAGATCAGCAGTCTCCTTGGAAACCCTGGGTCTGGGGGAATTCTCTGTGAGTGCCGTTAGGCTGGCTCGGGGGAGGTGGCAGCACAGTCCAAAATGACCGATTCTTACCCATCCAAGGTTCTCTCAATTCTGTGGGCCCAGGGAGGGGACAGAGAGTTCTCAGTTTCTCCCCTGAGTTTGGGTTAACTCAGGGTGTTTCTGTCTTTGCATGGTTTCTAGCTGTATTTATGGTGCGGGGAGTGAAGCTGGCCCATCTTCTATTTAACCTCCTTGTTGATGTCACTTCTCCTCCTCTCCTTTCTCTCTCTGTAACTCCACTCTCTTTAGTATTTTGACCCACAAATTCCTGCCACTTTTTTTTTTTATAATTTATTGTTGGGGATTCCTTGAGGGTACAAGAAACCAGGTTTCACTGATTGCATTTGTTAGGTAAAATCCCTCTTACAATTGTGTCTTGCCCCCAAAAGGTGTGGTGCACACCAAGACCCCACCCTCCTCCCTCCTTCCCTCTCTCTGCTATTCCCTTCCCCAGTCCTCCCTCTTTCTTTCTCTCTCTGCTCTCCCCTTCCCCTACCCCCACCATGTCATTAATTATCCTCATATCAAAATTGAGTACATAGGATTCATGCTTCTCCATTCTTGTGACGCTTTACTAAGAATAATGTGTTCCACTTCCATCCAGGTTAATACAAAGGATGTAAAGTCTCCATTTTTTTAATGGCTAAATAGTATTCCATGGTGTACATATACCGCAGCTTGTTAATCCGTTCCTGGGTTGGTGGGCATTTAGGCTGTTTCCACATTTTGGCAATTGTAAATTGAGCTGCAATAAACAGTTGAGTGCAAGTGTTCTTATGATAAAAGGATTTTTTCCTTCTGGGTAGATGCCCAGTAATGGGATTGCAGGATCAAATGAGAGGTCTAGCTTGAGTTCTTTGAGGGTTCTCCATACTTCCTTCCAAAAAGAGTATATTAGTTTGCAGTCTTACCAGCAGTGTAAAAGTGTTCCCTTCTCTCCACAATTCCTGCCACTTTTGCCTTCCAAACTCTAATCAGTCTTTTTCAGGGATATATCTCTGTGATGCCTGTGATACATCTAAAAACCGTTTAGTATATATTTTGTCCAGGTTTTTAGTTAAGAAGGTAAATTTGTCCCTCTATCCCACCTTTGCCAGAAATGTCTCTTGTAGCTCTGATTTGCATTTTTCTGATTCTGAATTCTTGATCAAAGGGTATGTGGATCTCAAATTTTGAGAAATACTGCCTATTTTCCCTTTTAAAAAAAGTGTTATAAGGGCATATTTTAAGAGTTTTGGAGAGTGACTGTTTTCCTGTGTTCATGACCCTAATGAATGCCAATCTTAAGACACTGGATATGGATAGACAGTAATCAAAACAAGAAATAAAAATCCCTTTAAACACATAAAAATATGCTCAACCCAATGGGGAATTCAGAGATTCAATGCCCAAAACTAGGGGAGAAAAGAAAAATAAGCAAGAAATCATGCAAAAAGAGAAAATATAAAACAGTATGTTTTTAATCAGAGAAGATATTGCATTCATAAAACAAAAGCAAGATGCTATTTATTAAAAGCAAAAAAAGTTCTCACAATAAAAATATGGTTGAAAAAGTTTTTAAAAGAAAACAAAAGAGGAGTTGAGAAAATTTATGTTTCACACACACAAAAAAGACCAAGAAATGGAAAATAAGAGAAAAAAACATAAGAGAATAAGATAATGGATCCCAAAAATCCAATGATTAAGTAGCAGGAGTTCCAGAAAGGGAGAAAATAGAAGGAAATGATCAATAAAATAACTCCAAAAAATTCCCATAAACTGAGATGCCAGATTGCAGGTTCCACTGAGAGCCCAATACTGTCAATGAAAATAGGGATGAGGCATGTTATTGTGAAATTTCAAAACAGTGGAGACAAAGGGAATATTCTGTAAGTTTCCAGAGAGGAAGAGAGAGGAGAGGGAGGAGGGAGAGGAGGACAAAGGATCTGAAACCAGGATAACTGTGGACATCTCAGTCACCAGACTGGAAGTTAGAGGCCAATGGAGAGATTGCCTCAGATCATCTAGCTCAGAATCCTGTATTCAACCAAACCCTCAAACACATGTGAAGGGGGAGTATAGGCATTTTCACCCAGTCACCATCTCAAAAGAAAACCAAAAAATCCATCTCTTATTAAAGCAATATTTAAGTAAAACTGACAAATATATTTCACCAAAATAAGGAAGTGCCAAGAAAGAAGAAACCAAGAAAAGGTTTACCACAGTTGGGGCATGCGGTAGAGTGAGTCAAAATCATCATCAGGCCAAGTAAACATCAATAGAGAAGCAGGAAAAACTTAACTGCAAATACTGGCACAAGACAGGTGTGTGCAAAAATAGTCCCAAATGAGCTCACTGATGAACAAAAGCAAAGGAGAATCCAAGTTTTCTGAGACTTTTTGGGAGCACGACAATGTTTTGGGCCATGTTACCACTGGTAATGGAACATGGGTGCACCAATATGACCCTGAGACAAAGCTCAAAGTGCACGGTGGAAGGCAGCCAATTCTCCTCCACCAAAAATGTTCCATTAGTTCAAATTTAGAGTCAAAACGATGTTGCTACCTCTTTTGATATCAGAAGGATTGTTCATTATGAATTTGTACCAACTGGACAGTTAACCAAGTTTTACTATTTGGAAGTGCTGAAAAGGCTGCAAGAAAAAGTTTGACAAAAATGACCTGAACTTTTTACCAGTAACTCATGGTTCTTGCATCACAACAATGCACCAGCTCACACAGCACTGCCTATGAGGGAGTTTTCAGTCAGTAAACAAGTAACTATATTGGAATATTCTCTCTGCTCAGCTGATCTGGCCCCCAATGACTTTTTTCTTTACCTAAAGATAAAGGAAATATTGGAAAGAAGATATTTAGTTGACATTGAGGATACCAGTTGTGATACAATGACAGCTCTGATAGCCATTCCAGGAAAATTCCTTGAAGGGTGGACTAGGCATGGCATTGGTGCACAGCTTCCCAAGGGGAGCACTTTGAAGATGACCGTAGTGATATTCAGCAATGAGGTGTGTAGTACTTTTTCTAAGATGAATTCGTGAACTTAATTGTTAGGCCTTGTAAACACAACTTTGGATTTTCTAATTACTTTTTTAAATGTACATATACATTTTATACACTCTTCCATGTGTGATACACTTCACAATGAAAAAATCCAAAGCATATAGCAACATCATAATGTTCAGAACTGGAGAAGTAGGCCATAAAATTGAGTGCAGGCTATGATTACAATTATGTGTGGTATATGACCAGAAGGGAGAGGACAGAAGGTGGTTATATCCAGATGAGAACAGTGAATTGTAGCTGACAAATTACACATGACTTTCTCACAAACGCAACCGTTCTCATGTGATTCCAAATGCATTATCCCGTTTAGTCCTCACCAGTGTGTGAGGTGAAGATTTTAACAACCCTCATATTTTGAAACAGGAAGCAGAGCTCTATAATTTACAAAGTTTTCCCATTTTCTTACAGTCCAGATTAGTGGACATGGTTCTCAAACCTTGGTCTTCTGGCTTTACTTCTGGTTTTAATTCTGCCCTTCGCTCTGCCCTTTATGCCACACAGCCACTCTAAGCCACGGTGTTTTCTGACTTTGGTCAAGTGACAACCTCACTAAGCCTCAGCTTCTTCATCCATAAAGTAATACTGATGCTGATCACGATGACGGGGTTTCACTCACTGCTATCAGCGTTAAACGAAATCAAGCATGTAAAGCACTTAGCCCCAAACCTAGCACATTGTAAGTGCTCTATTACTATTAGTAGTAATACTGAAATAAAAAAATAATTTGCTGAGTTCAAGCACTATTCAGCTGGGCATTAGGCATACAAGAATGATAATGAGGGCCGGCCGCAGTGGCTCGAGCCTATAATCCCAACAGTCTGGGAGGCCGAGGCAGGCGGCTCGCCTGAGCTCACAGGTTTGAGACCAGCCTGAGCTAGAGCGAGACCCTGCCTCTAAACATAGCCAGGTGTTGTGGCGGGCACCTGTAGTCCCAGCTTCTTGGGAGGCTGAGACAAGAGAATCACTTGAGCCTAGGAGTCTGAGGTTGCTGTGAGCTGTCACACTACAGCACTCTACTGAGGGTGACAAAGTGAGACTCAGTTTCAAAAAAATAAAAATTAAAAAATAAATAAGAATGAAGATGAGCTCACTGTCCAGTGGGAGCCAGAAACCTTCGAGAATTGTGGGGGTACACAGGATGCTATGGGAACAGAGAGAACAAGCATGTGGATCGGGACTGGCTGGATGAAGCAGCTGGGGAGGGGCTTCCTTGAGATGGCACATGCTCAGAGATTACACCTGGACTGGAAAGGGTGTCTGGGATGGCCATGCTATGCCCTGTTAACCCCACCTGAGCAAAGGGAAAATGAGGATAGTTGGAGAGAGGCAAGGATATTACTATACCCACCGTGTAATATTACCTACAAAAAAGGTCTACCATGACTGTTAAATCTAAAGAATAAAGACAAAAGGTAATTTTGGCAATTAAAAGATAATCATCATCAGAAAAACACAGATATGTACTGGGGACTAGATGATATCAAAGAGTTATTAACTATGTTGTTAATAATAATAATGCTACTTAATATTTTTGTAAATGTCTTTCTGCATTAGAGACAAAGAGTTGAATTTCCATAGCTATCCTTAATTTACACAACTGGTCCACAGTGAATAATGAGATGGGGTAATCATTATTAAAACAAATATCATGAAAGAAGTTGCCAGGAATTCAAAGAGAAGAATAATTTTTATATTTTCTGACATTTTTATAATAACAATTTTAAATAAAAACAGTCAATAGTGACTTTGAAGGAAGACATGTCACATCAGTGGTTTTAAGACAAATCACAGAGATCAAAGGGTGTAGGGTGAAGAGACGTAGAAGCAAGGTCTGTAGTTTGACCACAGCTCAGTGGAATATCAGACTGAGAAAAGAGAGCCAGATAGAAAGACTTATGTATGGGCTCAGCGCCTGTGGCTCAAGCGGCTAAGGCGCAGCCACATACACCTAAGGTGGCGGTTTCGAATCCAGC
>NW_003852402.1:38398570-38401727 GCF_000181295.1 Otolemur garnettii | reverse complement strand
TTGAGCCCAGGAGTTGAAGGTTGCTGTGAGCTGTGATGCCATGGCACTCTACCCAGGGGGACAGCTTGAGGCTCTCTCGCAAAAAAAAAAAAAAAGAAAGACCTATGTATGTATACACAGACACAGGAATAAACATGTTTGGCTAATTCTAAAGAGAAGCAAAACACACGGGTAGGCCTAAAGCAGAGGTTCTCAACCTGTGGGTCGTGAACCCTGTGTAACAATGAAACTACATCACAGCGTTAGGAAGGTTGAGAACCTCTGGGCTAAAGGAAGAAGCCAGCAAAGGGAGAAAGACTGAAGAAGTGCAAGAGGAGAAAGATGATTAATTAAATAAATCCCCTATCGCAGGCATGGGAGGTGATTTAGTTTTCAATCAAAAAAGGGGGCAGGAGGTGAGTTAGCCCCCAAGAGAAAGAACAAAAGAAACTTCCTTCAAAAACCTCACCCAAAGGACAAGACCCACAGCGATCCCTCCAACCTGGCCACAGCAGTTTCAGAAAGACAGCAGCCGTCCCCATGAGGGCTGGGGTGGAGCTATTGTGATGGGGAAACACTGGAGAGCATGGGGTCCCAAAAAAAAGCAGAGCAAGGTGGGTGAAGAACAGGTACAAAGAGCAAGCAATACAGCTGCCCAAGAGTGGACATTCTGACGCTACAGAGACTCCACTGCGGGGAACCATGCTGTCACCCAAAGCCCTGTGGCTTCATTTCCAAGCTCAATTAGACTACGTTCCAGGAAACAAAGTACCCCACAGTTCTGGGTTTCAAGTTCAGGAAAGGCAGGAGCTCTGATCACGTTGAAATTAATAATCTAAAGGGTTAGGATGGGCGCAGCCTGAGGTGAGGGACAGAGGTGTCAATGTCCGTGTCACAGAAATTCTGAGACCCAGACTTCACCAGGCCCTGAATCTCAAGGGTTGGCCTGAAGCTGGGCCAACTTTTTTGATTCGAAGTGGCAACAGGCAGCTTAATGACTGCTTGTTAATGGCACCCACGTTATTCTACGCTAAATTTAATGATGCAGGAATTCTGGCTCGCCACTTCTCTAAAATTCAGTTTCCACAGTTACCCCTAGGTTCACTCACAGCAGGAGAAAATTATTTTGGAATAATTACCATAAGGAAAAAACATTTCAGTTATTCCCTTCCTCTATGCAAACCAAACAACTATTTACTACCTGGTCTCCCACATCTATCCAAAGAGGGATCTTGAATCAGTGGTCTTTTGAGAGCCAACAATAACCCCCAATTGTTAAGAAACTAGAATTCTACTAGAAAAAATGATTTTCTTCACAATGCCAGCTGAGAAACTGAGAACGATTTGTTGCACTCCTTAGTTGCTTTAATAGGACATCATTAAAATTCCCTCTTCCATTCACTACTTGAGATGCAAAGCCCGAGAAATGCCGACTAGGTGTGAGTACCACACACTAATTAGTGTCATTGTAACCAGGGTTTTTGCCTGCAGATATGCTAAATCATGTGAATTGTATGAATAGCAAAATAGAGTGGCAAGTGTTTCAGATCCGCCTTCTGAGCTGAATCCTTATTCTGCCTCTAATTAGAGCTACAAAGATTTCCTGTATAAAATTCCACATCTCTAACGTTCTGTCTGTAACTGACTCTTCCTTGGAGCCAGCTCATCCACAGTCCTCTCAGCAGTCCTCACCCGTGTGTGTGTGTTTTCTAGTCCCGGGAACCCCATCCATTTCCCCTCGCCAGGAATTCTCACTGACAATACCTGGAGAGCAGAGTTATTCTCAGAGAACAGCTTGCCCAGTGCCAGGCTTCATCTGTCTTTCCCCACGGGTCATTTATCACAGGGAGGTAGCCTGTTGAGGCAAAGCCTGATTGAAAGCTCGCGCATTCTCCTGTGTGCAACCTGGTTCCAGCCCTGAGCAAAGGAAATTATTTTGCACTTTGCGCACAGGGTGCACCAGTTTAGAAATGGGGAAAAACCTCACCAGCTGGCAACAATAAATGCCCTATGACTATTTTTGGAAGAAAGAAACTTCCAGTTCTTGGAGAAGAGTAATTATATAGAAGCCAAACACACTTGCAGTTCATATATGCAACCTGAGATTTCTCCCCGATGAAAGCCTTTATTTTTACGGGAGCTTTAACTATCTTAGTGTCAGAATTCAACATCAGAAGGTCAGGTTCGTCCATTTCCACACCTTTCCCTACCTTCTCTCCACCCATCTAACGTACGTGGCATTATTGGTAGAACCCATTCATAAATAACTCAGGGAAACTCATTCATTCAGCAAACATCTGCACACTGGTATTAAGCACCAGGCACAATGGTAAGCAAATCCAAATCAGTGAACATTCAATCCTGATTTTGAAAAAGAATCATACACCACACTAATACAGACACTGGTTATTGATTTCTAGTTTTTAGGGTCAATCTAGGCACACTACTTGGATTAGGTAAAAAGGCACAGAGCAGCCTGGGACTGTTAGCAAAAGCGTCAATGTAAAAAGCCCAGAAGACGGATGCTGGGGAGTGAAAGGGGGGTGGTTGCTCGTGGGAAGGGTTGGAGAACTAAGGGATGCTTTCTAGAGTCAATGGACAGATAAATAAAGACGTAAGTACGTTAAAGCTGTGTATGGTGTTAATTATAGAAGATGTTATTGGGATGCTACTGGGCCAGGCGTGGTGGTGTGCCCCTGGAATCTGAGCACTGTGGGAGGCTGAGGCAGGAGGATCACTTGAGCCAGGAGTTTGAGGTTGCTGTGAGCTACCATATGACCCCACTGCACTCTAGACCAGGCAACAGAGCTAGACTTTGACATAAAATGAAATATTTTTTTTAAATTTTAGATGAAAATATAGTGATGTGATTGCCATCTGCCCTATCCTACCTCTTACTCCTTCCCCCTGCTTTTTCTTGTTAACCGAGACCAGACTTCACTCCCGTGTCGGCATTGTTCTTTGGGATCACAGGCTCAGAATGACCAGCGGTAACTCCTGATTGATCTAAGTTTTATGGTGACTCCACACCCCTTGTCAGTAGTGGCTGTTTTAGTCAGAGACACAAGTGGGGGGAGGGAGGTCTGCACCGGGGTTCTGGGAAAGATGCAGAAACAGATCTCATCTCCTTTACACGTCTGAATTAATTTAATACCATTTACAGCTTGGGACGTGCCAT
>NW_003852402.1:38396281-38398408 GCF_000181295.1 Otolemur garnettii | reverse complement strand
AAAAGGTTGATCGATACTATACACGTAACGGAATTTTTTAATAAAAGAAGTTGTGGCATAAGAATACTATTTAGAGAGATGGAAGAAATCAGAAGAAACCAGCATTAAAAACGGGAGCAGAGGGGAGGAGGGGCGCGGTGGGGAACGCAATGCTTCGTTAAGTCCTTCTGCGCCTTCTTGTTTTTAAACTATGTGCATGTATTAGTTTGAGAAAAGTTTTGAAGTTTCCATAAAAAGAAAATGAATAAAATTAGAAATTAATTTCTTCTTCTGGAGGTACTAGAAAGAAAATAGTGATTTTTCTTTGAGACACATCAGCGAGTTCCTGGGAGCACTTTGGAGCCAGGAACAGTTGTGAGGGCTGCACGGCTCCCCTCTCGCCCTTGCTCTCTCTGTGCAGATGTGGATTAGGCTTTTGGCAGGGAACGTGTTTGAAACAGAGGAGATAAGGGAGCTTTGAGGACAACAAAAGAGAAAAGTCCCCAGCTACAGTCCCACTAGGTTTTCTCTCTTCTACACACAATGTGAGTGGCACAGCAGACTCTCGCTCTCAGATTTCATCGTGGGTGTGTTTTGTTTTATTTTATTTTGTATCGTGTTTTAAAAGACAGGATCTCACTACGTTGCCCAGGCTGGGATGGCAGTGTCTATTCACAGGCACCATCCACTACCTATTAGCCTGGGAGTTTTGACCTGCTCTGTTTCTGAGTAGGCCCAGCTCACCCCTCTTTAGGCAACCTGGTGGTCTCATGCTCCCTGGATGTCACCACCCTGAGTCTGAACCTACAGATGGCCACCTGATCCGTGTAGTGCAGTACGACCCCCAACTCCTGGGCTCGAGCAATCTTCCCACTTTGGCCCCCTGAATGGTTGGGATCATAGGTGTGCACCACCATGCCTGGCTTCATTTTGTTAAAACAGTTAGCAGTCATATGAGTTGGATAAGTAAGCCTGCTGAATTTCTCCCACTAAGACACCAATTTCTTCCAAGTTAATTTCAGCCCTAAGAGTACAAGAGAAAACTGCCTTGGTTATCCAGACAGTCATCCTCAGGGGTATGAACACAGACCATCCTTCAGACTGGATCTCTCCCCACACCTCTTTGACAGTGGTGACTAAAACATACTGTCGACCTAGCTGAAGCCACCACCACTTCCCTAAACCAGCCAAGGACATTCCTCTTCAGTAAATCCCCAAACCTCCAAAGCTGCAATTATGTCCAGGGAGCAGGGTTACTGAAAAAGTTCTAGAAAGCAGACAATCCTACAACTTCCAGTGTCCAAGAGAAATAAACATTTATCTCTGACGTTAGTCATTCAATGATGTCCCATTAAACTCATGTCAACAGGCCATTTCCTTGAAGCTGTTTTCCAGCAGCGCAAGCCACGCACACTGGTTTAAACTCAGTTAAAACAACCCCCAACCTGAACCCAGGAAAGCCTTCTGAACACTCGCCTATTACAACATCAACTGGGCCTTCGTGCCCAGGCCACGCGTGTGTCTAGAATAGATGAAGAGACCCTCCGAAAAACACACACTGTTGTTCACTGAAGCGTCTTTTGTCATGGTGCAAAAACAAAACAAAACAGACAAACTGGAAACGATCTAAAAATCAAACAGTGGGAGACTATTTGATTGAATGATGTGTGATCATGCCATGGAATATCCTGCAACTATTAAAACAAGAATGAAAACAAAAACTAGATAGGACACCAGGGATTGACACAGAAATATGTCCACGATACATTGTTATATTGAAAAGGCAAGTTGTAGAAATATGTGCATAACACAGAAAATTTTCAAAACCATACGCGGATAGGTATTTTTCTGTATAACTAAGAAAAGGAATGAAAAGATATACCAATAAACTATTAATGGTGATTGTCTCAGGGGACAGAATTAGAATGAAGTAGAGTTTTAGTTTATATCCTTGCAAATGATTTTTTTGTTTTTGTTTTTTTTTTTTGGCTGGAGCTGGGTTTGAACCTGCCACCTCCAGCATATGGGGCCGGTGCCCTACTCCTTTGAGCCACAGGCACCACCCGACCTTGTGAATGTTTTTAATTATTATATCAACCAGGTATAATTTCTGCGTTTTTTTTTTTTGTTGTTGTTGTTGTTGTTGTT
>NW_003852402.1:38388621-38395837 GCF_000181295.1 Otolemur garnettii | reverse complement strand
AGGACCACTCCTAATGTCACAATTTAATAAATGTTTTTCAATATCTTCAGGAGATAAAGATTTGCAACCTTCTTCCATAACTCCATCATAATAGTAGTGTCTGTGTATCCAAAGGCTGAGAAGATAGACCTGCCCTGGTGGAAGGTGCCCCATGTAGTTAGCTTAATCCTCCAGTAACCTCACAGGCTTTATGGGGTCCATTTTACAGGTGAGAAAATAAAAACTCTTAAACTAGTTCACTTACTGATTCCAGGAAGTCACGCAGCCAGGATTCCAAAGCAGATCTAACTCCTCCACATTCTGCCCAACCCCAGATCCTATCTATTGTGTTGGGAAGACACATCAAGTTCAATGATTTGCTTCACTTCAAATTCAACTTACTTCTGTAAATGGGGATAGTATTGCTACAGGGATCTTAAAAACCTACCTTGCAGAGTTGTTAAGAAAGAATCAAAGAAGACAGAACCTTCCTGGCCCTCGACAAATCCCTTCCATCCCCACTCCCCACGCTCTCCTCCTAAAGACCACGGTAGTTAATCAGACTCCCCATCTTCTGGAGCACAACTCAAAGTCAGACTCTTCCTGACTTATCTTCATCCCTCAATCTATTCCCCAAAAATTCTCTCCCTGAAGTCATTCCAAATTCTCTAGATTTCTCTAGACTTGATACTTCAAAAGATAACTTCGATGTTGAAGATTAGCTCACAACTTCTAAAAGCTAAGATCGTATTAATAAATCCCAGCGCCCTGCAGGTGCCCTGTCACGTTATGTACCTTAAGGAAAAGAAAAATACCACAACTCACGGTCATCTGACTCTAACATGAGGTGACCAGATGTCCTACTTTTGGCGGGACAGTCCCAATTTTTAGCAATTTGTCCCATATCCCGTGGCATTTTAAAAAGTCCTGATTTTTGGAAAGAATGCATGACAAGCTAGGGAACAGCAGGAGAATGGGAAGGGAATGGTTTTTGGCTGCTGAAAAGGTTAATATAACTCCATTTGGGAATGAAGAAGTTAATGTAACCTCATTTGGAAATGAAAAGGCTAATGTAAACTCCCTAATCCCCTCCTGGGCAAGGTCGCCCAGGTGGAATCTGTACCAGAAGGAGACTGGCTCTCTCCCTAGCTTCTAGGCAAGGACAATTAGCTCAGAAGGAGCCAAACTGTCTGGAACAAACAAGTAGCCCCCCTCCAGAGTAAGGTGACCAGACGTCCCGCCTGCTTTTGGCGGGATAGTTCCAATTTTTAACAATTTGTCCTGTGTCCTGCAGCATTTTTAAAAAGCCCCGATTTTTGGAAAGAATGCATGACAAGCTAGGGAACATGGGAGAACAGGAAGATAATATACAGTTTTTGGCTGCCATGTGGCTATTTTGCCAGGATATGTGTTTTATATTATTTTTGTTAATTTTATAATGTTAAACTTTAAGAGTAACAAATAATTGTTGAGAACTGATTATCGAGAACTGCTTATCAAAGTTCGCATTGTTGTCAGGCCCCGCCCTCCCCCAATGGTGTCCCGCTTTACCAATGTTAAAATCTGGTCACCTCACTCTAACACCCTTTTCAGCTCAACTTGTCCATGTTTGTCGTTCCTGTCCTGGATTTGTAATATTTGTTAGAACTCTGCAGGAGAGGCAGTGGTCAACAATTCTTAGAGGGAAATGCTCATTAGAGCCAAAGACAAAAACTCAGTAGGGTTTAGAAAATGCAAAGCACAGTAAATAGGAAATGGGAAGACAGGACAGACATCCGAGGAGAGGTAGCTCTGTCCCCCACCGTGTCCCGGGAGATGTGACTGGACTTATTACTGATTCTGTATTCTCTCACACAGCTTCAGTGACCAGAAATGCTTTTCATCCCATCTCTGACTGGTCCAAAGATCACACTCCCCAGGGACCCAGCACTTCATAATAATGATTCATTATTTATTCCAGCCCCAGGACATTTCAAATGAGTGTTTCAAACCACAGCTGGATTTAACTCTGCTGATGCATTTACGGACACCACGGGCACCTCTGAGCAGTGGTCTCCAGGGCTCTTTGAAAGCTGCATCTTCATTTCATTTCTTTCTTGAATCCTGAAACCTAGCATAGAGAATCTTTACTGCAATAATTAATCAAAGTAAATATATTTGTTGAATAAATTAATAAATGAATATTTAAATAAACTAGCAGAGTAAAAACTAATGACTTTAAAATTTTAAAGACTTAATTTTTTTTTTTTTAATGAGCATACCAAATGTTTTCCAAGCCTATGCCAAATAAGCATGAGCATAGAAGCTACATCTGGCATTGTTTGACATACTGAAGAACTTAAATAGTTGCTTAGGTGCAGGCATGGTGGCTCACACCTATAATCCTAATACTCTGGGAGGCCAAGGTTAGGAGTTCAGGACCAGACTGAGCAAGAGTGAGACCCTATCTCTACCAAAAAGAGGAAAAATTAGATAGGAATTGTGGTGCACACCTGTAGTCCCAGCTACTTGAGAGCCTGAGGCAGGAGGATTGCTTGAGCCTACCACAAGTTTGAGGTTGCAGTGGTCTGTGACGGTGCCACTGCATACTAGCTGAGGCAACAGAGACCCTGTCTTAAAAAAACCAAACAATTTGCTGAGGAGATGAATGACAAGCTAGATTACCAAACCTAGTTATTCTCATTATCTTTCCTGATGATGTTATGTAAGTGCTAGGAGTAGAAATTGGAAATGTATCTGCTCCCTTAATAATCTACCTTTAATCTCTCTGTCTGGGCTCACTGCAATCTGGGCCACAATGTCTTACATGTCCTGCAAACAGAAAGATACAGAGGCCTCCAGAGAGGAAATTCAGTAGGATGCTTCCAAGACGTTTCCAGAAAACCAAAGTCTTTAAGGATCAACAGAAGAAAAGGAAATGAAATAACTAAAAAAGACTCTCCAAAGTTCCCATGTAGTAAGTTGGAACAGGTTCTTCAAACCCTGAAGGACACCTCTCCTGAACCCTACCCTAAGTCTCACAGCTGCTTTTGCTGGACTCCATCAGAAAAGGGCTTAGAGCAGTGATTTTAAACCTTTGTATCTCACTGCACACTTGAACCTATAGTTAAACTTCTGTGGCACACTTAAATTCTGTTGAAAAAAGTAAAAAAAAAGTAAAAGTAAAAAGAAGAATATACTTACCGTGCTTGTTCTTTTTTTTTTTTTTTTTTGAGTCAGAGCCTCAAGCTGTCACCATGGGTAGAGTGCTGTGGCATCACAGCTCATAGCAACCTCCAACTCTTGGGCTTAAGCAATTCTCTTGCCTCAGCCTCCCAAGTAGCTGGGCCTACAGGTGCCCACCACAACACCCAGCTATTTTTTAGTTGTGGTTGTCATTGTTTGGCAGGCCTGGGCCAGATCTGAACCCCTCAACTCTGGTGTATGTGGCTAGCACCTTAGCCACTTGAGCTACAGGTGCCAAGCCTGAACTTCTTTTGAAAATAATTTAATTAATGGTCTTTAAAAATTGGGGGGGCCACCAAAGGTCCTCTCAGGAGCTTGAAAATCACTGGCCATGGGCTTAGAGGAATGAAAAGAAGAGGCTGTTGATGTAAATAGTCAACCATATACAGTCCCGTGCCATGTGGCAACATTGTGGTCAACGACAGATGCCGTATAACTAACACCAGTGGTCCCGTGATTATCATACTGTATCTTTACTGTACTTTTTGCTTAGCTACGTTTGCACATACAGACGCTTACCAGCGTACAGTTGCCCCGGTGTGCCGCACACTAACACGCTGCTCAGGTCTGCAGACTGGAGCAACAGCCGTAAAGCCCAGGGGCACAGTCGCCTGAACCATCAAGGTTTGCATGAGCACACCCCACGATGTTCCCGCGACAAAGCTGCCTGACACGGCATTTCTCAGAACTGTTCTCCTCCCCTTCATTGATGGTGAACGACAGTACTCCTTGGAATGCCTCTGGATTGGAAAATGACTAAGTTACTGATGTTACCTGGCGCGGCAATTTTCTTACTAGGACCTAGAAGCTTTTGCTTGTGGAATTTGAAGAAGGCGCCCTGTACACAACTATCTTCCTAAGAGGCCTGAATGGCGGCTAAGTCACAAGCCTGCGCCCATCAGGAAAGGCCTGGGAGAAAGGGCCCATGTCCGGCGAGGGGTGAAGGGCCCGGATTCCTGTCCTTGCACGGATTCATGTAATGTTGCCATAGTGATCTCTGTAGAATGCAAGCGTAAATCAATGCAAAGTCCTGCATGGAAAATCCTTCAGTGGCTTCCCCTTTCCCTCAAGATCACGCCCTGCACAGGATGCCCTAGCCCTAGCCCCTCTCAGGACCGGGTGAAAATCTTGTTGTTATTAGTCATTCAACTATGACATGAGTTCATAACAACTGCCAGACAATAATAAGAGACCATGTACGTCTTTGTATCCAGAGAAGCTAAGAGAGTTCTGAAAAGCAATAGCTGCCTGTTGACTGACTGAATACATTCAGGAAAGAACAAATGAATAAATGAGACATTATTTTTACACAATTCTGTCCAGTTTTTGGTACAAGATTTGCCAGTTTATATTCTCTGGAGGAAAAAAAAAAATGTTAATGCTATTACTTGAAATCGCAACAAAGGCAGGCATTTTAGACATGGTTGCTCCCTTCACTGGGGATTGTCAAACCCAAGAAAGTGAGGGACTTACTTGTAGTCACATTCTCATCCTCAATTTTTAATCACTCACTTAATAATACGCCCAAAGATTCGGGTGCCAACTAAGCAAACCATTTGGTTGGTAATAAAATTGTTGGTCATCTGCTGTCCAGGGAATTAATTAGAATCCCAACTTA
Source organism: Otolemur garnettii (assembly GCF_000181295.1). Classification (NCBI taxonomy): domain Eukaryota; kingdom Metazoa; phylum Chordata; class Mammalia; order Primates; family Galagidae; genus Otolemur; species Otolemur garnettii. Next base: position 38,391,015 of record NW_003852402.1, on the reverse strand, counting down.
CTTCCTTAGTACCATTTTAGTGTGGGGGGAAAAAAAAAACCTGACTAAAGAAATCACATATTACTGGTATTAATTCATCACCCAGGCCACAAATCCCAGGCCAGTGAGTATTAGGAAACAAATGATCACTTAAAAGTGTTCCCTATAGATGGCACTAGTTAAAAGTATTCGTGTAGCTTTTCAGTCGCATTAATGGAGTAGTTTAGCACAGAATGACTGACCCCTTCATACAAATACGAAAAGTACTTTGCAGAGACTCATTCCCCTGTGAAACCCCCTTTTTCTCTAGTCTTAGTCCATAGTACCACCAGCTACATGGTGCTCAAATTTAAAATCTAGTAGGTAAAATCTACTGTTCTTTTTCCTATTGCGTCCATCCGTAAGTGCTCAGAGCCCTGGCTACAATAAATATCTCTAAATTGACCATTTCTCACCCTCACTCTCACCACCCTATTTGAAGGTAACTAACCGGCTGCCTGCCACCACCCTCGCCCAGCTTGTCCATCTTCTTCCCAGCAAATTAATTTTTCTAATTATGTCAGACCTTATCCCTCTCCTTCCTGCATAAGACACTCGATTACTTCTCAGTAACATGAACAAACTCCAAACTCTCTGGGCCTTCAGACCCAGCCTCCGTCTTCCTCTCCAGCCTCGTCTCTGGCACCCTCTCCCTGCTCACCAGCCCCATCTACTGGCCTTGTTTCTATCTCACATGCCGTGTGCAGCCCCTGCCCTTCAAAGCTGACAAATGGCTGCTTTCTTCCCAATATTCAGACCCTAATTCAGATGTCATTCCTCGGAGAGCTCTTGCCTGACCGATTTATGTCAACCTCTAACACATCACCGTGTTTCATCTTTTCCAGGGCTGCACTTTGATTATCCGCCTCCTTCTAAAGTGAAAGCTCTTCAGGGGGAAGGTCAACTGTTCTTTCTCTTCCCTGTCCTCACCGACTAGGACAGTTCCTTGGCACAAAGTGTGCATTAGTAAACATCGTATTTGCCAACTAACTGGCTACCACCATAAAAGGACCTTCTTTTCCAAATACCAGCTGCTAGTTTGCCACAGGAACCAGCATAGCCGGCTGGGTGTGGGGCGGGTTGGGTGGCTCACTGCCTGTCATCCTAGCACTCGGGGAAGCAGAGAGGCCAGAGGAGGCTTTGAGAACAGAACTGGCAGCACAGCGAGTTCCTGTCTCTTCAAAAAATTAAACTATCAGCTGGGAGTGGTGGCACTTGCCTGTAGTCCTAGCTACTAAGGAGGCTGAAGCAGGAAGCTTGCTTGAGCCCAGGAGCTGGAGATTACAGTGAGCTATGATTGTGCCATTGCACTCCAGCCCGGGCGAGAGAATGGAAAAAAAGGACAAGCATACCTGGAGAGCAATATTTTGACCAACAACCAACTTATCTCTTTGAAAAGAATATTCCGGGTCAGCATGGAATGAGAGTTAGGTTCCAACGTAAGGAAAGGTTTTTCATTCTTATCAGATTAGCATCCAAAAGTCTGATTTCAGCAGCACCTAAGATGTTCAAACAGCAGCTTGTGGTCAGTTCTCTCTCCCCAGTGCCCTTTCCTCAGTCTCTCGTCTTTGGAAATCTGTTTGCTTCACCTGCAGTCACAGCTCCACTCTGTGGAGAGACGGGGAAGACCAGCAATAGGACGTAGGTTTGCTACCTGTGTGACCACTGAGAAAACTGGGGAACCACCGACAGGAGATGATAATCTGTAATGGAGAATGACGAAGCGGATTTTACTCTTCTTTGGACTGGATATGAAATTTAAAACCTAAACATGAATCAGGGTCACTAAACATTCCATTTATTTTCTCTCTTTCTCCTCTCCCCACCTCTTATTTCCAGAGTAAACTTGAATCCGCTCAACGATTTTCTCCTTTTCTCCTATTGCGTCTCCGCCAATAGACATTTTACACATAACAAAACCCAAAGTTCATTCTGTTCAGACCCAGGAATGAGCTCATTAAAGCAAATGATTTCCTCTATCTTGGTGCCTAGAAGGGCAGCTGTGGCGACTAGCAGGGGCAGCCCTGCCTTTCCCGAAAAGGGAAAAGGCATTTTTCACTCACTAGCATCCCCTGACCCTGCCTAGAGAAAAAGATCCTTCATGGAGCTGCCAATAATTACAAGCAATGCCAAAGCAACACCCAGTCAACGTCTAGCCGGCTCAGCTTCCAGGGCATCAGGTACAGAATGAAGTTAATGATCTCTTCCAGAAAAGCTCAGAAATATTTTAACATTTCTTAGGATTTAATATATTGTAATTTGGGATCTCAGAGGCACCAGACATAGTCCTATTTCTAGTAACACAGCAACACTCAACCCGAAAGCTACAAAGCCCCCACCACTTTATTACAGAAGATTGTCAAACCAGCTCAGACC
>NW_003852402.1:38387163-38387861 GCF_000181295.1 Otolemur garnettii | reverse complement strand
ACCTCCCAGTCTCCTCCCGAAGATTCCGACCTTCAGTATTATCAACTCTGCTTACAACTGTCAGTGCTCCGTGTAGAACACAGGTTTGTACTCAGATAATTACTGATGAGGCTGGACACAGTGGCTCACATGCCTGTAATCCTAGCACTCTGGAAGGCCGAGGCAGGTGGATCGCCTGAGATCAGGAGTTGAATACCAGCCTGAGCAACAGTGAAACCCTGTCTCTACTAAAAATAGAAAAACCAGCCAGGTGTTGTGGTGGGTGCCTTGTAGTCCCAGCTACTCTGGAGGCTGAGAGAAGAGGATGGCTTGAGACCAGGAATTTGAGGTTGTTGTGAGCTATGATGATGTCACGGAATTCTACCAAGGGGGACAGAGTGAGACTCTGTCTCAAAAACAAAATAAAAGAGAATATTATTGACGGTTAGTCACTGGATGGATACAATGCTAAGTGAGGCACAGCCCAACCTCAAAAAATTTAGCATATGATGGGTTTAGACACAAACACATGCACACAAGATCATGTAAAATGAAATTCAGGAAATCCTCCAGTCTGAACAGAGCTCTCTGGCTGCCCACAGCTGTCCCTACTTGGACCGAGCAGAGTCAGCAAAGCCTTATTGACAAATGTCCCTCTGCCATTGGCTACATTCACCTACCTGGTCCTCTATATTGAGAGCCTGAACTCATGAGGAAGA
>NW_003852402.1:38385937-38386667 GCF_000181295.1 Otolemur garnettii | reverse complement strand
AAGAGGTCCTTCCTGCTTGAGAAAGCATTTCAAGACCAATCACATTCCTTCAAATGCCCACCTATGTAATCACACGAGCCCCTCATGTGAAATGAACAAAGGATGAACGCAATCTAAATAAACATTGAGATTTTTTATCATATAAAAAAATATGAATGGAGGACTCTGTAGTTCCGAATCATGGAAGTCTAGACTCACAAGGACCTCCGGCGCCATCTCATCTAATTTCTGATTTGTGATTTAGGGAATTCATTTTCCTTTATTTAGAACTCAAGTTTTCGTCCCAGGCCAGCATTTACCCCAGTGACTCTCAAGGTACAATTCCAAGACCACCTGTAGGCTTTCTAAAACAAAAAATTCTTGAGTCCCATCCCAAATCTACTATTTCAGAAACTGCAGGCACAAGCACGGCTCAGCAATCTGTATTTTAACAAGTCCTCCAGTTTATTCTAGCGCATGTAGAAGTTTGAGAATCACTTCTCCAGACCCCAAAGTGGAATGTATTAGTGAGGACTATGTAGTTTATCTGGATTAAATTAAAAACAAGAATATGTTGGTTCGTGTAATTGAAAATTTTTCAGGGAATAATAATTCCCCCCAAATAATCTGTGAAAAATGCCACATTTTCCCAATGGCTCCAAACTTCCTTCTCTGTCCATGACAGCGTTGACTACGTGCCGTCTGTTGCAGTTGTCTGAACCTAGCGCCCACGTCACCCAGCTAACCTGAT
>NW_003852402.1:38380872-38385192 GCF_000181295.1 Otolemur garnettii | reverse complement strand
TCACGTCTGGGGAGAAGTTAGGGCATTGTTACTGCAAGACGAAGTTGTTTTAATCACTAATAAAAGTGACACTTCTACCTCCATCTGCCTAATTATCTGTCCCTCAATCGGTCTGGAATTCAGTACGGGTATTATCAAGGGTCACACTAAAACTCAAGTAATAGGCAGCTAGCCTAGCTTTCTCTATTGGAGTTGCATATTTATGATCCTCACCCCAATTCATTTCACTCTGAAGAGTAACTTCCTTTAACTTGATCTTCTGGCTCCTCATTACCTCAAACATTTATATGCAACTGGTATTGTCATTAGTGACAGAGACTGCTAATTTGCCCCAAACTTATTCACGTCTTCTTCCGTAACAGAACAAGTTTTAGGCAGGCAAATGGAAAGCCCAGAATAAAGAATACACTTCTCATCTTGGTGTGGTTACGTGTTTAATTTCTCACCAATGAGATTTAAGTGAGAGAGCCGTGCACACTTTCAGAAGATATCAGTAAAGTATCAAAGGAATGGAGAAGCAAGAAACCAACGTAGTTGATTCTCATGTGAAGTCAGTAGACCATCTCATATATACCTTCCTAAGAGAAAAACTCCAATCAGTTCAAGGTGGGGACAGAGGAACAGGAGTGGGGAGAGGGGAGGAGGAAGGGGGACGGGGGGTCACAGTGTGTGGCACACCTCTTGGGGGTGGGATGTAATTATAAGAGGGATTTTACCAAACAAATTCAATCAGTGTAAACTAATTCTTCGTACCCTCAATGAACCTGAAACAATAAAGAACAAAATGAATAAAGTGAAAAGATACTTGTAAAGTCAAAAAATGCCTGTAAAGTAAAAAAAAAAGAATATGAAGAAGATATCCCCAAAGGGAGGGAGCTTGGTCTTCTCTTCGGATCTTTTCCTTCCTACTAGCGGAAACATAGTGTCAATGTCTGGAGCTAAGGCAGCTCTTCTGAACCATGAGGGAGAAGCAGAAGCAGCGGGCTGGAGCCAGCCCACACCAGCCTTGGAGAGCAGAGCTGACCCACACCAGCCTTGGAGAGCAGAGCTGGCCCACACCAGCCTGGGAGAGCAGAGCTGACCCACACCAGCCTTGGAGAGCAAAGCTGGCCCACACCAGCCTTGGAGAGCAGAGCTGACCCACACCAGCCTGGGAGAGCAGAGCTGACCCACACCAGCCTGGGAGAGCAGACTGTCGATACTTAGGAATTCGGCAAGCTAGTTGCTATGCCACTGTAGCTTGAAATTGGCCACGGTGGAAGTAATTCCACCATGAAATTCAGGCAAATGCTACAAACTAAGCCCTGTTTCCAGAGGGCCAGCTCACCAGCACAGCTGGATAGAAGCCACATGTGAGAGACGGAGAGAAATAAGACAGAAGGGGCCTGGCCATGAAATGGCTTAGCCGGAGGGGCCTTGGACGCCTCTACTTATGTGAGAAGAAAATAAGTTTCCATCTCGCTCAGGCACTGTAGTTTTTGCCTTCTGCCCCTCAAAGCCAAGCCTAATCCTAACCAACCCCATCTGGGGCATGGGGCTTAACACCATCTGACTTAGGGGTCAGTAGGAAATTGAGAAAGAAAATCTGACTCGTTCCACTTAGGTCAGGTGTCCACATTCCTGGTGCAATCTGTGGGGGCCAGAGATAAGGGTTCCGGGATAAAACCCAGCCACCTAAACGCTTCCTTTTTGCAGAGACATCTGAAAAAAATTAAAAATATATGGGCTGAGTAGGCCCCCCAAACTATCATTTGATATATCAGCACACGGTTTCCTTATCAAATGATATTTCATATAGCAGCTACTCCTTTCAAGCCCATTTGTCTGAATTATTTTCAGACACCTTACAAATTATTTCAAACACCTTACAAATTATTGTTCACATGTGTTCCTCCTATAGTTGCTGTAGATTTTCTTTTCTGCCCTGAGTGCGGCAGACTGCACTGCCCTCTTTCAGGACCGTGCTGCCCTGAGTTAAGTGTCTTCCCATATCCATGTGGTCTCTCTCCATTTATTTTCTGTTCTGGTAAACAGCTTTGATTAATAATGCCTAATGAAAAACTATTCAAAGGATGGTGCTGTACCTACTAAAAGGAACAATGCCTAGTTTTTGCAGCTCTAGGCACCTTCGAGGAAACAGAGAGTCAAGTTCATAATGTGTAGGAGACTTGTAGAAGTCTTCTGACTTTAGGGAAAGCCTCAAAAACAACTCAGGGAGGACCGACCAGCCATCAAGTGAGTGTATAGCTAGAGGAAGACACAGCTGGGAATGTATCAAGACATAAGCTGCAGACACATGAGGAGATTTGAAGAGACCGGAAAAGCTATTGCCAGTGCAGTCAGGGAAATGCATTTCTGGCGGACTTTGCTATTAATACAATGACCGTTCTTACACCAGTGATTTTCAACCTGTGCGCTGTGGCACACTGGTGAGCTGTAAGAGGATCTTAGTGTGCCACAAAAATGTTTAAATATCGTTAATTATTTTGAAAGACGTTCAAAGCACATTATGTATATTTCCCCCACACACACCCTTTTTAAAGCAGTCTCACTCTGTTGCCCCAGGTTAGAGTACCATAGCTTCATAGCTCACAACAACTTTAAACTCCTGAGTTCAGGTTCTTGCCTCAGCCTCCCAAGTAGCTGGGATTACAGGCACCCACTAAAATGCCCAGCGAACTTTTCTTTTTTTTTTTTTTTTTTTTGCAGTTTTTGGCCGGGGCTGGATTTGAACCTGCCACCTCCAGCATATGGGGCCAGACCCTTACTCCTTTGAACCACAGGCGCCACCCTGATTTTTCTATTTTTAGTAGGGAAGAGGTCTCGCTCTTGTTTAGGCTGTTCTCCATCTCCTGAGCTCAAGCAATCCACCTGCCTCAGCCTCCTGGAGTGCTAGGATCACAGGTGTGAGTCACTGAACCTGACTTTACTCTTTTTTTTTTTCAGCTCAACATAATTTAAGTGTGCTGTGGAAGTTTAACTATAGGTTCAAGCGTGCCGTGAGATACAAAAGGTTGAAAAACACTGTATCCGATAGTGTTGATTCAGTTAGAAGTACCCAAATTCAGGGACACACTGCAGCACTAAAATGTGCTGACCTAAAATGCATATAAGTACATATATTTCATGTCCGGGTTGTACTCCGTATTATGCACGTAGAGCCCAGTGAAGAACCAGTACACCGGACTCAAGAGAGGCCACTTTCGGATTCTTCCAACAGAGGACCCAGCAGGCAAAGAACTTTGATAGAATACAGTTAGTAGCAATTATGAGAAAAGAAAACCCTTTCATGTATATATCCTAACCCAAGGAAAGAGCCTCACTAAACTGGTTATGCATGTTAAGGTTTGCAGGCCTGGCTGTGAGCTGAAGCGTCTCCACTCCTAAGCCACACATCTGTGTTGCCAAGGAGTTTGTTACAGAGACAAAAGGAGGAACAGGTGTGAAGTGGCTGCAGTGTTTGAAAGGAACGGTATGTCTTCATCAAGAGCCAGACAAGCCTCAAGATAAATAAATAATTCAAGGCGTGGGCCTCACATTACCAGACTATCCCAGCCAACCAAATCATCATTTTGAGATTCTTCTGTCCTAACAGTTGTTGAGCTTGAGCTTATCGTATGAGTTTTGCCCTGATGGCTCTCCTCATAATTGTGAGTTCAATGGAAAACATTCAAAAGAGAACCAAATAAAAAACGTTATGTGGATGGGGAACCAGAGAGAATTTAGTGATAGATCAAACGGCCATTCCCTGCCCCCTCTTTTCTGTAATAAGACTCAGGAAAAGCTCCAGGATTTATCAAACCCAGGAATAATACCATACAATTCAGCACTAAAGGACGGATTGTAAATACCTATGAAGTTTTCCCACTTTCTTTAGCAATAATGTTGATATAACTAAAATGTTACAGTAAATAACTCGGAGCCCAATTACCTTCTTGTAACTATTGTTCCCTCCACAAACAACCACCTTTTCCAGAGGCCTCTGTTCCCAGGGGGACAGATGAGACTCCCTTGCTTCAGGCCAGTACCCATGGCCTTAGTGACTGTGGTCAGAGGCGTTTTTGAAGGTTCTCCTCCCGCCCACCTCTCCAGGCTAAGGCTTTCTTTCCTGTGGGCCTGGAAAGTAGTGCCGGGCCTTCCCGGCATTCCGGTCATTCCGAGGGCTGAGGCAGCTCTCTAAACATTCTTGCCCACAGGCACCTGAGGCATTAGGCCACCAGCCCTTCTGTGGGCAGCCAGCGGGAAGGTGAGCACAAAGGCCAGCAGAGAACATTTGGAAAGATGACAGTGGGGCCTGAGGGGCACACGAAGGCCAGAGGG
>NW_003852402.1:38376667-38380474 GCF_000181295.1 Otolemur garnettii | reverse complement strand
AGCTAAGCCACGGACAGACCACTAGAGGGCAGTGTCGTCACTAATGGCTCACACGCTCCTGATTTCCTCTGGCATCCGCACATCCTGTGACAGGATGTTTCAGAACCTTTCCTTTAATTCTCACTGTAAATAAACAACCTCAGGGTGGATACATCAGGCTGCACATCACAGCCACACGCAGCGTGAATTACGCAAGCCACGTTTCTGGGAGTGTCTGGAACAATCTTGTCTAATGTTGCAGCACAGTTCAGAATACAGAGCATAAACTCGCGTTTTTGTCCTTCTGAATTTCTGCCTGAATTTCATACTATCCCTGGAATGTTATCCCTAAGAAAAAAAGGAATCTTTCAAATAAATGAAGAGTTAAATAACCCAGCACAGCCTATTTGTAGGCTGTTTATCTTCATATTTGTATCCTGTTTTATCTTCATATTCAAGTTACAAGTATCTGGTTTGGTCAAAAGCTATCAGTAGATTAGTCATGTGTGCAAACACGGGAACCAGGGGCCGTGTGTTTCCCTTTGCTTAAGAAACTGGGAGTGTAAACTGGATCCCAGTAAATTTGGCCCCAGCTAGCATACCTAAGAATGCAAAGTTAGGCAGATGAATCACCTGAGCTCAGGAGTTCCAGACCAGCCTGAGCAAGAATAAGACTCCATCTCTACTAAAAACAAATACTAGCCAGGCGTGGTGTTGGGTGTATGGAGTCCCAGCTACTTGGGAGGCTGAGGCAGGAGGATCTCTTGAGCCCAGGAGTTTGAGGTTGCTGTGAGCTATGATGATGCCATGGCACTCTACCCAGGGCAATAGAGTGAGGCTGTGCCTCAAAACAGAACAAAATAAAACAAAGCAAATTTGCTATTGATAGGAACCTTGGGCTTTGGGGGTAGAATATCCCTTCCTGTGAGTTCAACTAGTGCTCCTTGGCATAGTCGGGCAGATGGCATTGGCTTCTCTGAGATTAGTATTTCAAGGAGCCAGGCAAAACCTACTGACTGGAGATCCAGGTGAAATTATAGGTCACAAAGTAATCAGGTGCAGGACGGAAAGGCTTTCCACAGACACGGATTGCTATCCCCAGCACCGGGGCTTACTTCTTCCAGCAACTAAAATCGGCTGATATCAAGCTTATCCTCAGTTTATCAGCACAGACAGATAAGGTGAGGAAAGTATTTGTAGGCAGAGAGATGTCTGGAATTTTCCTACAGTGCTGGAATACCATCCAGAGTTCAAGCAGGCCATATTTGGACAAAATGATTGCTATGTTATTTTTTCTCTCTCTTGTATTTTCCCTGCTATAGAACATTAACACTCTACACACAAGGCCGCTACAATTTACCTAAGAGTTTTCCAAAGGTTCTCCTTTCCTACCCTCTCCCCTCAAAGGGTCAGGAGCTCACGCTATGTTTCTGAGGGGGAAAATGTAACAAGTAAAGTTTATTGAAATTAGTCAGGTGGGGGACTGTAACTCAGCAAATCTGCATTTACTAGGGGTTAAGGCGGGGGGGGGGGGGGAGACGACTAGTCCCAAGGATTAAAGATTACAATTCAACAGACGACTCCCAGGGGTGGGCCAGACACTGTGTTTCAAAACAGGCCAAGAGAGGAAAAGGGCAGAAAAACAAACAAGGGTGGCGGTGTGGTGGGGAGGATGCACCGTGAATAGCAGAGAACGCTGTGGAAGCCACTCCTGATCCAGCCGAACCTGACTGGGTAGACTGCGGACAAAGGGTGGAGTCTGCAGAAGTCACCACTGGCTCTCAGCTACCTACTCTCAAGCTCAGGCACACTACCAAGAAGGCACCATGGCCTTTTCTGTAACAGGTACTTTATTTATAGGACTGTGCCTCAGGAAATTAGGGAACCTTTTCTCTCCCAGATCACCTTACAAATGCAAGATGCGGCCCATCGGGAGGAATAAAAACAGCTAGGAAAGAGTAAACATTCCAGCGGGAACTTGGCTAGATAGAGTTGTCCCAATACCTGACAACTCGCGCTCAATCTGGACTATTCGGAATGTATAATTGATGTGGTCTGTTTCCAGTAAAAGAACTTTTGTTTTGCTTTTTTTTTCCTTGGTCCACTTTCCCCCGGGAATGAATGGCCTTCTCATTAGGCAATGTTCACATGCCCTCGGAAAATGTGTTTGGAATAGAAAGACTCCCCGGAATCACAGATTAAAATACCAGCAGAGTTGACTATGTTCTTCCCAATTCTGAGCTAGTTAAATGAGAACTCACGCCGTTCTCTGTGCAGGGAACTTCTCAGGTGAGGCTATTTAAGCCACGGAACTGTCTACTTAGTGTGGTCATTAAAATCCAACAGCACTCTGGGGAACGGTGTTGGGGACTGGAAGCCAGAACATCTTTTCCCACTTCAGCCCTAGGAAAGCAACGAGGGCAGCTGTACGTCTCCTTACCACTCTGCATGTTTACTGAGCGTGTCCTCCACGTGTGAGACACGGGGGCACCCGAATGCACGAGATCCACCGTAGTCTCTGCCTTCACAGAGTTTGGTGTTGTGGAGGAAACAAACCAGTAAAAAGGCAATTATAACTTCAAAAAGAAAAGAAAGAAAGAAAACAGAAGTGTTGGTAAAGATGTGAAGCTCAGACCCATCATACGCCACGGGGGGAACGTCAGTGGTGCTGCTGCTGAGAGAGACTGCCTGGAATTCCTCAGAGATGAACACAGAGCTACCATGAGGTGCAGCAATTCCACTCCCGGGCACGTGCCCACGAGAACCAGAAACATGTGATCGCACAGAAACTTTCACGCAGATACTCACAGAAGCATTGTTCAGGATAGCCAAAAAGTGAAAACCACCCAAATGTCCATCAGCTGCTCAGTGGATAAACAAGATGTGGTCCATACACAGGACGGAATATTATTGGCCATAAAAAACAAAGTGCTGGCTCAGCACCTGTGGCTCAAGTGGCTAAGGCGCCAGCCACACACACCTAAGGTGGTGGGTTTGAATCCAGCCCGGGCCCACCAAAACAACAATGATGGCTGCAACCAAAAAATAGCTGGGCATTGTGGCGGGAACTTGTGATCCCAGCTACTTGGGAGGCAGAGGCAGGAGACTCACTTGAGCCCAGGAGCTGGAGGTTGCTGTGAGCTGTGATGCCACGGCACTCTGCCCAGGGGGATAGCTTGAGGCTCTGTCTCAAAAAAAAATAAAAGCGTGGCTTCTCTGGCACGCAAATGACATCTCAATTAAAGGAGGTGATGCACTATGAGGGGTGCACGTCAGGAAGAGCCCTCTCCTACACAGGAGAGTCGTGGGGGGAAGAGGGGCAGAAAGGCCTCTTGTCTAACTGGAGTGTGAGGGGTTATAAAAGAAAAAGAAAGGCTTCCTGAAAAAAGGTGACCTTTAAGTAGAAATCATAAATGACAAGTAGGAGAAAAGAACAAAAGAGGAAGACTAGATTAATGCTACAGGACCAGTAGGATTAATGCTACTGGGACCAGCAGGATTAATGCTACAGCACCAGCAGGATTAATGCTACGGGACCAGCAGGATTAATGCTACAGCACCAGCAGGATTAATGCTACTGGGACCAGCAGGATTAATGCTACAGCAGCAGTAGGATTAATGCCATAGGACCAGCAGGACTAATACTATAGGACCAACAGGATTAATGCCACAGGAATAGCAGGGATTAATACTACAGGGACCAGCAGGATTAATGCTACAGGAATAGTAGGATTAATGCTACAGGACCAGCAGGATTAATGCTACAGGACCAGCAGGATTAATACCACAGGAATAGCAGGGATTAATACTACAGGGACCAGCAGGATT
>NW_003852402.1:38371635-38376399 GCF_000181295.1 Otolemur garnettii | reverse complement strand
TAATGCTACAGGACCAGCAGGACTAATGCTACAGGACCAGCAGGATTAATGCTACAGGAACAGCAGGATTAATGCTACAGGAACAGCAGGACACACTGGAGCATGCATGGCGCACTCAGACAGTGGTCCCCCTGGGCAGAACATGTTTGCATCAGACAGTGCAGAGAAGGGAGTCTAGGGATAGGAGGAACAAACCACACTAAGAATCTGGATTTTGCCTTAGTTATTACAGACAACCTTGGAAACAGTGATAAGATGTGATTTGTTCAGAAAGGTTGTTCTAAATGCAATGCGAGGACTGGAGTAGAGATAGAGCAAGAACCAGGCTGGGCGCTCAGCCTGGAGGTTACTGCACTAATACAAGTCAGGACTGCTCCAACAGGGAAGCTGGACGCTACAGGGAAGTGCTTCCGAGCTCACCGGTGAGAGCTGCCCGCGGTAACAGCACGTGGTCCCATGACGGCACCAATGCTGAGCCTGCCAGGGTGCCTCCCAGCAGACCCTCCTCCTGCCTTTGGTCCAAACTTTATCCTCAGATTTGCAATGGAAAGATAGTCTACCAGAACAAGTCTCAGCTTGGCAGTCAGAAACATGTCTGTTCAAATTCCTACCTTGCTATTTCCAAGCACAGTCACATTCCAGTGGGGGCAAGGGTAGGGTCGGGGACAGTTTGCTATCCCATGTCCCTGACCACCACTCTGCATTGGTTTGTGACTGTTACATGGTAAACCACTTAATCTCTGATCTCAGTTTCCTTAATCTGAAATGTGAATAACATCTCAGTTTTGTGCTGAGGATTACATGTGATTACGTATGTTATAAAGCCTTGCCCCAGGCCTACCCGATAGTTTCTGTAGTCCTCTGAGATTATAGTTCTGTAGTTACAATCAATTCTTCAATGCAAGCCTGATACCAAAAGGTGAGTAAATATGCCCTAGGTCTGGTATTTTTACAGCTGTCAGTGAAGTAAAAAAGATCATCCCACTATCATCCTAGAAAAAGGTATTTGCCCATCACAAACCAGTAAGTTATTTGCATCCATAGTTCCTTAAATACCATTTCAAAGTCAGACGTATTTAAATTACTCCCTAAAAGGAAAGCTCTAAGAGCTCCTTAGACAAGTTATCAGAGTAGCCTTGTTTATGCTCACGCAGGAAGGCCCAAGTTCCAGGTAAGGGCACGCCTTTCCAGACTCAGCATAACTCCAAGGCAGCAGACCATAGACGCAGTGTGAGGACTGAACAAATGGAATGCCGTCCGGAATGATAATGGGGAGAGAGCTGTGTCAACACAGCAGGCCACTTAACTTAAAGAAACACATTTTAAAAGCTACCTAGAGCTTTCTAGGCACAGATGCCTTGATGTGTTGGTGCAGAAAGGAACACATTTTAAAAACAGGCAAAGACAGAAAAAGTACCAAAATGTGTTGTAGAACCTGAATAAAGGAGCCAGTTGCTGTAAGCATTATTAACGTCTATGTCTTTACTCTCTTCTTTAACCAGGTTTAAGTTCCTCGGGATAAGATAAAACTTTAATACTGATCTAATCTAGTAAGCAATTCCCCAGACCTCTGGAAGACTCTCTCTCTCTCTCACACACACATACACACACACACACACACACACACACACACACACACGCTGCATTATCGTCCATGCATTTGGAAACGTCTGCCTTTCCCCCCTACCCGCACTAGAGTAAGACTCCCTCCTTGTTAGGTATCTCTCTTCCTCTGCTCGTCGGTGCAGTGGATTTCAGAAGGCACCAGGTGGCAGAAGAGCACTAGAAACACGAGCGGAACCAACCCGGGCCCTGGGACCTGATGAACACCGCAGCAAGACGCATCTATTTATATAAAAACCTAAGAGGCACAGTAACAAGCACGCTCTGCAGAGTGTGGAGAACCTGACAGTGGAACCAGGAAACACACTACTACCAAAGATAAGGATGAATGTGTAATTTTTTCTCCAACAACAATTATTGTAACTTTATTGAATATGCACTCTTACACCCTCCCTTTTAAACTTTAAAAACGGTAGTACTTTTAAATCTTATTTATACAAGCCTTTTTATCACAAAAAATATAAGGCATCAGCATGTGTCCATATTTTTAAAAACTCTTTTCAAAAGATCACTGATTAGAATGGGGCTTATTTTGGCCATTTTCTCACCGGCGACAATTATTTTAAGTTCAACATTTATCAACAGCACCCGAGTGAGGGAACGCACTTCAGACGCCATTTCCAAAACAAAGACAAATAAAGCAGTCACCTGAGAAAACCAGAGCTGAACAAACAAAATGGTCACTTTTTCTTTTATTCCAAAAGAAACAATGAAATGATGGCCTCCTTTGTGTGCAGACTGCAGCCAGGGCTTTGGAACTCCAATTATAAAGTACAGAATGTCATATTACTTTCTGAGCTGCGCTGTAAGTACTTGGATTTTCTAATTTCTAATTTTCAAACCTTTATCTAGAGAGTGAGTGTGTGTGTAGGTGTATAAAGTCATTTTATTTTATTTTATTTTATTTTATTTATTTATTTATTTTTTTGACGGAGCCTCAAGCTATCCCCCTGGGTAGAGTGCCATGGCATCACGCTCACAGCAACCTCCAACTCCTGGGCTCAAGCGAGTCTCCTGCCTCAGCCTCCCAAGCAGCTGGGACCACAGGCGCCCACCACAACGCCTGGCCATTTTTTGGTTGCAGCCATCATTGTTGTTTGGTGGGCCCGGGCTGGGGATTCGAACCCGCCACCTTAGGTGTATGTGGCTGGTGCCTTAGCCGCTTGAGCCACAGGCGCCGAGCCAAGTCATTTTATATGTAGAAAATATTTCATAACAAAGTAATTTCTAAAATACGTATTACTGCAGCAGTCAAAAGTCATTTACAGTCTCAGTGCCTGTGGCTCAAGTAGCTAAGGCACCAGCCACATACACCTAAGGTGGCGGGTTTGAATCCAGCCTGGGCCCACCAAACAACAATGACGGCTGCAACCAAACAATAGCCAGGCGTTGTGGCAGGCGCCTGTGGTCCTAGCTACTTGGGAGGCTGAGGCAGGAGACTCGCTTGAACCCAGGAGTTGGAGGTTGCTGTGAGCTGTGTTGCCATGCACTCTACCCAGGGGGATAGCTTGAGGCTCTGTCTCAAAAAAAAAAAAAATCATTTATACTTTTAAAACATTGCCACTAACTAGATTACCCCCAGAAAATTACCCAAAGCATAATTCTTTCGCTGCTTTGGAATCAAATGGAAAGAACTATACAGAATTATTAGGGCTAGTCATCTGATTAGGGCAGAGAAAGCCATCATGATTATACTCCCTTCTGTTAAAGCCTTCACCAACCTCAGGTCACTAAGTGGGAGACAGTGTATTCAGAACCTTGGATCAAGTTCTGGAAAAATTCCAGGTATTCTCTGCATGCTTTGTGACCTTAATTCAGACCTTTATTCTACAGGTCAAATTAGGTAAAATTAGAAATAATGTGATGACTCTTCTCCCTTTTAAATGCAAACCCAATTTTCTAAATGAACAAAACAACGACTTCCATGGAAGAGAAAATTCAATTGTCAGAAACCAACGTTATTACATTCCAGATGATTCTGAATGGTTACTTGAGTCTCTCCTTTGTTAAGAATTTACTAGGCAATCATGGAATTCTGTTCAAGGAGCAATTCCACTCACGGTTCA
The DNA here is from genome assembly GCF_000181295.1 of Otolemur garnettii. NCBI lineage: Eukaryota > Metazoa > Chordata > Mammalia > Primates > Galagidae > Otolemur > Otolemur garnettii. The sequence goes on along the minus strand of NW_003852402.1, from coordinate 38,372,710 downwards.
CTACCCCCAGCCAGAACTCTAACTTAAAAGGTCCTCACTCTGATGGCTTCACCTGTTCCTTCCCGGCTTTCATCCTCCCCCGTAACTTGGAAGACATTTTCTTTTTTATTCAAATGGTCTCTTGGCCAGGCCAGTTCAGAAGGAGATTTCAGGTTACTCTAGTGGTTCTTGCAATAATTAAAGAGGAGAAGAGTCAGCTTACAGAAATGATCAGTGCTTTTCCGCACTTCCTCTACATTTCTTCTCTTCGGGGCTGCATATGCAATTCAAAAACAAGTCTGGAGAATTGCCCCATCAATTCAGCATCAGAACCCTTTTTTTGCCTCCCTGGTTGCTAAAGTTTCTAAAAATTGGGCCCATACACTTCCAGAGTCCCCCGGAATATCTGAAAACATGAACTATTTTAAGTAATGTGCCTTGTTTGTGGAGCATCCACCATCTCAAAAGCCTGGAGTTCCTGGCTTGGGAAAGCTGAAAATGTAAACACCGACTCTGAGGACCGGAGAAGCTAATCTAAATTCCTGTGCTGAATCCTGTCCCCAGACTTCTAATAAAAATAATTTAGGTTCGGCCCTCAGAACTATTTGTTACAAAAACTGCTTATCATTATACAAGAATAGTTTCCCCAATTTTCTGTTTGTTTGTGTTTCCTCTGGTCTATTCTTTCCCACATAGATTAAACCAAAATAAAATTAGCCAAACCTAATTTGATTCTAATCCAAGCCACACACCCTGTGTATTCCATTCCAAATCAAGCTTAATTTACTGATTTCCTTGCAGCCCAGCTGAATGACCTACTGGAATCCATGAAAGGGGTCACAGAATAAGGTTGCAGGCCAAAAAAAAGAATGTGAAAAACACAAGCAAGCCTGGAAACAACTTGGCCCAAACACAAAAACTCAGTCAAGATATGTTTCTTGTGGAATTCAAATGCTAAAAGATCAAGTCTTCCAACGGGAAAAAGCAGCCAACAGAAAAGCAGACGCATCTGAATTCACTCATCACTCATTCTTTCGACAGCTCTCCACATACTCCTGAACCTTGGTCCAGACTCCAAAGAGGAGGACTGGCTTTC
>NW_003852402.1:38368234-38371503 GCF_000181295.1 Otolemur garnettii | reverse complement strand
TCTCCCTCCCCTACAGTGTTGCAAAATCTGTGAACACCAACTTTCCTTCTATCTGCCTTTATTGTTTGATAATCTGGAAGCTAGACCAAAAACCTCTCTTTTGAGTTTGGCAACCAGCAGTTTGGATTCTTCTCATCTGAAAGATTTTAGACCTTCTGAAGTCAAGATTTACATCTAAAGGATAAAGCCAGTTTCATTTGCTAACTACAGCAGAGTAGTAGAAGTCACCAATGTTGATAGCTATGGATGGTTTTATACCAGTGAAAAGTCCCTAACAGTATTATGGCTTATGTTAAAAATTTCCACAATATTATTTTGATTTTCAAAATTACCTTCGTGAAATAGAATGAGATACTATTATGAAGATTTGTAGATTAGGAAGTGGGTCAGTTAGAAAAATGGCACATCCAAGGTGACTTCTAAGCAGTAAACACAAATCTTAAGACTAGCCACTCAGGATTCTTTTCTACTTTTCCTCAGTTTAAATTTAGATTTAAAATTTAAGTTTTTGTGTACTTTGGGCTAGGGATCGGGACTCTCATGCTACAAACACACACAATCCCTCCTTATGACACAGAAAATTCCTTCTTCATCCTCAATCTTTGGTTTTGCTCCAACGAGTCATCTGCTCCATTTGGTTTAAAAAACAAAAGTTAAACAACAGTCGCAACACTCAACCACAAATATATCCGACTTCTGCAAACAGAACAAAAATGTTCACTGCTGAGTTACTGCATGTCATTTGGTGACAGGAAGTTAGAACAACTATTTTCGTCCCCATTTCAGCCTTATTTAGCTAGCTAACCTTAGCCATTCTTTTAAGTTCTGTGCCTCAGTTTTACACACTGTTTAATGGATATCAAATTGTCCTTAAATTTTATAAGCAGTACAAAATCATTAGTTCTAAAGTATTTTATTTAGTGGTTAGTACCACTGATATAAGGATTCCAAAGAGGGAGAGGAAAAAGTTTTCCAGTTCCATTTCATGCATGCAGTATTTTAACAGATACGCTACATTTTTTTTTTTTGAGCTTTCTTGTTTAGTAACTAGAGTACTGTGTTCACAGTTCAGTGAATTCCTTAAATTCCTTTCACGGCATCTCCATGGACCATGAGTCCCAAGTTGTGTAGGCATTTTCTCTTACACAAATGGGCTAGTTTGTACAAGTTACATAATAAGTTAGTAGAAGGATTAAAGGTCAGAATCTCTGATGGATATCCTAAGCACACCAGGTTCATCAGGACGCACACACCTCTGCTAATAAGACAGAACTGTGATGTTCTCTTTAATTTCAACAGAATTCTCCAAGCTGAGCCTTAGAGCTCAGTTGCCCTCAGTACCCATACAAAATCTTTTTACCTGATCTGTTTCTCTTTCTTTGTTCATGCCTAGTAAACAAAAAATAAATAAATAAGATAGAATGAAATTTAAAAAAAAAAAAGAAAGGTGTAAAAAACAAAGCATTTGGATAATCTGCACGCCAGAAAAATTCTCAGTAAAGAATTAACGATACCCATTTCCTTTCAACTATGTAAGTCTCGGGTCTGACAGCAGGGTAGAATGGGAGTGTGTGAGGAAATTTCATTTTCATGAAATATTTTCATAGCCAGAATCACGCAAAGGAAATGATAAAATTTACAAAATGAGAAGGAAAAACACACCTGTGGTAACTCTACTTCCAGGACAAAGATTAAAAAAATCACAACTATCTTCCAGAAAAGGCATTCCGGTCACTCCTAGAAATTTATGGCTTGAGAAGATTGAGTCTTTACAAATTAGAAAGAGACGTATGACATGGCCGGCCAAGCACACGTGAAAGCGATTCCGCCAGTGCTGCCTTTTCTAAGGGACAGATGCTGGTCTAGGCATTTTAAACTCTATTCCCTTAACCCTTACAAATGTTAGATCATTCAGTTGTGCCGGTCCTGTAGGGAATTACTCTCTCCTTTCTCTGGGCTTGTTCCCATTCTGTCTACCCTTTACTTATATGTAAATTTGTTGAAGACAATCTGACTCTTGTTAGTGTCGGCTTAGGGCATCTAACAGTGCCTCAGCCAATAAATAGAACATATGATTTTCTTGTCTCACTCTTGTGACTCTGGGTAGAACTCCATGGTTTCACAGCTCACAACATTAAACTCTTGGGCTCAAGTGATCCTCTTGTCTCAGCCTCCCGAATAGCTGGTACTACAGGTACCAGTCACAACACGGGCTGTTTTTTCTATTTTTCGTAGAGACGGGGTCTCTTGCTCAGGCTGGTCTGGAACTCCTGAGCTCAGGCGATCCACTTGCCTTCATCTCCCAGAGTGCTAGGATTACAGGCATGAGTTACTGTGACCGGCCTAAATGAGTGACTTTTAAACTTTGGGTCATAATTATTACCAGTAGACCCTGTTAAAAGGCAATTCCCCAGACCCCACATCCCAGAAAATGACTTACTACATCTTAATTGAATCTAGTGGTTAATTCAAATATTGAACATTTATTAGGTATCTTATTATTACACTCCACTTTACAGACAAGGAAACAGAACCATGGGTATATAACTCACTCAAAGTCACAAAACTGTAAACAGATAAGAACTGGGAAGGCCGGGTGCAGTGGCTCATGCCTGTAATCCCAGCACTCTGGGAGGCCTAACTGGGCAGATCGCCTGAGCTCACAAGTTCAAGACCAGCCTGAGCAAGAGAGAGACCCCCATCTCTAAAAATAGCCAGGCACTGTGGCAGGCACCTATAGTCCCAACTACTTGGGAGGCTGACGCAAGAGAATTGCTTGAGCCTAAGAGTCTGAAGTTGCTGTGAGCTATGACGCCACCACATGTACTGCGGGAGAAAAAGTGAGACTGTGTCTCAAAAAAAAAGAAGAATCAGGGTAGGCAAAGACAGCAACCAAGGTCTCTTCATTCATTCATTCTAATATTCACTTATTCAACAGGTATCTGCATACCTCCTAGGGGCTTTCAAAGGGGAAATCATTCAGACAATAAAAAGTAATTACTGCACCAGTACTAGACAGTCCCAGAAAGCTTTCCCCCACCAAGGTAGGACTGGCGCAGACAGCAGAAAGGGTGCAAACCAGAAGAAAAGGTAAACCGTTTTACTTCTAGAGATAGCTGCACTTCACTATTTTAGGAATAGCTTTTTTCTTTGAACACTACATTTTTTTCAGTGGGAAATCATTTTAAAAGGTGCCTTTTTAATGTCTTTTGTTGTTTAGTGGCATAGTTGGTCATCTTTTAGCTGCTCAGAAAATCCACGTGCCTCTT
>NW_003852402.1:38360744-38367534 GCF_000181295.1 Otolemur garnettii | reverse complement strand
AAAAAAAAAAAAAAAAAAAGAATGGACAAATATAAGTTCCAGTATGTTTGAGGAAAAAAATACAACACAAAGAAATTATCCTTTGTGTATAATTTCAATTTAATATATATAATTAGAGAATAAAATATTCATATTTGAGTTAGTCTTTTCCTAGGTCATAAAACAAACATTAACCTTCTGCAATTCAGCAGGAAAAATGTTTTATTCTAGGCCCTTCTAGGTGACCCCGAGGTCTTCTCCCACAATGACAAAAAAAAAACCCAAAACCAACCCTTCTGCCAACACCTACAACTGCTGTCCTGTTTTGCTCCCTGAAGCATGCACACCCAAAGTCAATAAACACTGCTTATCCTTATTCAGGAGGTCAGTAGACTATCTCTTCCTAGGTGTGCTTTCTGTCCTCTGTTGGGATATATTGGTTGCCAATAAACAGGTTCACTGAAAAAAACAGCAAAATAGTAGAGAAAGAAACTGACTTGTCAGCCAGAGGGAATCTATTCACTTTAGCACCCATACCAGCTTCATTAAAGATACTGCCTTGGGATATATTTGTTCAGGAATCCAGGCAGAGACATTTCTTTTTGTTTCTTTTTTGAGACAGAGTCTCACTCTGTTGCCCTGGGTAGAGTGCCATGGCCTCAGCTTAGCTCACAGCAACCTGAAACTCGTGGGTTCAAGTTATCCTTCTGCCTCAGCTTCCCAAGTAGCTGGAACTAAAGGTACCCACAACACTTGGGTAATTTTTCTATTTTTAGTAGAAAATAAAAAAATTTTTAGAGGGTCTCACTCCTGCTCAGGCTGGTCTCAATCTCCAGACTTCAAGCAATGCTCCCTCCTCGGCCTCCCAGACTGCTAGGATTTACTGGCATGAGCCACTGCACCCAGCCAACACTTCCTATTAGGAAAATAGGTCCAGGTTGAGCCTGGAGATTTTAGGGAAAGAGAAACCTAACTGGGAAATACTTTCAGTTTCTCAAGTAAACAAAATCAAGAGGCTCTTTCTTTATGAAAGATGATTTCCTTTACTCAAGGCTCTGTTCAATGTTTCTTGAGTAGCTACTCTACACCAGGGGAAGGCAGAGACCACATCACACCTGTGTCAACACATGGACTGTATTGTTCTTAGAACAGAGTTCGCATTTACTTCACTCGGGTTTCTAAGGACAGAGAGCCTTCCTAAACAGAGGAAAGTTAAGCCCAGATTGCAGTTTTATTAATAATCCAGAAGCTTCCTCATAACCTTTTTCTAATTTTAGGAAAGACAACTATTATAATCTTGTCAGTTTTTTGTGGGTACAAACCACCTTAGCTATGAACATGTAGCGTGTCACACAATTTACACACGTTCTCCCACTTCTGCCCCACTTCTGCGCAGTGACCCAAGTTAGATATCTTTTGTCCTTGCTGTAGATGAGGAAGCTGTAGACAACTTGCCCAAGGTCACACAGCTAGTAGTGGCAGAGCCAAGATTTGAATTCAAGGAGGTCTAACTCAGAAGCTAATGCATGAGAAGGTCTAAGGTGGAAGTTATCATTGCCCCGGGTGGTGCTTATCCAGAATGTTTAAATGCAGACTTGGGTGTAATGCCTGAAGGCTCTAGATCCTAACGCAGCTCCCTCAGTCCTTAAGGAAATAATCCCCCCACCTCTTTGTTCGTGCACATCCTATTCCTTCCTTACGTATCCATTTTGAGAACAGATTCATGCGAGTAGCCCAGCACTCCAGTGATGTTGGTGCCGGAGCAGAAGGACTATCCCACTTAAAAACACATCTCCAACTGGTATTAATGTTGAATTGAAATATTCTGAAGAGGCAGAAACATTGAAATGTGAATGTCTACTCTGTTCAAAAACTAATTTTCGTAACCTCTTATATTTCACGGGTTTATAGTACTTTGTAATTTAATTCTAAGCTTTCTTCTAAACAGACGCCTCAGTTTTCAGGTACTGGCAGATACATGATTCAGTTTCTATCTTCATGTGACCTCAAAATAAATAAAACAAATCCCTTAACCTTATTTACGAAGAGATAATCAGCTTTTTAAGTTAGTCAGAAAGATGTTATGCAATCAATTGAGACCAAATAAGAGAAACTTCTCAAGTATTCTGGGAAGGAGAAATACTTCTTACTGACTTAAAGTGTTTTTAAATATCAAAATATTAAAAGCTAAATGTTATTCTAAATTTATAAGTGAATCAGAGGTGAATCCTCCAAACTGGATCTAATTTCCACATGTATGTCCTTCCCAGTAAATCTTTGGATAAAAATCATAGCAAAAAAATAGTATCCTGACCACTTAAAGCCCCTCCCCCCAGAAGGATGATGATCTCAAGCACAGTGGAAGTGCTTCCCAAGTAACTAGATACCGAGAGCTTGTAAAGTACACTGTACTTAGTTCCATCTCAATTGCAGAGCTCAGAAGGAAAGAAAAACATAGGGAGAGAAAATTTAATTGCGGATGACTTTAGGAATTCTCTGAGCCATAGAAACACAGACATTTGGAAATCCATTATGAAATTATGCACAGAAACTGAGTAATTATAAATGTTTTAGATGATCAGAATGTACAGGAAAATGTGGGATTCTGATCCCTGACTGAGGACTTAATAGCATTGGCCATTAAAGAGATGACTTCTGGGCAAAAATAAATTCACGTAACAAATGAATGGAAACACGAATTTGCCCTCCAAATCCCCAATCATTCTCAATTTCTCCAGGTTAGGGCATGACATATACGGATGCCACTACTGTCAAAAAATAAGTGGAGTTCAGGCTGGGTGTGGTGGCTCACGTTTGTAATCCTTGCACTTTGGAAGGTGAGGTAGGAGGATCCCTGAGTCCAGTTCAAGGTTGCAGTGAGTATGATGACACCACTGCACTTCTGCCTGGTGACAGAGAGAGATTCTGTCTTATTCATAAATAAATAAATAGTATAAATAAGAGGGGTTTAGTTTTTATGTTTTGGAAAGGACCAAAGAACCTTTTGAAGCACAACCACTCCTCACCCTGTGTCAACACCCTTCCATTGGGTCACTAAAAAATAAATGAGTATGGACTCGGATTTGTCTTTTTATTCCCTGCTACATTTCTATTACCTAAAACAAAGCACAAAATAAGCACACAAATATTTGTGAGCCAATACAAGAGATAAAATGCACGAATTCTAGGCTACAAGGTGCATTCCACTTTCTGAAAGAAAACAGAGGATGGATGTACCGGAGGGGGCAGGCAAAGGGTTTGCCAGTCTAACAAGGTGGTGTCCTAGGTGGTGGCTGCTGGCAACTGAGCTTTATTCCAAGCACTACAACGACTTTTGCTGGCTCTTTGAGTCAAAGAACAACTTCACAGCTGGCTCCAAGCCATCATCTGACCCTTCCTTCACCAGGACTGCCTGACAACCAGCTGTGAAAACTTACCCAGGACTGGCATCCTCTGCTTAGACCCTCATTCAGATCTGACTAGAAATGAAGTGTCTAATCTCTACTAAAATCCATACCATGAATTTGGATCAAATTTAGTGGGGGGGGGGTGACAGCACAATTTGGGCACCATTTTTAAATTATGTATTTAATTGACACAGATCTGAGGTCTTTTCACATTTAACTCAGTGATTGTCTATGCATTTTTATATAGTGATGTGTCTAAGTCCTAATTTAAACATGACTTTAAAGTTCTTTTAAATACTCGAAAAATTCATTTTCATAATCAATCTTGAGGTTTTCAACAGACATGAAAACATTTAAAGTTTTAAGGAAACATCAAGATACAGGTATCTGTTGGTTTCTAGGGGAGAGGACGGGTTCTAGACCCCTGTGAATACCAAACTCTGCAGATGCCCCAGTTCCGTGTAAGGAACTACGCAGCATTTGCTCTGCTAACCCCACGCACACCCCTGTGCTTTAAATTATCTCCAGAGAGTTACAGTAACTATTACACTGCAAATGCCATGCAAATAGTTGCTCTGCTACATTGCTCTTTAGAAGTTTTACCTTTTTGTTAACCCCCCCCAAAGTATATTCAATCCGTGGTTGGTTGAATCCACAGGTTTGAAGCCCACAGATATGAAGGACCAGCTGTACGTCTAGAATATGCTCACCATTTGTACAGAAAATGAGTAAGGTAAATAAGAAGAGAAAAGGAAATGAGATTTCTGTCATTGTCTTAAAAATTTCCAATAAATGTACAAGTTAGAAAATATTTACAATGCCCTTACCGACTTTATCTATCTTAATTTTATCTATCTCCTTTTTTACAGCTAAGAACTCTAAAACTCCATAAATGTCCTCTGGTTTTTATATTGTCTAATAATTTTACATGGGTATCAACGCTTTAATTCCTTATCAAAGAAACTAGCTCTTAATTCCAGGTCCTGAGTATGAAATGTACAAGATGAAACTACAACATCTTATGCCAGAAAACAAGGTATCCATAGGTACTATGGATAACCAGAAGGACAGAAGAGCCAGCTTGAAGAGGCTCCCACTGGCAAAAAGGAGGCAATCTGGGGACCAAGGGAGGCATCTGGGTTTGGGGGTAGATGCCTCATGCATGTGCAGGTGCCATCCTGCGCCACGAGGAAGGAGTTCTCCTTGTTAGTGCCTGGGAGAGCTGGCTGCCCACTGGCCTGCCCTGCTTCCTCCCTGACCACGTGGGCTCTGCACCGTCTCCCCTTTTCTTTCTCCCTCCCCTTCTGCCACGAGTGGAAGCAGACCGAAGCCCTCACCAGAAGATGCTGCAGAACCACTAGCCAAATAAGCCTCTTTAGCTATATCAACCGTCCAGCCTTATATATTCCTCTGTAATAAGACAAATGGACTGTGACGATTCTGGATTAAGACCTCATGGCCGATGACCCTTTTCTTCATTCTCCTTCAACTGGAGCCAGACCTGCCCGAGTTCTGACAGCTCTGCCCCACACAAATTTTCCTCATCACTGTTTTCTGCCAATAAATCTCCTGCCTGTGTCTCAGAAAACCCAAACTGAACAGATAATTTTAAGGAATTAGCAGTCATTTGTTCAGTATGATATTACAGTGTTGTGATTATTTTCTTAAGTTCTTACTTTTAGAGATACACACTGAAACATTTGTAGGTGAAATAATAGGACATTAGAATTTAACTTGGTGGTGCCTTGTAGCTCAGTGGGTAGGGCACCGGCCACATACAAGGAGGCTGGTGGGTTCGAACCCAGCCTGGGCCACCCAAAACATCGATGACAACTGCAACAAGAACAACGACAACAAACAGCTGAGCACTGTGGCAGGTGCCTGTAGTCCTAGCTACTTGGGAGGCAAGAGAATTGCGTAACCCCAAGAGTTTGAGGTTGCTGTGAGCTGTGAAGCCATGGCACTCTACTGAGGGCAACAAAATGAGACTGTGTCTCAAACAAACAAACAAAGAACTTAATATGCCCCAGGAAAAAAGGAGAAATAGGAGATAACTAAAATTAAATTGACAAGATCATGATAATGTACATCTGTACTTTCATATGCATCTGACATATCCGTAGTATAATGAAAAATACCTGACCAGCAATCAAAACTGCCAAAGGCATCAAAAACAAGGAGAGTCTGAAAAACTGTCACAGTCCAGAAGCCTAAGGACTTGTGACTACTAAATATAACGTCTTCTGCACTGGACCCTGGGAACAGAAAAAGGAGATGAGGGGAAGAATGAGAAAACCAGAATCAAGCATGGACTTGACTGATGCATGATGTTAACAGAGGAAACCTGGTTGGCGCATATGACACTCTCCGTACCATCTTCATGATAATCCCATAAATCTCAAAGTGTTCCAAAGTTTTTAAACATTATAAAACTTAACAATAAGAAGTAAGCTTACTTAACTATCTCATCTAAGAAAAAGAAAAGCTTGAACAAACAGTCTTTTATCTTTATTCAGGGAAATGCCACCCTGTGGGTTTCTCCCCAGCCATCAGTTAGCTACAAAGTGCTATTCTCTGAGCTGACCCAGAGTACATTTTTTTTTTTTTTTTTGCAACAGTCTCATTATGTCACCCTGGGTAGAGTGCCTTGGCAACATTGCTCACAGCAACCTCCAACCCTTGGGCTTAAGCGATTCTCTTGCCTCAGCCTCCCAAGTAGCTGGAACTGTAGACACCTGCCACAAAGCCAGCTATTTTTTGGGTGTAGTTGTCATTGTTGTTTGGCAGGCCCGGGCTGGATTCGAAGCCGCCAGCTCCAGTGTACAGGGCTGGTGCCCTAGCTGCTGAGCTACATGCACTGACCTAGAGGTAAATTTTAATATTCTGATTCCTCAGGGGCCACCTCAGGGTCCACATACACAAAACAAAAACAAGGAAGTTATAACTGATGAAACATACCTTTGTTCCCATCAAGTTTTAAAATTTGACAAAAATGAGTAATTGTTACCAAAAACCTTCAGGCAGTAACAGAGATAAACCTTAACCCAGAACAAAGGCTTCATTCCACAGTCTCTTGGGCTTCAGCAGCCATTTGAGTTCCAGAGATAACACTGAATTAATGGGGCTACGTCAGGCTGCGGGTGTCCAAGCTGAAGCGTCTCCTGATACAATCTTTTGCAATGTAAGCAACAAAGAAAAGATTGGGAATTTTTGTTTTTTTTTAAACAAGTTCATGTTATTTATACCATGCCCCAAAAGATCCTGCTTAAAAATAGAATTGCACAGCGCAGTGGTTTGAAAACTCTGACCTGCATCAGAATTATACAAATGGCTTGTTAAAACAGATTTCTGGGCCTCATGGCCAAAGTTTCTGATTCAGGCGCTGGGTGAGGCCAAAAAAAAAA
>NW_003852402.1:38356006-38360600 GCF_000181295.1 Otolemur garnettii | reverse complement strand
ATGGCCAAAGTTTCTGATTCAGGCGCTGGGTGAGGCCAAAAAAAAAAATGTATGTTTCTAACAGCTTAAGTGAAGCCATTGCTCCTAGGATAGGCGACAAACACACTTTGCCACTGGGGAAAATAACAGGACAACAAGTGTGTCATGAAAGGGAGGATGTCCTAGCAAAAAACACAGAGCTCTGCGATCAGAACACCTCCGGACGCCAGACAGACTGCTCTCCCCATCTGTGTAGGACTCGAGTCTTAAAGAATCAAGCATAGAAAACACTTGGCTGGCACAGATGGCTACTGAATTACTAAGAAATGTTACCTGTGCTATAATAAATTAGGATTAAAGTTAAGTTCAAATTGTCACCTGATTCAATATAGTTAGCTGAACCTAAAGTATACTGAGCAGAACAATATACAAGAAACAAGACATAAGTAAGCCTTCTATAATCACCCGTAAGCATTTCTAAAACATCCATTTATTCATCTCATTACATTTTCCACTAATTTAAATAGTTGATTTGAATATGAACGGCATAATTTTACTTTACATTCATGGTGTTGTTTGTTGTCCTAAGCCACCCATACATAAAGCTTTCAATCTGCTAAGGAAAGCTAATACCTTTCCAACTTTTCTTAATACTATCAGATTAATGTATTATTTCTAAAAGTTACTTATAGGTTCCTCAAATGCAGATTTCCTACATCTTTTGAATTAAAGCTTTGTTTATACTTTTATACTACAAGAATCGGAAAAGAAATCAGAGATTTTTCTAAATAATTTCCTCCATAAAGCTAAAGTGTTCACAGATGACATCATCTGACTCCAGTTCACCACAGTAAACAGTTCACATTTTAAAGGAATGCAAATGTATCTTTGGATAAAAGACTGAAATTTCATGCCCCATAGTATAACTAAACTGAGATAGCAACAGATCATATATGGATTAAACTTATATTATGAGCAACTGAGCATATTTTAATGTGAATAACACAGAAATCAAGACTCTTACTTTGTTTTTCACACAGAGTCAAAGTTCACACTACACTTCATCACTGGCTCTTATTTTTATGTCACTCAACTATCTGACACAAAATGAGCTTTTTATCTAATTGCATTTTGACTCACTCATAAACGATTTCTGAAAAGACAAAATGATGCATTTGATCCAACATTAACAGGGAAGTTTTGCTTTCTAGCTTTCTTTTCAATTTTTATCTAGTTGGACATCAAAATAAATAAATGGATTGTAAAGGATCTTCTAACCTATCCTATCCCTTTACCATGAAGGTCCAACATTATTTAACTCTTTCCAAAAGTCGACCAGGAATGAAATGTAACCTCTTCTAGATGAAGAGAAACCGAAGAACGAGATTAAGAAACTACGAGGGATGGTTTCCAGCTGCTTACAAAACTGTGTGCACACCTGCATGCACACGCACAGGGAATCGGGAAGGAAAAACAGACATTCCATGACACCTGAGACCAAAGGTTCCAGTTTCAATTAAGACTATATAATTTCTTGCAAAATTGTTCAGTAGGCTTTCCGGTAGAATATGTTCTTATATAAGGGCTTGAGACATTTATCTAAAAGGACTGGTCTAAGGATACTTATCCACTTGTTAGACACGAATGACCTTGCTGAGACTAATTTAGAGTCTAGGTGTAGAGAAGACTGACAAGCTGGTGCAGGTGCACGAAAAAAAGACACATCAGACAAAAAGTTAGATGAATCACTTACGGAGAAACAGAGATGTTTACATTCCCAGACCGCTACTTTACCATTTCCAAACTCTGAAGGGCCTGAAATCCTCTTAACATCATCAGACTTAGTTTATAACTGTTCCAATTTTGAATTAAGAAATTGTTAATTTGGTTTTAAAACACAAAGACAATTAAAATTTTCAGTCAGACTGAACATACATGTACTTATGTTCATTTATTCAAAGAAGTCCCAACATTACTGTATTCAGATCTTACCACTAAATTTTTGTTTCTTACAAAACAGTATTACTTGTAAAATAACATACTAAATAATGATTTTAACAAGTACTGCAAACTGTTTCAGTAAGATGTACATAAGCTAATTAGATCAAAAGTAAAACTCATGGTCAGGATTTTTACTGACAGTAGAGGAAGGGAATAAATTAACCAATGTTGAAGAATAAATGAAAAATTTTTTATTGGGTATTATTTTTTACATGCAAAACATACTAAAAGTGAATCTATACTGTCTATTCCACAATAAAAACAAATACAATGAAAATGGTTAAAGCTGTCTACATGGTACTAATTTGTTCAATAAATTATGCAAATGTTTTCCCACAAATATTTGGATTATGTGAATTAACTGATTTTTTAAGAAAAGTTTTAGTTTTCATATGGTTTTTGCTGATAGCAGCAACCACCCTACTTCTCACATTTAGACGAAAAACACAAGAATAAAAACCTTGAATTGCACAGTCAAATCTTACAAGAAACAAAGCCACGGAGAAAGTATCCCTATTTACTATCCAGAGGGGAAATCAAAACACAGGCACTTCATCAGTATCTATCACACCTTCGCCCCTAGAGCAACTGCCAATATGTGAACTGTAGATCAGAACAGTCTTAAATACCTAATAGCAAACCAGTAATCAATAATGTATACAGAAATACTAACTTGAAATCATACTGAAATATCAACAACAATTTGGCATATGTGGCATACACTGGAATTGAATTCTTGAATTCAATTTACTTCATTGAATTCAACTCTTTTCACTTCATTACTGCCATCTGTATAAATTTTCTAAAAATGTTCTTTTCCTAATGCATAATTATCTTTTAAAAAGTAGTAAGACACTTCTCAATATTCACTCCATTTTTCAGTAAATGCTGTAGGTTGGCTGGGCATGGTGGCTCATACCTGTAATCCTAACACTCTGGGAGGCCGAGGCAGGTGGACTGCTTGAGCTCATGAGTTCCAGACCAGTCTGAGCAAAAGTGAGACCCCATCTCTACTAAAAATAGAAAAACTGAGACAAGACAATTGCTTGAGCCCAAGAGGTGGAGGTTGCTGTGAGCTATGATGCCACAGCACTCTACCCAAGGTGACAGCTTGAGACTGTCTCAAAAACAAAAAAAGAAAGAAAAGAAAAAAAACAGTAAATGCTGTAGCAAATCGAATAGTACCTATCAACTAGATCTAAAAGACAATGGCTAGATAATTAACACAGAGAAGTACTTTTGTGCGCACTTCTCAGATTAGACAGGATGATGCTAAGTGTGTACTCTGTGCTACTGACATATGCTATATAGTCTGTACACTGCTCAATGGAAGGTTGATCCATGTCTATTAATTTAAAATTTCTGTAAAACCTCGAATAGTATATCCAGTTGACTAATAAATACTTGCTGAAATAAACATAAAAATTTAATGCACCTCTCATGTACATTCCTCTTATATACACGTAATTACCTGGGAGGTGATAAGTATATGAAATCAACATGCTATGAAATCTTAGCTCAGTAAATTAAAACAATTGGGGCTGAAGTTTTCTTGGGTAATGGAGTAAGTTTTTAAACTGAGAATGAAATACCCAACCTCTATACATAAGGAGAAACAGCATGGGAGGGGTGCCTTTGTAGACGTACCAGATAGACAAACTGTTTGTTGTCTGTTAGTACCGTGCTTTCAGTTTAATGGCACAACAGAAGAAAGCATTCTGAGATAAATAATACAACTTATAATCTTAATCAGTGCGATGTCGTTTATTTATGAGAACACAGTTCCTTGCAAAAGTCAAGCTTCATGTTTACAAGTCAGAATATGTTCAGATAAAATATGAAAATATTTAGTATTCACTTTAACATGTTATTTTGAAGTTCTGATTCCGGAATGCTAGTTCTTTCTTAATTAATATACTCCCTCTAATGAAAAGCAGGTGTGTTTGGTTCCTTATATTTTTAGAATCAAAATGTTATTTCTGTAACAGGTTACTAACAAAATCATCAACTTATTTAAAAAGTGCCAACAATGCACGGAACTTCCTAGTCAACAACTCAAAATTATAAACTACCCCTCCAAACCCCCCCCTCAACCAAAAAAGACAGAAAGAAAGAAACAAAGACAGATGAATATTGTCCAGGACATTAGATCAATTCTCAATTCCAAGGTCTTTGCTATTTTGTCTTACACTGCTAAACATATGGATCCTTCTATTACATTGACTTGTATTGTTTTCAGCAAAGTACTAAGCAGGCTCAAAATTTTTATATTTTAATTTCTAATTATAAAAATCCAGATTAATCCAGAAAACATAAACCACGTAGAACTGAGGTAGGTTTTTCACCTTAAAAATACATTGCTTCGGCACCAGCCACGTACACCTAAGGTGGCGGGTTCGAATCCCCAACCTGGACCCGCCAAACAACAATGATGGCTGCAACCAAAAAATAGCCAGGCGTTGCAGCAGGCGCCTGTGGTCCCAGCTCCTTGGGAGGTGGAGGCAGGAGACTCGCTTGAGCCCAGGAGTTGGAGGTTGCTGTGAGCTGTAATGCCATGGCACTCTACCCAGGGGGACAGCATGGTTTTTGCTGATAGCAGCAACCACCCTACTTC
>NW_003852402.1:38347422-38355877 GCF_000181295.1 Otolemur garnettii | reverse complement strand
AAGAAAAAAAGACTACACGGCTTCCTGTACCTGCCCCAGATACTTAATTTTCTATGTTTGGAACTAAACAAGTGTGCCAGTGCTAATCTGCTCAAGTTAGTTAATCCCTTAGACTACTTAGAAATAGGTACCCCAAAACCTTTCCCTTCAATGGCAACTGTCATGTGATAAAATTACCAACAATTCCAGAAAGATGAAGTAAGAATTACTAAAGTAACTTTCAAGTTAATGCATTTCAGAAATCAAGGAGTCAAGTCTTTCTTATCTTTCATTTTAAAGATAATAAACTTACTGTTTTGAAAATGATCTCATAAACACATTACAACTTTGGATGTGCTTTATTATACCATACATTCCCAGGGGATAGAAGAAAGGATATTTCTGAAAAAGACTAATAATTTTACAAATACTTGTACCTTATTGACAATAGCCGAGTTTTCTAGAGTAGTACATATGTGCTCAGCTACCTTTTTAGAATCTCGACACTTTTTACAAATTTTAACAATAAGCTGTAACAGATTCTACTTTATTTTTCAGTAGTTGGTGTAAAAATTTGTTTGTGAAATAAATACATCTTTTAAGGAGATGGGGAAGGACTGTGTGTGAAATGCTTTCCCTAAACTGTAAGGCTCCCGTGTTTGCATTTGGTATCATTACGTTAAAAAAGCAAATCATTGCTGGAAATGCTCCCAATAAACGGCAAAAAAAATTTAAATCTCTCAGTCTTGAAAAGCATTAATACCCAATATAATTTTAAAGTGAAATGTTCTTTTATCCATGTATTTAGCAGAAAATTCAAATTAATTCTTTTAATTAAAAAACAACATACTAATATATCCTACGGTTGGATACTGATAGCATTTCACAACATCCCAGGTATGGATGGAGACCTAAGCAATGGGCATATTTTTGCCATGTATTTAGGGATAAACAAAGAGCGAGGAGTACCTCCCCACCAAGGCGGTGACTGGGACCCACACACAGCCTAGACTTGCCCACAGCACACCACTGTTCTTCCCAGGCAGAGCCAAGGTCTCCAAGGAGGAGGCCCCGTCTGCAGTAATTCTGCAACTGTATCAAATTTGGAAATCTAACATTGAACTTTTGTGAATAGTGGATATATATACACATATGTATACACAGGCTTATGCATACATGAAAACTGCTCCAAAGACCAGAAAAATTATTAAATAAACTAAAAGGACAAAAAAGCTGATAGGTCAAATTACGTCAGTTCTGAGTTTTCAATGAAGATACTTCTGAGAATAAAGATGCAATAGCAGGTGTTTCTATAACTAGCTATGATCAGAACCATGAGATGATGAGCTTTAAAAATTCTTGAGTCTAGGGTCTCAATCTAAACCTATCTAGGAGCTCTAGCAAAGGAATTCTTTTTAACTTCCTCAAGACAGTCTGATGATCAGCCAAGCTTGAAACTTCTGAACGGGGAGGAGGGTAAAAGCTAACCTACTGAGGCCGGAGATGTTTACAGTTCTCTATCTGGTATTTGTCATTTACTCTGTGTTTTTTTCCCAACTGTCTCACCCTCTCTATTTTTCTAATAGTGAATCATAAAAGGATTTGGCAAGTGAAGAAAAAAGTCAGCAGCACACCACAAATGGATTTTACTATGCTCAGGCCACTTTCATACCTTAACTGGGTAAAAGGACATTAGTGATGCTGCTTGAGATTCTGCTATTAGGCAAACGCTTCATCACGCCTAGTTTGTGTTTGGGGGGCAGGCGGGGTTCTAACTTAAGATAAAAATGTAATGTCAAACAACCCTAAATACTAATCATATTTAATACAAGAACAAATTTGTATGAATTATTTATAAATAATTGTTTGAAATTTTTCAATTTTAGGAAGAAAATCCCTTAAATTTGAAAAGGGGGAATATTCTCTCATGTGAAAAACTATCACAGCAATATTCTCCAACTTAGTAATTAGGCAAAATCTTTTAGTATTATTTCTGCTTACATACTGTTTTGTTAATATATGTGTACATGTTTTAACTGTGGATAAGTATTTTAGTTTTGATTTTAATGCATGTGATAATATCATCAAAATAGGGATTTTTTTTCTTATGTATTGAAACTGTACACATTTCCAGGCCCAATGAATAAATTTTTAAATATCCCATGTTCACTAATAAACCTGGGAACGAGAAAAAAAAAGAGAGAGAGAAAAAAACAATACCTACATAAGAAATTTTACATTAAAATTACAATTGTATGTTTTTCAGAAGTAAAAGTGATTTAAAAATTTTTTAATATTCAAACACAAAACAGTAAATTTTCATTTACTATAGCATAATTCAAGTATTTTAAATTTATGTTTAGCCAACAAGAACATGATAGTAAGCAACTTTTAAAATAGCTTTTCTCTTAAACGATTACTGTTATACAAAATAGTACGATGATTACTCTAAATTGCTTAGAATAAGTGGAAAGAACAAATGACAGTAGACAAAAACCTTTATGAGAAAGCCATCAACATATAAGAGGCTGCGCACATAGGTGATAAGGCATTTACAGGTAACTCCCCAACAGTATTGAATTCATGTAAACAAAGACTATGTATGTCCTTCAGGGAGAGAATGTGCTAAAACACTCAAAGGGTTGTGACTTTAAATCATGCGTTATTTGAATACCACACAAAACCAAAAAGGTATTACCTATTATTTTAATAGCTGAAAGATGTTACTTATTTGTAAAATAAAAAGGGTTGATAGTTTTTTGAAACCAATAATGAAAAAGACATTTTGAAAATAAACATCCATCTGTTTTCTAGAAATAAATATACATAGTTATTTTAATGTATTGCAGCATAGGAATACCGTCCTAGCTTTGACCGTGACATTCAATCAGTAGTTTTAAAATATTTATTCCGCACTGAGCCTTGAATCTTCTACCTTGTCAGCTGCCCAACAACTTTCAAAAGAGTTTTATTTTCCTGCTTTAACTGCTCATTCTCATCTTCTATGTCATCTAGGTCCTTTGGGAAAAAGAAGAAGAATACTTTAAAAATACTTAAAGACTTTACAAGGGAGATTAAAACACTTTTAAAAATACATATTCAAAGATAATTCATATTACTAATTAATTCTGAAATGAGGGGAAGTTCTAAAAATATCTTTTTTTTTTTTCTGAGACAGAGTAGAGTCCAGTGCTGTCACAACTCACAGCAACCTCAAACTCCTGGGCTTTAGTGATTATCTTGCCTCAGCTTCCCAAGTACCTGGGACTACAGGCGTCTAGCTATTTTTTTTTGTTTGTTTAGTTGTTATTGTTTGGTAGGCCCAGGCTGGGTTTGAACCCGCCAGCTCTAGTGTATGTGGCTAGGGCCCTAGCTGCTAAGCTACAGGCGCCAAGCCTGAAAATAACTTAACATAGAATTATGCCACCTAAAGCAACTCTTGACCTCATTCTCACCACAAATATAGAGGCTGACTCTTAACAGAACTTTCAGATTTTCAAAAAGAGGCAAAAGTCAGAATTCATAAATTATAAATCTTTCCATTTTTAATCATTATAAATAAATTTTTTTAGTAAAAACCACTCCACTCCCCCACCCTAAAATGGAGGGCTGAAGAAAACACATATGCTGGACACACATGGTATAGGGTACCAGGCTGCAACCTTGTATCAAATTGGGCACACAAACAAGTTCTGGATGTATCCCTACAGCTTTGTGCATAAATGCACACATTTGGGGATGAGACTAGGGGTGGGAACACAGAAAGGGGATCTGGGCATACACAGTTGATCAGTTCCATTAGTGTGCTGGACTTCTTTAAGACATTTTGAGGGAAAGGTTTTAGAGCTAAAAAATAACTGAAAGCCACTGAAGCAAGGTAGTCACTCCCTCTTGCTTTAAAAGTATATCATCCAGTTCTATGTTCCCTTAGCCCCAAATATATAACCATCTGGTTAAAAACAACTCCTAAAAAGTTTTAGTTGTAAGAATAATTCAAGGCCAACTATTGATCAAATGTTAGAAAAGCAGATATTCATAGATTTATCCTTATAGTTTAAAATATTAAAACTTGATACAACCAATTTAACTTATTGCTATAGTATGGTAGCATTCTGATAAATTTAGTATACTATCTTTGGACAATTAGATAAATGATTTTAAAATTTACTATCAGAATCTGCATTCATTTACAAACTAAAAACAACAACAAAATATGGGATTCCTAAAATTAGGACAACTGAGATCTACTTAAGATTTGGAATTAAAAATTAAAGAATTATACATTCTTATATCATTATTAGATCATAAACTGTAAGGGCAAGGGATTTTTTTTTTTAAATGTCCATAGTGCCTAAGACAGTTCAAATACATCATGGACATCAAAAATATTTGCAGAATTTCTTAAGTTAAATTCTAGCACCCATAGAGGTTCAAATCAAGAAGAAAGACAGTCCACAAAGACTGGACTACACTGAGGCAGAATAGTCAAGTACCTAAAGTCAAATACTGGTGTAGACAACTTTTAAAACTAAAGCTAGGGATGCATTAAGTATAACCAGAGGAAAAAGTGGTGAAAATACACACAAAGACATCTGGAGTTCCTTACAGTGACAGGGACCAATGTTAGCTCTCCTGAGGCCACCCTGTGCCAGTGCACCCTTTACATAATGGAGTGACCCAACCTCCTCTCACCTTCAAACTCAAAGAAAACACAGCGCAAGCCATTCAGCAGTCTATCCCCGAAAGAATACAATTCAGGGAATAACACTGATAATTTCCCAGGGGAAATGAATTTATGGACTGCAATGATGGTTCTTTACTTACTACAAATTACTATCTCATTAACAAAAGAACAAAATGAATAACGGAGTGAAACAGTTTCTTCATATTTGCATATTTTCATCCAACTGTCAAAAAAGAGGAAAATTTGAAACTGAAATTAGGGGAAGTACTTACTCTGTTTAACAAGTCGATCTCTTCTTTGAGTTTTCCAATCATTTCCTCCTTATCTTGCATCAGTCTCAGAAGTCTCAGGTTTTCTTGCCTTTCTCTGATGACTTCCTGGTAGACATAATCACAAAGCGTTAATCGTGAAGTAACTGGTTGCTTATCATCTTCTTAAATGGTACACATCTACCAAGCGTGGCAAAGTATCTTAGCTATGTGAAGATTTCCATGAGTTTCTTTACACATGTGGTAAAGGAATAAAGAATCTACCACAAAAAAGAATCACAGAGTAAGGGAATGTAAGAGCTGCAAACTCGTGCTGTCACAAATCTCTCACAAACAGTATCAAACTCCATGACTTACCTTCTTTAGCTTATTACCACTATTAAGATAATTACGAACTACCTTATTTTTATATGAATAATATCTTATTTGAGGGAATTCAAATTTTTTGTTAAAATACAAAATTTAACAAAAGGAATGGCCCAACAGAAACTCTAAATATAAAATTACTGGTTCTCAAATTGACTTCTGGTTCTGCCAGTTAGCTGACAATGAATAAAATGAAGGAATGAAATAGATAAGTGATTTTTAAACTATTTTTCTTTAAATAGTTCAACTCCTCTTTCAAAGAGATCTTATTTAGAATCCAGGACCTTGGCCTGAGACAACCACCTTGGGAGCAAAATGCAGAGCTGACAAGGTCTTGCCCAGAACGCGCCTCCTCTGCTCCACACCGTCGGAGAAAGCTGCCAGCCTTCCACAGCAGTCAGCGGCCGCCAACTACTGCAGCTCAATCCACACTCCTGGGTAGCTCTAGAAACCTTTCTGAAGAACTCTCTTGAAAATTAATAGACTATGTATTTTCTAAATTTTAAATTTAAACCTATAAAAATAATGATTCCAAGTAGAAACGAGTGTTAAAGCTTTATGTGACTTCAAAATAATCTTCGTGTCATAAAGTAGAATCAAATGTTTAAAATTAAAGCTCTTTACAGCACATATATAAGTTAAAGCCTTATACCACAGGGAATGATTTTAGTTCAGTAAAACAAAACATATTTCAACAATCAGAAAGAAACTCAGCTTACGAAGTTCAGGGGTTGAACATGTGTGGAACAAACATGAGTGCTTAATAAACACAAGCCAGTATTCACCTGAGTTATTCTGAGAGACACCTGTAAGCAGGCTTATTCCTACACAGAACTGATTCAAACACTTAAGACGGACCTAACTTTAGAGTTACTCTTATAATTTGTGAAGTTACAAATGACAACCTGCTCAGACAATGTAATAAATACACAGCATTCTCTGTTGCCAGCTTTGACTTCTAACTACTTCAAAGACAAAGACTATGTTTGATATATTAAAAGATAACATGTGATGGAATAGAAGTATACATTAAATATTAAGAAACACAAGAATTGGCTTCATCTCTAACATTTTAATATCAACAAAATTAAATCAGAAAATATTAAGGAAATAAAAAATGCTTAGCCACAGTGTACACAAAAACTATACACTTCCTGAGACAATGCATGAAAGCCATTTGACTATATATGGAAATACTGATTAATACCAACATTATTTCCCATTAGTGATCCTCATTCTTTTCCATTTTTTGGTACTCTCCCCCTACAAATTTTCAATTTATTTCCTCTCTTACTCCGCTGCTATGAAACTGGAAAAAAATCCTAACTATATATTGATTTTGTCAGTCTTAAATAATTAAGAATTCATACCTTTTCAAGATCTTCAATTTTCTTTTCCAATGTACTACTTGAGGCCAAAGTACCTGACACATTTGCATCCCTGTTATATCTAGTGAACCCGCTCCTCTCTGTTCGGGGGTATCTACTTGAGATATCTTCTTCAGAGGCAGTGGCTGTGCTGTAGAAATAAAAACACATACTTTATAAAATCCCTAGTACTTAGCAATAAAAATGCCAAGAATATTTTCTGTGCAGCCTAAGCAGTTAACATTCCCAAGGACATAAGGCTACAAGGAGCAACTTGTTTACAACTACAGAAGTTAATCATCATTCTAAGACCATGAAAAAAATGTAAAAGGAATATTAATCCTTTCGACCAATACCTACTGAGCAGCTCCTAAGTACTGGACATTGGTCTGGACACCAAAGATATAATGGTAAACACAGTCAAGGACTCTACCCTGCACAATGCCTTTAGTTTAACAGGGAATATAACCAATTATAATAAAGCAAGATGATCGTCAAGTAAGGTCAGTGAAGGACACTGGGACAGGATAGATCTCGTAGACTCCCTGTGGTGAAAAGCCACCTTCCTTTTTCTCTTTTAAATATTCCAATTAATATTTTTTTTAATAAAATGAACTGCTAAGAAAGTTAAAGGAAAAAAGATCACAAAAACTACAAGTCAATGTGTTTTGTTAGTTTCAGACCCATAAAATTATAAATGCAATTAGAATAGAAAAGAAGAAAAAAATTACATAAAGTTACAAACTTTTCATTGAAAGTATATATACGTAACTTTTGCCATTTCATAATTCTAGTTTAACCAAAACTTATGCACGTAACAGCAATCTAATTCATACATTCTAGACTAACAACACAGGTTAATATTTAAAGTTTCTAATGTAACAAATTTGTTTCTTGCTAACTGTATCATTTATTACTGAATAAAAAATTATCCCAAAACTTAGCGGCTTAAAACAACACACATTTATTACCTCAAAGTTTCTGCTGGTCAAAAATTCAGTAGTAACTTAGCTGGGTAGTTATGATTCAGGGTTTCTCATAAACTTTTAATCAAGAAGTTGTTTGGGGATATAGTCATTTGAAGGCTCCATGGGGTTGGAGAATCTTTTAATCCCATTCATGAGACAGGAGAGAAAAGACCTCAGCTCCTGGCTCTGTGGCGTCCTCCTGGGAACTGCTCACCACACAGCAGCCGCTTCCCAAGAACGGGATGAAGCAGACAAGACCAGCCCTGCAGAGTCGCTGAGGCCCACCTTGGAACAAGACAACGGGCTCTGCAGAGTCTGCTGCTGCCCACCTCTGCCGGGTTCTGCTGGTCATGCAGATCAGCCCAGGGCCATGCAAGCCTAAACATCAGGAGCAGAGCCCACAGGGGCTATCTCGCAAGCCAACTAACACCCTTATTAATTTATCTAATCCCGGCTGGACTGTCGACAAAGCTACTCACCACAGATAATGTACATTTAAAGTACTTCTGTGTGTTGTTTTAAGAGCACTCACAACACAAAAACTTGTTTCAACAGATACAGGAGGCAAGATTTTAATGCAATTTCAGCAAGCTCAGATTTTTTTAAAACTTTTATCTAAAACAGAAACTTTGCTTCCCAAAATTTATTTTCAATCCTTCACTGGTTGCTAGCTCCAAAACTTTATCAAGCAAAATTATAGTTAAATCTCAAATGATTAAAAAATAGGTTCCCTTTTACGAATTTCCTACCATGGGTTTTCTCTTGATGGAAAATGAAGTCAGAGTGTCTTATCAAATACCAAGATATTTGATTATAACTCTT
>NW_003852402.1:38344710-38345961 GCF_000181295.1 Otolemur garnettii | reverse complement strand
TTTCAGAGTAAGTTCTATTGTTAGCAATAAAGCTGAAAAAGAAAGTCTTACCTCACACCATTGTCATGTTAGCAAAATCAGTGTGTTCATCAAATTGTAACAAAAACTCCTTTGTTAACCTTATTTTGTCTGAGAGTTTATCTTCTGTATTACTATTTTGTTCTTAACCATATCAAAGTGTGATATTGCTGGAAAGTCCTATGTGAACCACCCTACTTGCTACAAATTCAGCCAGTATTTCCAAGCAAACATATTTTGTTTTATCATTTGTATGTAGTTGTTTTTATTATTATTTCAATAGATTTAGGGGATATAAGTTTTATTATTATTACATGGATGAACTGCATACAGATGAAGTCAGGGCCTCAGTACCCATCACCAGAATGGGTACAGAATAGCATCCACTGTACCTGATAAGCAATTTCTGGTCTTTTGCCCTCATCCCACCTTCCTCTTTTCTTAATTTCCAATGTCCATTATACCATTTCATGATCATATATACCCCATTGTTTAGCTCTCCCTTGTAAGTAAGAACATGAGATATTTGTTTTCTCATTCATGAGATACTTCACTTCAGATAGTGGTATCTAGTTCTAACCAACCTGCGTAAGACATCATTTCGTTCCCTTTTATGGTTATGGGGTGGGGGTACATACACCCCTATACCACATTCACATATACACACTGTTTGGGAGGTATCCAGCCACATCTATCTCTGTATTTCATGTTATATGGCTGGATGCTTTCTGGACAGCCTGGATGCATAGTCACACGAATTCATGCACATTTTCTTTATCCACTCACGGGTCGCTGGGCACTAGTTTGGTTCTGTATCTCTGCAACTGTAAACTGTGCTGTGATAAACAGACCAGCCTGTGTGCCTTTCTGGCATAATGGCTTCTTTTCCTCTGAGTAGATACCTAGTATTGGGATTGCTGGGTTGAATATCATTTTACTTTTAGTTTTTTAAGGAAAATCTGCATACTGCTTTTCACAGAAGTTGCACCAATTCACATCCCTGGCAACAGTGTATAAATGTTCCCTCTTCACTGCATCTGCCCCAAGGTCTAGTAGGTGGGGTTGTAGGACATTTTAATAATGGCCATTTTCACAGTGGTAAGATCCTATCTCACCATGATTTTAATCTGCATTTCCCTGATGACCAGTAGATGCTAAGCATTTTTTTTGTCATCTGCTTATCTCCTTTTGGAAAAAAATCTATTCATATCTTCTGCCCACTTGTTAATGGTG
>NW_003852402.1:38342927-38343939 GCF_000181295.1 Otolemur garnettii | reverse complement strand
GCTATTTTTTGGTTGCAGCTGTTATTGTTGTTTGGCAGGCCTGGGCTGGATTCGTACCTGCCACCTTAGGTGTATGTGGCTGGCACCTTAGCCACTTGAGCCACAGGCGCTGAGCCTCATATGAAATTTTTTAAAAGGCCAAATAACCAAAGCAAAAAGAACAAATCTGGAAGTATCCCATTTACAGGACTTCACATTGTATTAGAAGGCTATAATGACCAAACACACAGTTCTAGCAGCAGACACACAGATCAATGGAGCAGAATAGAGAGCCCAGAATTAAAACTACCTATCTACAACCAACTTATTTTCATTCTTCCTTTTTTTTTTTTGAGACAGAATCTCACTCAGTTGCCCTGGGTAGAGTACCATAGAGTCATAGCTCACAGCTACCTCAAACTCTTGAGCTCAAGGAATCGTCTGCCTCAGCCTCCTGAGCAATTGGGATTACAGGCAACCACTACAATGCTGGCTAGTTTTTTTGTTTTGTTTTGTTCCTGTTTTTAGTAGAGATGGGGTCTGGCTTTGTTCAGGCTGGTCTCAAACTCCTGAGCTCAGGCTATCTGCCCACCTCAGCCTCCCAGAGTGCTAAGATTACAGGCGTGAGCCACTGCATCTCGCTAACTAAGTGTTTACGACAAAGCAGACAGAAACAGAAGAATCTAACGTGGCTAAGCATGAAATGTGACCACAGAAGTGACAGGATCTGAGGCTGGAAAAGCAAACAGGACCCCTGAGAGTTGTTTTATGAGACACTGTGTACTAATGATGTGTATCTATTTAGTCAGTGTAACCTCATTTGTCTACTGTTTTAACAGGACTTACAATATGACAATGTAAGAATAATCATCATCTGCATCACGAAAATATAAAAAGATGAAAAAGACTAAAATTTATGTTTTATTTATGGTATCGAAACTTGTTCCTACAAAAGTAACATTTTAAATCAAAGTACAAGTGAATATGCTTCATTATTTCACATTTAACACTGTAACAGAGATCCAAAGATCTA
>NW_003852402.1:38336982-38342375 GCF_000181295.1 Otolemur garnettii | reverse complement strand
AACAAAGATGCTTCAAATAAAAACGAAAACTTTAAGTTTGGCTTAAACCCTCAAAATCAGCATAAAATTTATTTTGATTCATGACAATATATTTGATTTTGTGTATCCTGCCAGCTGAAGAACCATGTGATCACCTTTTAACTTACATACAGACTTGCCCACTTTATAGGTATCAAACAGATACTAATTCATAAGCCCATTTAAATAAAAATTCAAATTATAGTAGTGTGTGAGCTACAGAAAGTACACACAGCCTGCTTCCCTCAGGCGACCTTCAGTGCCAGATGCTCACCCAACACCGGGGACAGAGGAGGAATGACGAAATAACTATTACACAGTTCTAGCTTTAAACACAAACAGCCTAATTTTTTTTTTTTTAGTTTTTGGCCGAGGCTGGGTTTGAACCCAGCACCTCCAGCACAGGGGGCTAGCACCCTACTCCTTTGAGCCACAGGCGCTGCCCAACATCCTAATGTTTTTCAGATAAAAAGGTAACTATAAATAGAACTTCTAATATTTTTTCCTCCCGCACTTAGCACTTGTGTATTACTGTACTTTAGAGACCACTGGTTTAGACTTAATTTAAAGATAATGTCACTGGCATGGTGGCTCACACCTGTAATGTAATCCTAGCACTCTGGGATGCTGCGAAGGAGGATCACTTGAGCTCAGGAGTTCCAGACCAGCCTGAGCAAGAGCAAGATCCTGTCTCCACTAAAAATAGAAAAATCAGCCAGGTGTCATGGTGGACCTATAGTCCCAGTTATTCATGAGTCTGAGGCAAGACGATCACTTGAACCCAGCGGGGCAAGGCTGCTGTGAGCTAGACTGATACGATGGCACTCTAGCCTGGGCAATAGACTGAGACTCTGTCTCCAAAAAAAAATAGGTAATGAGAAGCCACTAAAGCAGGGACAGTAACAGTACCATTTTTATAAACTGCACTAAAGATGAGCCACACTGGAGCAGGGAGCCCAGTGTGCTGGCAGTGAGACGCTCAGGAGATAACAAGAAATGGTGAACAATTGGATATGGGTGAGGTACTGGGGGCGGGCTGGGAAATAAGTCTAAACAATAGCTAGGTTTCTGGCTTGAGCAAAAGTAGATATCGATGCCAACTACTAAAGTCCATTTGGTTTCACAATTTTATTTTTGAGTCTCTTAAGTTTAGCATGTGTCTGAAACACCTAGAAGTACATATTTAATAATTATTGGTTATACAGGAACGGAGCTAATGATTTGCAACCTCAGCATATGCACAGACAGTAACTGAAGGCACTGGAGTGAAGCGAATTTCCAGTACAAACACACAGAACAAAAAGAGAATAAAGTCTGTAAAAAAAATCCGAGTCCCACCAATATATAAAGAATTGGTACAGGAGAAGAAGAACCACAAAGACGACTGCAAATGCCAGCACAGAGTCAGGAAGAAAATGAGGAAGTCAGGGATCACAGGGCCACGCCATATTATAAAAGAGCATCAGAAGCATTTTAAACAACCATTTGTCAGCTTAAAAAAAAAAAAAAAGGTCAAACTTTATTAACCACAAGATTATTCAGGTGGAAACTATGATGCTGACAGCTGCAAACAAACCAAACACCCTGACAGTCTTGTATTTGTTTGATGAACAAGTTTACACTTCCAACAAGTTTAACCTATTAACAATTTGAAAAATTCTTAATATTATGCTTGCCAATATGTAAACGGTATCATTAGGCAAATTAAAAGCAAGAAATAATTACTAGTGAAAAACAAAGCCAGTGCTTTATCCCCAGTAAGTATTATGTTGACAAGGAATATCGTCACAATTTTCAAGAACTGTGCTGCTTGGTCTCATTGCCAAATTTAGCTGTTTATTTTAAAAACAGAAATGTTTTTAACTTATTTTGAAGAACAGATTTGCACTGTGCAAAATATTCAGATTGTTTCATTAATTCCAAATAACATTTAACATCCTATTAAGGAACATTAACACATCTCTCTAATATGTTCCAAAAAGCAGCCGCTGCTTCTGCCCTTCACTACAAAGATACTAACCATACTGTTCACGAAAGGGAAAAGAATAAACAGCAGCGTCGATGATAAACGCCACTTTTTACTGAAAAGTTTTTCCACCTCTGGGAATTTTCACATCTTCAGTGGAAAGACCAGAGGATAATGTGTTCGGGGAAATTACACTGTTATTCTAAAACTATCATAAGAATGAGATTGGCAGCATTAAGAGATTATAGCTAGAGGAATTTTCCACTAAAATAGACATTTTCAAGCTTAGCAATTATAAGAAATATAACACTCATGGGCAAAATCGTACTTTTAGAATGGATATCAAACACTGAGAAGTATTGGATATACTGTGAAATTCCTAAACAAATACCAGGTCCAGGATGGACTTTCACACTTTCAGTATTACTCAAGACCCTATTCTCTCCACTCCCCCAAACAATCTCCCAATCTATCTGGAGTTTCTCTCTCTTCATCCTTTAAATACAAACACACATATAAGCACAGGCATCAACAACTAAATCAAAATCAACTCAGACTTCATTAAAATTGTGGCATTCATTGTAGAAAACAGAAAATATCGACGAGTATCACCAGTAATTCCACCAACCCAGAGATAGAACCACTGACATTTTATAACATATTAATAGTCTTTAACCTTTTTGGACCACAGACTTTTAAAATCTGATCAAAAATCCAAATCTATTCCCAGAAAAATAAACGCTATATTTTTACATAGAGCTCATCATGCCAACAGATCTCAGGTTAAGAAGAGTATGATACATTCGGTGATGTGCTCTCTCTCTCCTCCCCATGAAGATAAACAGGCAGTAACTGCCCTCTGTAATTAATTTTCGTCTATAGCATCATTTAATGGTCGCACTGTGACTTTCTATATCCATATATTAGCTCATAACCTATCTTGCTGCTAAAAATTGGTCTGTTCCAATTAGGGGATACTGTATCATACATGCTTGTTTTTCATGTGTTAAATATACTAAATTATCCTGAAGAGATCAAATATAGCTGGCTGTTCAAATATCACCACCTGAAAGCTAGACAAAACAAATCTAGAAAAAAAAATTCTTCTAAATCTAGCTCATTATATCTAGTAAGAACAATTCAAATTATACTCTCCTCACTATTATCTCAACATGAGTCTCCTACACAGGCAAGCATAGCACTTGGTACCTCAGAATTATTCAATATATAGCTGACATGTAATGTCCATTTTGTTTTCTTGGAAAAAAATCTTCAACTAAATAATAACACGAAAAGTTTCTGCATACTAAGAATAATGGGACGACCACAAAAAACTTGCATATGAATGTTCACTGCGTATTAATAAGGTATCATATATAATTCATATTAACCAGAAGTGTAAATACTCTAACATGCCCACCTTATTAATCCAAATGGTTAAACATAATGGGCCATCGCCATACCTGCTAGAATATGGATAAATCCTGAGAACATGCAAAGTGGAAGAAGGCAGGCACCAAAGGCCACGCACCAGCTGGGCTCAGCCAGAGGCCCAGGCCTATAATCCCAGCACTTTGAGAGGCCGAGCCAGGAGGATTACTTGCACTCAGGAGTTCAAGACCAGTCTAACCAAGAGCCAGACCCGCCTCTACCAAAAATAAAAAAAAAAATTAGCTGAGTATTGTGGCAGGCACCTGTAGTCCGAGTTACTCAAGAGGCTCAGGCATGAGGATTGCTAAAGCCCGGGAGTTTGAGGTTGCTGTGAGCTAGCTGATACCCTGGCACTCTACCCCGAGCAAGAGAGTGAGATTCTGTCTCCTCCCCACCTCCAAAAAAAAAAAAAAACGGCCACACACTGTACAATTCCATTTAAATGAAATATCTAGTATAGACAAGTCTACAAAGACAGGAAACAGATTACTGGTTGCTAAACACTCAGGAGAAGGGAAGAATGAAGACGGACTGCTTAATGCGTACAAGGTTTCCCCTCAGGGGAAGAAAACAAATTCTGAAACTGGATAGTGGTGCCGGCCATTTAACACTGCGAATGTACTAACAACTGCGGAACTGGACACTTTACAAAGGAAGGTGAGTTTTATGGCATTTGAATTGTATCCCAATAAAGCTCTTTTAAAGGGAATAGGAAATAGCACACTTGGTTTAATAGCTAATTTCCAAAAAAAATTATACATAAAATGCACTTAAAATATTACATAGTTCCTCTTTCATAATTATGAGGATACATCTTGTTAGACCTCAAGATCATAAATAAGAACAAAAGTTATTTTCTGCTACTGTACCATAGCTAGAAAACGAAAAGAGAGCTGGGGAGATCTGGAACTCAGGGTCATTTATGTATAAGTTATTTAAAAAAAAAAAAAAAAAAACCTGTGTTAAACATAAAAATATTCAGTTACTGGTAATGTCCACATTGTGCCCATCTCTTCCCCGTGCTAAGCAAATTAACACTACCATGTGGTAAAGCAACATACACTAATGAAATAAGCTGATTAGTATCTGTTTAATTTCATGCAAGTCATTAAATATCACTGTGCCTCAGTTTCCTCATTTGAGAAATCAGGATAATAAAAGCACACCCTTCATAGGACTATCAGAGAATTAACTGAATTAACTGTATGGAAAGTGCTTTGAAGAGATTCCTTTACATGGTTAATAAATAAATCTTAGCTAAGAATATTTACAACATAGAAAAGTCCACATATCTTAACA
This sequence comes from Otolemur garnettii, assembly GCF_000181295.1. Lineage (NCBI taxonomy): Eukaryota > Metazoa > Chordata > Mammalia > Primates > Galagidae > Otolemur > Otolemur garnettii. The sequence continues at coordinate 38,337,661 of NW_003852402.1, read as the reverse complement.
GTCCACCAAATATACCAGTATCCCAATTTATTTAAAATTATCATTTTGTGACTTTCGTCACAAAGCCATTAACCAAAAGAGCCACAGCTATTGGATACATGACAGCATTTGGTCAAATACAGAACCTATGCTGACACGAAAATAATAGATCTTGAAAGGAACAGAATTCCTTACAAAAGGTCACATATCACCCAACAAGACTGTCTCTCTCCAACTACTGGGAAATACATTTGGTCCCCTTTCGTCTGAAATTTTCACTTTAAAGAATTTGTCTGATTTTTCCAGTCTGACCCTTAACCAACAAACCAAAGAGGTTTTTCTCTACTTGGTGGTTCTCCAAACACATGCGCAAATAAGAACTACTGGTTTTAAGACAATGATCATAAAGTTCCATTTAGAAAAAAGTTAACGTATTTGTGTTGCAATATCTTAAGTCTTGAATCAAAATTATGTTTTAAAATTAATTCACTTTCCAAACTTAAACCGGTTATACTCAATTTCCTATGAAAGAGCTTAGAATCAAGTGACAACTAAACTGCTCAACCTCTCTGCATATAGATTCAAGAATGGAGTAGAGATGACAATTTAAGGTATAGTACCTAAGTTTTAAAGACGATCCTTGTCTAAACAAATGCAGGATACCACATACACACACAATGAAGGGAATGTTACTCAGCCA
>NW_003852402.1:38334230-38336532 GCF_000181295.1 Otolemur garnettii | reverse complement strand
CTCAGCCACGAGAGAGTACTGACACGCGCCAGAAGACAGAGAAACCTTGAAGACAACATGCCGTGTGAGGGAGAGGCCACGTGTGATGGGGCTGTTTATATCAACTACTGAGAGCAGGCAAATCCAGAGACAGAAAGTAGATTTAGTGGTTACCATGGGCCTAGGGGAGGGAGAATACGGAGCGAATGCTTAAAAAGGACAGGGTTTACTTTTGGGGTGATGAAAAAGTTCTGGAACTCAACAATCACAACAGCTGTACAACATTAAGAACATATTTAATACCATGAAGGGGAGGGGAATCTGAGGCTTTCTGAGTACAAAACTGTTCTTTTATTAAGCACCAAAGGAGGCAAGAAAAGCTTCACCTTTCTCTGTGGTACCCCTTTTAATAAAGGATTATTCTGTAAAATTTGGATTCAGTCAAAAGGCCACAGGTCCCCAGCCCATCCTGCCCAACATCACTGAAGTCTGAACCGAGCTGGTCCTCTGTTTCACTCTCTCCACAGCTTACATCCGGTCAGAAATCACATCCCATTCATTTATTCTTACCCAGTGCCATCCTTTCCACCCCAAAGCACTCATCAATTATCCCTCCATCTAATTTTTCCAGTCGACAGTGTCTCAAGTTAACCCTTCCCTAGACTCACTAACATGCCTACATGTTCACACTGAAGTGACGTTGGCTTAGATAGGAACAGAGGGGGAAATGATCCATGCAGTGTTATCTGAGGAAGTCAAGAGCTTTAATTTATCCCCAAATTGCTTCCCATTCTAAAATCTCTATGCTTAGAGTATTTCACAGTGTCTCAAATTAAATGCAGTGTATGTTAAGTAGGAGTCTTCCCATTTAAACAGTGGCAACGAATTAGTTTATCAAACCATCTATCCAGAGTTAGTTCTGCTAAAAAGCAAAATATGTGTTATGCAAAATCACTCGATGAAAACAGAGATTATAGGGAAAATCGAGCTGGGGATATAATGCTCAAAAACTTCATCAGTGATACATTAAAGAAAACAAAAGGAACCCAATGAAAAAATGACAGGCCCATGTTAAACAGTTAAGAAATACATAAATATGGCAATTTACCTAGGAAAAAAAGTAAAGTTTGCTTATGAAAATTGGTTGGCATCAGAAGGGTTGTAGCTTTTAAGTTATGGTTAAATATAAGGAGCATTATCTGAACTCAGAGTGGACGTTGTGACAGCTTACGTGGAAGGCTGGCTGCGGCTCCCCATGGGGAGCTGGGGGGAGGGGTAGAGCAGCTCAGCACGGATTCCTGTGCAGCGGTGGTTGAGCTGGGTACAGTTTCCTGCAGCCACCTAGTGTGTCTTGTCAATAAAACTGTTCATAAGTGAAGGCAAAATTTAAATTAGGGTCCAATTGTTCTCTATTGTATCAGCTGGGACAAATTTGTGTTTTCAGAACAATTATTATTACAGAATTGACTGTGGAAGAGAAAGCTGACCCCTAAGAAATAGAATCATGGTCAGTTTATCTAAATAAAGAAGAAAGAAATTATTGGTCTCCAAAGCAACACTGAGGATATCCCTGGTATATTTTTGCTACACTTTACTGAAAAAGCAGATATCCTTCAATTAGTATCAGCCTTGTTTAGAGAAATTAAAAAGTTGAAGATATCGGTGAAAAGAACACCAGAATGTGAAACTACATCCATTATGCCATAGTGATGTAAATAAAAAGCCTAGAAAAATAGCATTAGTGGTGCTTAACTTGGGTGGTAGAATTATGGGGGAGTTTTCCTAATCCTACTTCTCTATGTTTCTAAAATTTTCATTAGTATTATTTTAATTTTAAAAAAATTTTATAAAAATTTTTAAAATTTTATAAGATTTATCCCAATCCTTTTCAGTATTGATAAAATCCTAAGAGAACTCCTGATGAAGCTACATGAATAACTGTGAAAGACTGCACACCTGAAGTAGGGTTTTGGCATCTACCTTTTAGCTAAGACAGGATTAATTTTTTTTCTAACATTCACACCTTGATATGGCTGTGCTCTTCATAAAAACAAAAACTAGCAATGTTTCCTCTCTTGTAATTCAATCAATTTTTGTTCTGAGGAACTGTAGTAAAGAGTTCACTGAACTAAATAATCTTTTTTCTTCATCTGGGAGAGAGATTTCCTGCCTGTCTGCTGTCTGATACGGTTACTGCTGGATAACAGTTACTGCTGGATAACGGTTACTGCTGTCTGATACGGTTACTGCTGGATAACAGTTACTGCTGGATAACGGTTACTGCTGTCTGATACGGTTACTGCTGGATAACGGTTACTGCTGG
>NW_003852402.1:38323295-38332209 GCF_000181295.1 Otolemur garnettii | reverse complement strand
AAAAAAAAAAAAAAAAGGAAAACAGTGAATATACATGTTCTAAACAAGAGTCAATTCATTTTTTAAAATATAGCATCATTAGATTAAGTGTTTATTAGGCAGTGCTGGAAAAGTATATTGTAAAATTAAATATTTAACTCATAATTTATGAGAGCAGTTTACTTACAAACTACTCTTCTGTGTGCCTGAACTTGCTAATGACTTCTTAAAAGTTAGTTCTATCTGCATACCAGTATTTATCCTAAGTTATTAGAAAATATTTTCTATGATATGATGCCAAATTTCTTTTAGCTCATTTCTCCTTTTTTCTAAATCTCCATTACTCAGCAGACACCCTCACCAAGAAATATCTAGTCTCTAGTCACTGCTACAACTTGCTGACAGATTTATGAATATAATGAACGGCTGATATAAAATATGAAATAGATAGTTTCAGATATAGAGTCTAGGTTTTATGTTTTTATTTTTGTTACTGTTCTCTTTTTTTCTTTTTTGATGACATTAAAACAGTTGCTGTGAATCAGTAAAAAAATGACTTGAAATTTTAAAATATTTACGACATTATTAAGCAGGGCTAAACCTTTGAAAGCTAAAAAGTAACAAACCACATGTTCTAGGAAACAAAAAAACACAAATACACGAACATGTTGAAACTAAAATGGTCTTAAAAGCTTAAATATGAAAATTTATACATATAAGAAACAATTTTCTTCCTGACTTAACACAATGACAAATAAAGCTTCTAATGAGGATTTATAAGAAAATTATTCCCCTATTGATTCTAATTAAAGAACGCAAATCTGAAAAGTGCCATGGATAATTTTAGGCTCTATTATCTAACAAGAACTAAATATCTAAGATTGATATAACAAATTAAGTTATCATAGTTTATCTTTATTCCCCAAACCAAAACCTGATGATAAAATTTTTCTGGTGTGAGAATGTGGTCTGGAAACCAGCCAAATCAAGACTGTTTCACAATGATTTCTGGCAGAAGAAAAAGGATTATTTCAGTTTAAACTACTCATGGTAAAGAAAAATTACCAAGCAACATACAAATGTTAGAAGCTTAAAAGAACAGGTTTCATTATACCTCTATCAAAATGACTAAAAAATGAAAATAAAAGCAGTAGCAAGCACATTTTGTGTGCCAGAAATGGTTTCTGATCTACCATTTACATTTGGTGATTACTGTCACTTCCTTATCTCTTTTTATTGCTAATGATATGAAGGCCCATAATAAAAACATAAATCTTATTTATATATAACTTAGTATTAATGTTGGTGCTGCTGTTGGGCAGCACCTGTGGCTCAGTGGGTAGGGCGCTGGCCCCAACCATATACTGAGGGGGGCGGGTTCAAACCCGGCCCAGCCAAACTGCAACAAAAAAATAGCCGGGCATTGTGGCGGGCGCCTGTACTCCCAGCTACTCGGGAGGCTGAGGAAAGAGAATCGCCTAAGCCCAGGAGTTGGAGGTTGCTGTGAGCTGTGTGATGCCACAGCACTCTACCGAGGGCCATGAAGTTAGGCTCTGTCTCTATCCAAAAAAGAAAAAAAAAAAAAATTAGTGTTCCTATTAATAAAAAATTTAGGTGTAATATAATAACTGAAGTATTCTATACTTTAACATATAAACAGATTTTTAGAAAAAGGATTTATATGTATAAATCCAGGCAGATGGGCTTATATAGTTAATAAGCATGTTCTCAAGTCAGGCGCCTGAGTTCAAATTTACTTCTGCTGTGGACTAGGTTTGTAACCCCAGGGAAATTATTCTTTACTTCTTTAACACCACTTCCCTCACCTGTAAAATGGAAGTAAATATTGTTACTTAATTGAATGAGACCTCTATGGAAAGCATCTTAGACTTAAAAGCACTCAGTAACGTGTATCATTCTATGATTATTGAGCACAACTATGACGAGGTGGTTCTGCAAACTTCACAGCCTCGACAGGCAAGAAGGAAGGGAAGCTAATATCCCAGACAGCTCCACTGAAAACTTTCTCATATCGAATTATGATTTTCTTTCAGTAATACACATACACACACAGCCACCTTCTTTGGTAGAAGTGTTTCTCACTGAAGAGAGGTAGTCCCTTGGACTGAATGTGTCTCACCCAAAATTTCTATGCTGGAGCACTAACCCTCAATGTGACAACAGTATTTGGAGTTGGGCTTTGAGGAGATAATCAGGTTTAGATGAGGTCAAGAGAGTAGGGCCCTCATGTTTGTAGATTAGAACCCTTATAGAAATGAACATCAGAAAGCCTGGCCACCCTCTCCCTTCCTCTGTATCTCTTTCTTTCTCTCCCCAAACCCCTGTCTGGCATGTGAGGACAGAACAAAAAAGTGGCCCTCTGGAAGCCAGAAGAGAGTCCTCACCAGCATCTGACCACGGCGGCACCATGATGATCTTGGATTTGCAGCCTCCAGAATTGAGAGAAAATAAATTCTGTTGTTTAAGCCAACCAGTCCATGTGTGATATTTTGTAATAGCAACCAGAGCTGCCTAATATAGGGAGTCTATCTGTATTTTCAATGTTTAAATACAGATAATACATGGGAAAAGGCAACTTTAAGTTCTTCTTTCACAAAGTTTAACAGATCCATGCAAATTCATGGTATGGGCATTTTTTCAAAGACTGCCGGATATGTGAGAATAAACCTTGATCAGACAGACATTACACTTCTGCCTACAAGTAATTTCTTTCTAAAAGCACAATATTAAGGTTTCTTTCTTTTCAAAGAGCCGCTTTAAACAGTTCTAGTTAAGTCATATTCAGACAGATACTACACTCATGTCTACCATACGTTGTAAGTCATAATGTGAAGATTCTTACCTCTTATATCTGCCTGAAACTGGTCTTGATGGGTCCTATAAAGTAAAAATAATGACAGATCAGTTTGGGTGTGTATGGTACACAATTTCTAATTATACAAAACAGTTGATAAAGAGTATCTAACTTGGAAAGGACCAATGTAAAATTCACATTGGTAGTCAAACAAAAGACTCAATGTCTGATTTTTCAGCCCAAACCAATCACATTTTTTACAATTTTTTTTTAATGCAGAAATAGGGTACTTTAAAAGCTCAGAAAATGAACAAGGTAGGCGTCATTCATTAACCAGTCAGCTGAAATCCTTTTGGAAGGAGGTGGGCATTAAAAAATACAACCATTATATTCTTTATTTACCTCCATTTGTTTTTTTTAATGCCCTCAATTTAAAAAAAAAAAAAACCCTACAATTTACCACATACATATAGTGACTAATGTCTATCTTTAAAAACTATATACATAGCTAAAAATGAAAAGAGAGAAAGTATGTTTTATTGTACTATTTTAAGCTTATAAGAAAAGAACTGCTAAAAGTTAACATTACTCACTGGGGTGGAAAAATTATTACTCTGCAACTAAAACTAACTAGGCAGTCATTTTTCTTTTTAGCCTTTTGATAGTCTGAGCTCTCCAAATATTTTCATATTTTTAATTTAATCAGGTCAAAATCAAATGATGAGCCTTTAAAAACTGATAGTAACCTTTTCTTCTAGGTAATCATTAAATATCTAAGAGAAATCTTACAATTAAAGAATTTCTGATCTGGTTAAAATAAAAGGATAACTAATCTCAGAGTAAAACAGTAAACACTGACTGCATGAAGCAAGAGAGGACTAGCAATGTGGGGGAAAGTCCAGCCCAGTATCTGACGGAGAGGAAGACTCAGCTGAAGCTCCAACCAGGCCAGCCACTCATGGCTGGACGTCTATGGGTTTTAACTTCTGTCAGACTCTGTCTATTGTCTCTGTAACAAGGCTTATTTTATTGGGTTATTGTGGAGATTAAATGCAGCAATGGAGTAAAACAATTAATTAGCACAACCCCTTCACAAATAAGCTTGTAATTTGACAGTTAATGCAAAAAAAAAAAAAAAGAAAAACCTGATTAGGATATGAAAATTTTAGTCAGTCTAATTAATCAAAGTCAATAAACATTAACAGCAGCGCATATCACTTAATCTAAGATAACTTTAAACTTTTCATTAGTATGTTTTATTTTCTAAAATATAAATAACTTAGTAGACAGGCTCCCCACTTTAAACTCTTTCTTCCCAAAACCTCCAACTCACCTGGCATGCAATATGTATTGACAACTTAGGGAAATAACTTCTTTAGGAATCTGTAGTTAAAGAAAAAGCACCACGTAGAAAGTGACCAGTTGCTGGAAGTAACCAGGTGACAGGATGCTAGAGTGTCCACACGTGTGGGCTTGACCCATACCAGGATTATCTCTGGGGAAGCCATGCTTTGACCACTGATACAAAGATAACGCGTCCTTGCATGGGCATCCACTGTTCTCACAGCAGGGTCAACAACAATTATCTCCCTGCCATTAAAATGGAATCCCCTAAAATGATAAGGAGGCAGATGAATCTTTGCACTTTGTGTACTAAACACATAAAACAGATCCCCCATTTATTAAAATACAGTGTCTCTAATGAATTTATAAAATCCAGTTTTTTAATTATTTTTGAAAGTTTAACCACTAATGTATTTAATCACTGGTTATTTAGATAAACCACAAAGAAATATTAAGCCTATGTGTATCCACTCAAAGCACATTTTATTAAATGTAGATGATAATGATTTCACATGGAAATTTTTCTCCTAGAATTTCACAAATAATTATTTCAATTAACATTTTACAAAGGTTTTATTTTGTAAAATTCTCCAATATTATGCAATATGAACTAAAACTAAGGCATATTAAAAAAACAACTAAGACATATATCATAAATGATATGCTTATGTATGAGAAAAATGCTAATAATGCCAAAATCTCCCAAGCAAAGATCCAAAACATCCTATTTCTTGCATCTTGGTTCCATCTGACGTATTTCAGAACGTGCCATAGCAGCCTAACTGCCTACATCGGCAGAGCGGCTGAATAAGAACAACCTTTTCTGGATGGACTGACTTTCATTATTAACTGACATGGTCTGGTCTGAATAACCTGGCAACAAATACTTCTGAGCTATTTTCTATAATATAGTAAAACTTCAACTAATACAAATACAGAATAATTTTAACAAACATAAAAATGTGAAAGAAAAAGGCACTTTTACACATTGACTCAACTATAAATGACTTGAAGTCAGAATCCACAAATTTTAGTAACAGGAAGTCATATAATAACAAAAGAGATTTCTAAATTTTACAGTTGCCTTTGTTTTAAACAACTAGTCTCTTACAATATATCTTAAAATATCTTTCATATTAAAATAAGTTTTGTATTAATATTTCCACACAACTAACTTGGTACACTTGATAAAATTAGAACTCTGACATAGTTGATCAAAATCACTCCATGTGATGTCTGAGATATACCAAGGAGAATTTAAGCTACCCTTATTTCTATGTAACCAATACAATAGTTAAGATTCTAAAGCAGACAAGCAACACTTAAGTTTATTCTTTTTTTCCACTTTTTGGCTGGGGCTAGGTTTGAACCCACCACCTCTGGCATATGGGGCCAGCGCCCTACTCCTTTGAGCCACAGGCACCTACCTAAGTTTATTCTTTTTTTTTTTTTTTTTTTTTTTTTGAGACGGAGCCTCAAGCTATCCCCCTGGGTAGAGTGCCATGGCATCACGCTCACAGCAACCTCCAACTCCTGGGCTCAAGCGAGTCTCCTGCCTCAGCCTCTCAAGTAGCTGGGACTACAGGCGCCCACCACAACGCCTGGCCATTTTTTGGTTGCAGCCATCATTGTTGTTTGGCGGGCCTGGGCTGGGGATTCGAACCCACCACCTTAGGTGTATGTGGCTGGCACCTTGGCCGCTTGAGCCACAGGCACCGAGCCCTAAGTTTATTCTTTACTGGTAAATTTGAATATGCTCTTTTATTAGAGACTATGCATGTCGTACCTAAAGATTCAACTAATCAAATTATAATTACCATTACCAAAGTAAGGTTCCCTAATTTGGATAAACAATATTACACGAATATTATTAGAGATTAGGAGGGGCATACAAATATCTCAAGTATATATATTCAAAAATGATACTCTGCTGCTACAGCTTAAAGTAATTTCTATATGCCTCCCAAAAAGAGAAAACTGGGCACACTAAATTAGAAGTGTTAGATGGCAAAACCAGAATCAACCTTTATAGTGCATCAAAAATGTCCCTTATAAAGTTTTCTTAGTTTTATTTTCTTTTTAATAGATAAATAATAATTGGATACACATATTTATGGGGTAAAAGCAATATTTTAATACATGTACATATTGTGGTATGAAGAAATCAGAATAATAAGCATATCCATCACTTCAAATATTTATCATTTCTTTGTGGTGAGGACATTTAAAATCTCTTTTAGCATAAGGACACTTGCACTAGACTGTGTATCGCACCTCAATTTACAATCACCAAAATGTGGAAACAGCCTAAATGTCCACCAACCAGGAATGGATTAACAAGCTGTGGTACATGTATACCATGGAATATTATTCAGCGTTAAAAAAAATAAAACGGAGGCTTTACAGCCTTTGTATTCACCTGGATGGAAGTGGAACACATTATTCTTAGTAAAGCATCACAAGAATGGAGAAGCATGAATCCTATGCACTCAATTTTGATATGAGGACAATTAATGACATGGTGGGGGTGGGGGAAGGGGAGAGCAGAGAGAAAGAAGGAGGGAGGAGTGGGGGAAAGGAAGAACAGAGAAAGAGAAGGAGGGAGGGCGGTGGGGTCTTGGTCTGTGCCACACCTTTCAGGGGCAAGACGTGACTATAAGAGGGACTTTACTAAGAAATGCAATCAGTGTAACCTGGTTTCTTGTACCCTCAATGAATCCCCAACAATAAAAAAAAATCTTTTTGCTACTTTGAAATAGACATTATTATTACTGTAATTATAGTCACTTTGCTGTGCAACATAACAGAACATTCCTATTTATGAATAATTGCAACTTTGTACCCACAGACACTTCCAATTCCCCATCAACCCACATCCCAGTCACCACTCTCCTCTCTAGTTCTGAGTTCAACATTTTTTAGATTTCACATATGAGATCATAGGTGACAACATGGATGAACCCAGAGGCCACTATGTCAAGTGAAATATAATTTTAGGGTGGAAAGTAAAAAAAAGAATTAGTTCACATTCCTGGACATTAGAACAAAATTCTATATTAACATAAACTCCACCTGAGATTAGTTAACTACAAACCTCTCTATTTCTGTGGCCACAATAATTTCCAAGCAAAAGAACTTAATTTATAGGAACTTTAATAATTACTATAACTGTTAAAGCTGACGATTCCATTCTAAATGTGGAAAAAACTGGAGAAATACAATAGTCCCTCTCCACTTATCTAAGATTTGACTTTGTGTAGTTGTAGTTACCTGCGGTCAACCTCAGTCTGAAAATATTAAATGAAAAATTCCAGAAATAATCAATCCGTAAGTTTTAAGTTGTGAACCACTCTGAGCAGCATCATAAAGCTGGCGCCATCCTGCGCCATCCTGCCCAGGATGCAAACCATCCCTTTGTCCAGCACATCCATGTTGGCTACGCTCCCGGTCCCTTATCCACCTAGTAACCATCCTGGTTATCAGCCTGTTGCAGTATCCTCAACAATGTGGTAAGTCTCATTTTACCTAATAATGGCCCCAAGACACAAAAGCAGTGATTCTGGCAATTTGGATATGACAAAGAAAAGCTCTAAAGTGCTTAAGTCGAAAGGTAAAAGTTCTCAACAAAGAAAGAAAAAAAATCATATGCTAAGGTTGTGAAGTTGTATGATAAGAACTAAAGCTCTATGCATGAAATTGTAAAGAAGGAAAAGACTTAGTGCACAGTGTCTACAAAGTTCAGTAGTGTCCTTGCTTTCAGTGGGGGTCTTGGGACAGTTTCCCTCGGATACGGGGAACTGCTATACCAGTATCACTGAAACCACTTATAAAAAGTACAACTGTTAAGCCTGATACTAGTCATAAAAGTTTCAAAGACTGTAATTAGATCCTCCCATAACCCCAAAGTCTGTTATACAACTGATTTTAAATAACACTTTTTCTGAATAATCTTCCTTGCAATAGGATGGTTTATATTACTGAAGAGAAAGGGAAAAGCCTATGTAAAGCTGAGAAAATGTTGGCAAAGCACTAAGGTTTTATGTAAGTTTAAATAAAACATCCTTCTTTTTCAAGCTTAGAATAAGGAATAAGGAAATCCCGTGAACATTGTCTTTACAGGTGCACTGGCTGATCAGAACTTGTTAACGTGCGATAATAGCATATGTGAAATAAGATCAGACCAATGCAAGCCCAGCAGAATATAGCAAAATAATACTGAAGTTATTCAAACAAACTAGTGACAAAGCCACAACCCTAGGTAAAATTATAGCATGACATGCTAACCAGCCCTCAGGACTAATTTAGAGTATTTATATTGATATGTCTAATTTAGCACCACACCTGTGAAGACAGCTCCAGAACAAAATTTCTATAATGTATAAATGATAAAATAACCAGGAAAATGAAAAATAAAACAAGAATTTTAAGATTTAAAGATTTTAAAAGGAAAAACTCATGTACCTCCTTCCTTTCCTGAACAAATCCATTAGGTGAGCAGAGCCAGGTAGGGAAGAAACAATGGCTGAGACCAGGGTACCAAAACACTGGATCCTACATAAAGAACAGCAAAAGGACGGCACAGAATGAGGAGGGTATTTACAAAGAGATAAAGAGAAGGCCTCATTCCTGAGGTAAGTTCAGAAAAGGAGTCCCATGAAAGTCAGCCCTGAGTCCCAAGTGGGGCATGAAGCTTGTCCATTCAGGAGGTAGCTCAGAATGTGAGGTAAGAGCTCTAGAATGGTGAAGAACGTGCACCCCGAGAGAGACAGCCTGGAG
>NW_003852402.1:38322452-38322740 GCF_000181295.1 Otolemur garnettii | reverse complement strand
GGTACATAAAGAAGTATTGAGAATCGTGCTACCCCAATAACAGTGAAATTGAAGTAAAGCCTAAAACCCAGATTCTTAGCTTCAAAGTATCAACCAAAAGGAATCAAGGCTCCTAAGAGAAACGGCTATAAACAAAGCCAGAGTAGAAAAGTTAAAGATGAGCTTATAATACCTTATTATACCAGAAAACAAGCAAATGGCTCCAAAAATGATGGAAATATGGCAAAAGATACCAAAGTCTAAAGAGGCTAAAGTGGTTAAATCTGGGACAACTTTAATATCAAAATA
>NW_003852402.1:38321631-38321952 GCF_000181295.1 Otolemur garnettii | reverse complement strand
TATAAGACATAAGTTTGTATTAATTTGTTACAGCAGCAATAGAAAACTAATATAGATGGTAATGAGGTCTAACCTGTCAGATAAATACAGGTAACCGTGAGTCAATACAGATAGATGGATAGGTATAGAAAAAGTCTGATGTATTAAGGCATCCACTTATCCACAAAATTCTTAAGAAGGGCAAAAGGATAATTTTATAGGGAAACCTGACAAACACTACCTTAATCATGTAATCAAAGTGATTATCACAGCAATGGAACAAATTAAAATCATGATCACAAAATCATTGTATCCCAGAGGATACAAGGAAAAAATACAGTA
>NW_003852402.1:38320373-38321321 GCF_000181295.1 Otolemur garnettii | reverse complement strand
GAGTTATGTAGTGTGTATGTTTGGAGGGCCCTATTTCTAGAAAACTCAGTAAAGTATTAGGAAGATCAGGAGCTTTCTCTCAAACAATTTGGGGAGGAAGTCCTCTATACATGCTACGTGTACTTTTCAGTAAGCTGAAACTGTTTCAAAATAAAAATTGATAAATAATAAAAAGAAATACAAAACAAAAAAATGCCATGGATTATATAAACTGATAAACCTTTTCTCATAAGTAATTTGACAATATACACCAAATTTTTTTTAAATCCTTAAACTGTTTTATGGTTTTTGACCAAATACGTTTCTTTCTGGAAATATGATCAAAGAAAATAATTCAAAACATTAAAAAGTTTAATCTGCATGGATGTTAATTCCTGTACTATTTATAATAGCAAAAAATTTTAACCACTGAGGATTTCCACTAATGGAAAATTTAAGTAAATGCATAAACCATTAAGTACGAGTAAAATGATACAGAGTTTTAAATAACAAAAAAATTCCACACATATCTGCAAAGAATATTTTAGAAATATCAAAATTACAAATGCACATTTTTTTGTACCCAATAATTCCAGTTCTAGGATTTTATCCTACAGATTCATAAACATGTTAAGTTTTTCACCACTGCACTGTTTGTAATATCAAAAGATTATCAAAAACTTGCATGATCATAGAGAAGTGTTAGAAATAGGTGTATTATGAGGGAGGCTCTTTACGTTCCACTGCAGAAGTCTCTCAGATTAAGTGAAAAGGGCAAAATTCATAACAGCATGCTTAAAATACTACTTGAATAAAAGCAGGTGGAAAAGGAATGCACATCTAGAGAGATATAGATATAATTTTCTTTATGGATTAGTTCTGGAAGGTAACACAAAAGAAAGTTGCCTCCAGGAAAGATAAGCAAATGGCTGATGGGGATTTTTTTACCATATAGATTTTATGCCTTTT
>NW_003852402.1:38318891-38319223 GCF_000181295.1 Otolemur garnettii | reverse complement strand
AAGAGAAAAAACTCAAATTCAATTCAAGTTGGGGGGAGGAGGAAGGAAGGATGGAAAAGTGGGAATGAGGGAGGGGGATGGGTGTGCTTCCACCCAAGGGGCACCTGGAAGGGTGTAAGGCACACCTCCTGGGTGTGGGACACAACTACAGCAGGGATCCTCCCTAACAAATGCAAATGCTGTAACCTAACTGTTGTACCCTCACACTAATCTGAAATTTTAAAAAGTAAGTAAATAAAACAAAACTGTAATACTCAATACATATCAATCACAAAAAGCTGAATGTAAGTCACGCTGAGCACCTCTCGTAGTTGCAGAAGTCAAATGTGACT
>NW_003852402.1:38311463-38318476 GCF_000181295.1 Otolemur garnettii | reverse complement strand
CCTTCTTCTGCTAATCAGCTTTCATTAGAGTTTCATTACTTACTGTGTGACCCAAGAAAAAGGTTGGACACCCCTGCAGGTAGAGTGATTTGCTTTACACTAAGGCATCCCTATATCACCAACTTCAAATTTTCTATGCATAAGAGCCTAAAATAACAGCTATATTGAAACTGAGTTAAATTTCATTTTTAAAAGTGTTTTATAATTACAAAGAAATACATATATTTCTGGCAAGTCATAATATTAACACATTGCATTTTATTATGTTTAACTTTAGAGGAACTTTCTTTTCAATTTTTTATTTGCTATTTAATTCTAATGTAAATATCAGCCTAGAGAGAACTGGCCACCCACTTCAACTTACTAATATTTAGGAAGATAATTATTTTTCTTGGCTATTTTTACAGTTGATAGTGTTTAAATAAATGTGTTTACTCAATCAGTCAGCAAATATTCACCACTCAAGAACTAGGAACCAATCACTGCTTAAGTCACAAAGTATTTGGATACAAGGATAATCAGTGTTCAAATCCACTGAAAATACTTAACAGAGCTGATGTTACCAAAATAAGACTGAAAAATTATCAACAATAACTTAAAAATTATTTGTAAACTAGCTAGTGACTTGACTTCCTGGCTGTTTGAATGCTCACCTGCAGCACACAGGCAGTGCCCGGCTCGAGGGAGCTGGCGGCTTCGTTCTGCGCTGTGTTCTGTTGTGTGATTGCATCTTCTCGTCTCCGCTCTTTCTGCCCGGCTTCGTCATCTTCATACTCATCTAAACACTGAAAGAAAAGAGTTCCCATTTTATTTCCACATGTAATTAATAGAATGTTTTGAAAGTATGTAAAATATATTTGACAGCATTAAAGAAATATTTGTGCATTCAAAAATTAGTTTATACAATAAAGGTGTTCCTTTCAGCAATATGTACATTTAATTGATGTAAATTAAATTATCTGATGAAAACTCATACCTCCACATCGTCACACCCATGCCAATGTATCTTTTCCTTACATTCTAACCTGCAGGGACAAGGTTTTCTTAAACGGAAGGTTCATTCATTCAAGTTCACTGACTATATCTACCTTAAATAAGGCAGTTTGCAGGGGGTAACAAAAGACATACAAAATAGGGAATTTATAGTCTACTAGGGAAGATCAGACATATACATAGATAACTTAGTGATAAAGGACATTTTCTAACTTAGTACTGCCTGTAAGAACATAAAGGAAGAGTATTTTCACCTGGAGAGTCAAGGAAAGATTCCACGGAAATCCTTACAATTTAAAGGATGGTTATAATTTGGAATTGCAGATACAGAAAAAAATTATAGATGGTAAAAACAGCATATTAAAGAAGCTTACAAAAGAGGGTTGATTAAAACTGAATCAACCCCAGCAATTATCTTCAGACTTCTTATAAGAAAAAACAAAATAGAAACAAATCTCTATCTATCGTACCTACTATGGGATGAGTTAGTTACCTGTTCCTTGCAACTAAACACATTCTTAACCAATACACTGCCCTAAAGGGTTCTGGGAGAAACAAACCAAAAAAGTCTTTGCAGGCACAGGCACTGTTTACAGAGACACTGAGACACTGATCAAGCACAGTATGGCAGAGAAAACAAAATTATGCCTAGAGGAAAATGTGTACATAGACAAGAAAAACACTGCGGCCACCATGCAAACCCAAAAGGGTCACTGGAGCATCTAAGGGTATGAGGAACAGAATGCAGGGTATGCTAGCTTTTTATCAATACATGCAAAGACAAGGTCTGTGATGGTGATATGGAAGAAATCCTCTCTCTGAGATGGAGTCCTACAACATTAGGGTACTGTGGAGAGAAGTCCAGGGACAAAATGGAAAGGGCAATTAGAGAGACAAGCAGCCTGGGTGTGGTGGCTCACACCTGTAATCCCAGCACTCTGGGAGGCTGAGGCAGGAGGATCGGTTAGGCTTAGGAGTTCGAGACCAGTCTGAGCAAGAGTAAGACCTGGTTTCTACTAAAATTAGATAAATTAGCCAGACATTGTGGCTGAGTGTCTAAAAGCCCCAGCTACTTGGCAGGCTGAGGCAAGAGGATCACTTAAACGGAGAAGTCCAAGGTTGATGTGAGCTAAGCTGAGGCCATGGCACTGTAACCTGGGGCAACAAAGTGAGACTCTGTCTCAAAGAAAATACATACATACATACAAACATACATGCATAAAGGAATAAGCAGGCTGAGATCCCAGAGAATGTTCAGGGTCGTCTCCTGAAATGCAACAAACTCCTCATACAGTTGTCACCTGGCTCTTATCACATCAACCTGTGGGAACTGGAGCCGAGGGAAAACAGTACAGAAAAAGTACAGTACCTTGACTACTACTAGTGCTGTGAGTGTTCTTGGCTAACCCAGGAGGCTGATACAGAGTCTTCTGCCAGGATCCACAAGCTAACATTTCAGCTTACAAGCAGGGTAAGATTTCAGAGCCTTCACAGTTCTTGACAGAGGTGAAGAATGGAAAGGCATACGCTTTGATCACCAAGGAACATAAATAATCAACAGCCTGAGAATTTTAGACTTCTCACTACACAGCATGGAAAGCTGTTACAGTGCTACAATTTCTTGGAATACAAGTATGACAACAATAAAAATTCCTTTTGAAAAATGAACCTAGGTATAGCAATTCACAGTACAGACTAAGAGGACCAGGAACCAAAAGTGAGAAGACTAAACAACACAGTAGGCAATTTGATCCTATGAAAAATGATACATTCTAGGTGGAAAACACAGTCAATGAAAGAAATGCAGCATAAAAGAAAATTAGTCGTAGTAGAAAAAGAATCTCTTAAAAACGTCAAACCAATAGACAGCATCATGTTTAATGACAAAATGCAAACAAACTCGAAAAGCAAAATCACATTCAAGAGTCTGATGTCTACTACCAACAGAACATTTAACATCATTCTGCAAGTGCTAGCGGATACAACTCAGTAAAAAGGTAAGAGAGTTCAGTATTAGGAAGGAATTAAAATGACCATTGCCATTATTTTATCAAAAAAAAAAAAAAACCTTGAAATATTTTAGAATTTTAAGAGTTCCTTAAGAAGGTTTTTTCCGGTAAGTATGCGAAAAATAGCTTCCCAAAGTAGCATCAACAGCCAGTTAGAAAATTTTCAATAACAATAAATATAAACTAAAACACAGATAGTATATGTATAACTTAAAGACTTAATACCTAAAACTATATAAATAATAGAAAAAATTTAGGAAAAACTCTTCTGGGCTTTGGCTTAGGCTAAGAATTTATGATTAAGACCTCACAAGCACAGATAATAAAACCAAAAATAGACAAATGGGACTTAAACTAAAAAGCTTCTGCACAACAAAAAGAATCAACAGAGTGAACAGACCACCTTAGAATGTGAGACAATATTAAAAACCTAACCGTGCAACAGGGGACTAATACCCAGAATGCACAAGAAACTTGAACAACTCAACAATAACCAAAAAATGATCTATTGAAAAGTAGGCAAGGCCAGGTGTAGCAGCTCATGCTTATAATCGGAGGCCAAGGCAGGTGGATTGCCTGAGCTCATGAGTTCCAGACCAGCCTGAGCAAGAGTGAGACCCTGTCTCTAAAAACAGCCTGGCATTGTGATGGGCACCTGTAGTCCCAGCTACTTGGGAGGCAAAGGGATAGCCTGAGCCCAATATTTTGAGGTTGCTATGAGCTATGATGCCACAGCACTCTACTAAGGGCAACAAAGTGTAGACTCTGTCTCAAAAAAAGTAAGAATAAGAAGTGGGCAAAAGAGAATATTCTTTCAAAAGAAGACATACAAATGGTTGACAGGTTATGAAAAATTCTCAACATCACTAATCATCAGAAGAATGCAAATTAAAACCACTGAGATATCATCTTAGGCCCGTCAGTATGGCTATTATTAAAAAGACGAAACAGCATGCAGGTGAGAGTGCTAAGAAAGGAGAACACTCATGTACTGTCGTTGGGAAGGGAAATAGTGCAGCCTTCATGGAAAACAGTATGGAGATTTCTCAAGGAACCAGAAACAGAGCTGCCCTTTGATCCTGCAATCCCCCAACCTGGTATGTAGCTAAGAGAAAGGAGATCAGTGTATTAAACAGACATCTGCACTCCCATGCTTACTGCAGCACTACTCCCAACAGCCAAGACATGGAATCAACCTCAGTGCCCATCGAGGAGTGAACAGATAAAAGAAAATTCTGGGCAGTGTCAATGGCTCAGTGAGTAAGGCGCCAGCCCCATATACTGAGGGTGGCGGGTTTGAACCTGGCCCAGCCAAACTGCAACAAAAAAATAGCCAGGCATGGTGGCGGGCACCTGTAGTCCCAGCTACTCAGGAGGTTGAGGCAAGAGAATCGCCTAAGCCCAGGAGTTAGAGGTTGCTGTGAGCTGTGATGCCACTGCACTCTCCTAAACAAAGTGAGATTCTGCCTCTAAAAAAAAAGAAAGAAAGAAAGAAAGAAAATCCCATACATACACAATAGATGCCATTCAGACATAAAAAATTTAAAAAGATAACCAAATGCATGTTACCACAGTTCTGTGTACTTGTGGGCTGATTAGTCATCGGTCCAGCAAGATGTCTTACTTAAGAGAAGCAAGTAAGCAGCTTTAGTTTTAGGGTCCTGAGGTCAGAAGCGATGCCAGGTAGTTTCATTTTAGACACCCCAAAGTTCCCTGGGCATGCAGTGAGTAGAAGGAAACTCCCTGTGTTTGCAGTGTGGTCTCTACGATAGACATGTCGTTAGGAAACAACGTGACTGCCACATGCTATGTCTCTTCCAGCAACAGAGAGGAAAATGCAGGTTCTCGTAAGTGAAATAAGCCAGGCACAGAAAGTCAAATATCCCATGTCTCACTCACCACTGGGTGCTAAAAAGTGTAAAACCACAGTCATAGAGAGCAGAATGGTAATGGAGAGTCCAGTGAGGAGGGTGGATTATGGGAAAGGAGTAACGGGTACAATGTACATTAATCCAGAGAAGGGTGGCCTAAAAGCCCTAACTTGACCACTAAGTAATTTATGCATGTAACAAAATTGCACACGTAGCCCATAAATTTGTACAAAACTAGAAAAAAGTTTAAAAGTAAAATAAAATACACAGATTTTTCCAGAAAGAAAGCTATTCCAGAAAGCCCAGAATCTTATTTTTTAAAAACTTGCTTGGTATCTTGAAATATGTCACCAACAGCAAAACTATTCATGGTATCTGACTCACTCATAAAGCACATTTTTATATGTCAAACAAAAATTGAAAGCCACTATACTGTTTTAGTAGGTCTAAGACTTTGCTTGAAGCAAATCATATTAGCATCACCACAGTATTTCAAACTTCTGTCATAAAACATACCATACATTGCATATATTCAGTTAAGTATTTGCTGGTCTAAATACTAGGTAGTTTGGCAGAAAGACTAGCAGGACTCAAGCAAATTACAAAAGGCACTGAGGCAAAGCAGGACTCAGATGTGAAGCCATTAAAAGAAACCAGCTGGTAATGATAATTTCTTAAACAAATATGCCATGATGTACTCCTTTGAAAGACTAACCTTACAGTAATGTAGTATGTGTTAAATAACAGAAATAAACATGACTTAGTAATACACAAAATTCAGGACTTCAGAAAAAGCAATCAATATACTATTTGCCTATTTTAAACACAATTTAAATCCTTCTATATGAAGAATAGTTTATCCCAAAGGACTTTTTACATTCACTAGTAAGAATTTCTGGATAGTAGAAATAAATCTAAGAACAAATGACAATCATCACGCACAACTATAATTTATCTAAATCTATGCATACTATGGTAAACAAGAAAATGCAATTTTAAAAAATGTTTCAATTTAAAATTGTTAAAATTAATTTTCAATAAAGTACATACATGTTAAGCCAAGGTTTGATGTTCTTCTGACACCTTAAATTCCATGACACACTTACTAGTTCTTAGGAGAGCTCACCTGTGTCTCCCATGCTTCTCCCTTTTCACATTTGTTCTTCATTAAGTAACGACTCTCACAAATGAATACAACAATTCATTCACCTCCAAATAGACAATACTGACAACCCGTAAATGATACTGTCATCCCTATTATGCTCATTCTTTTAATTTTCGGAATCCTTAAAAAGAATTTAATTTTGGGGCAGCACCTGTGGCTCAAAGGAGTAGGGTGCCCGCCCCATTTATCAGAGGTGGTGGGTTCAGCCCGGCCCTGGCCAAAAACTGCAGAAAAAAAAAAATTAATCTCATTCTGTTCCATCCAAATGCTGTCTAACAAATGCACATCTGATCTTAATTTAAAGAATCCATACAAATTCCTTAGGTATTTTAGTTTTTTAACAAATACTTGCAAAAAATAAATCTCTATAAAGCTCTAGCAGACTAAAAGAAACAAGACTTTTTTTATATGTATCAGGATGAAGAACAGAACTACAATAGAACTAAAATGAAATGCAAATTGCAAACAAGTTCACTGCTTCAATTGTATTTATACATAATAAGTCATAAAAATGTGGTTTGGGCGGTGCCTGTGGCTCAAAGGGTAGGGCGCTGGCCCCATATGCCAGAGGAGACTGGTTCAAACACAGCCCTGGCCAAATACTGCAAAAAACAAAAAAAAAAGTAGTTCTGCCAATTTTATCTAAAAGACATCAAGTAAACAATCTTAGCAAAAGTTTTAAGAGAAACAGAAGAAAGAATTAGAGCTCCTTAACAGGGAGCTATTAAAAAAATCTGTATTTGAGATCACATAAATTCAAGCCAGTAATTAAATTAAGTGCCTGTGCTTTCCAAAATGAAAGCTACTATATCCATGAAAGGTATCAGTAGGGAGACCCTGTCAATCCTCTCATAACTGCTGCTTCTTTATCTTCCCCTCTCCGGCTTCATCCAGCACACCCCGGTCACTCTGCCCTCACCCCATCTCCGCCGAGTCCAGCACACACCCCGGTCACTCTGCCCTCACCCCATCTCC
>NW_003852402.1:38302096-38310017 GCF_000181295.1 Otolemur garnettii | reverse complement strand
CCGTCACTCTGCCCTCACCCCATCTCCGCCGAGTCCAGCACACACCCCGTCACTCTGCCTTCACCCCATCTCCGCCTAGCTTTTCCTCATCTTCCCCCACTGGTTCAGGGCCAAAATTTATATTGAAGTGACTAAAAACAAACAAACGAACAAAAAATTCCAACATAACAAAATACAACTGAAGTAAGATCAAGTTAAAAAGCATTTCTATGTTAAAAGAACTGGGCAAAATAAACAAGAGTCATCTCCTTATAATTAGACAGCAGAAGAAAAGCTATCCCATTTCTTTGTTATAATGATTAGAAAACTACTATTCCCATAAACTAGAAAATTTGGGAACTAAGTGAATAAATTAAAATGTGTGAATCTTCAAGGCTAATTATTAAACATCCTGATTAACTTTCCAAATTAGCAACCAATCTGATTTATCACACTGAATCAGTTATGTTTTATAACAACTTGGTAACATATTCACCGAAGTATTTTGATTTCATGGATTTAAAAGCTGAGTCAGCCAACACAGTGAGACCCTCTTTACAAAAAATTAAAACAGGAACCAAGTATGAAGGTGGACGCCTGTAGTACCAGCTACTTAATCTGAAGCAAGATGGTCACTTAAGCCCAAGAGTTAGAGGCTGCAATGAGCTGTGATCAGTCCACTGTACTCCAATCTGGGTGAAGGGAAAAAGACCCAGCCTTTAAAAAAAATAGAGAATTTCATTCCTATGCAATTTTAAAGTCCCTTCCCCATGATTAAAATTCTGTAACAATATGACTCAACCACAGTCCTTCCTCCCAGGATCCCCTCAGAACTAAGAGCTGAAGAGTGCCAAGTCTCTAATTAGCAAAATTCATGCTTCGAAAGGCAGCACTCTGACTTTCAACTGTTTCGACCAATAATAAAACTGTAATTAAGTACTTTTTATCCCAAAAAAATATTTTTCCTAATTATTAGTACAAAATTAATTACATTTAAAAAGGCTAACAGAAAAAGAAAAAAAGAAAAATCAATCTTAAGAGCAGTTTTTGTGGCGTACAAACCTTTCTGCTAGAACTTTTTTTTTCTTAATTCAGGTACTTATGGATATCTTGTTTTGAAATGTATTTACATTCTCTCTTCATTTGGAACAAACGTTTTAGTAGGTACACAGTACATCTTAAAATAGATCATGAATACAGCATGCACTGTTTAATCATATCTGTGTGGTGGGACATACAAGGTGTCCACGAAGTTTAAATTGCACACAAACTTTACAGATACCTTTAAGTTAAATAGTCTTTCACATCAATTATTGTGTAATCTCTAATTTTCCTTTTTTTTTTTTTTTAAGACAAAGTGAAGTGGCATTATCATAGCTCCCTGCAATCTCAAACTCCTGGGCTCAAACAATCCTCCTCCATCAGCCTCCCGAGTAGCTCAAACTATAGGCCCATGCCACCATGCCCAGATAATTTTTCTGTTTTTGAAGAAATGGGGTCTCACTCTTGGTCAGGCTGATTTCAGAGTCCTAACCTCAAGTGATTCTCCTGCCTCTGCCTCCCAGAGTGCAAAGATTGCAAGCGTGAGCCACTGGGCCCAAATTTTTATAGTTTTTTAAATATACTGCCAATTTCGCCCAGAAAGGTTGTGTAAGGTTAGCCTCACCTCTAATTTTAACTATGGTTGCATTGAATCCTAGTTAACAAGACGGACTTTTGTCATATCTGTATTGGCTTTATGTATTTCTTCATGATTTTCATTTTCTCCACTAAATCTTATCAAATTTTATATTGGTTTATTAATTTTCTTAACTACTTATAAACTTTTGAGATTTTTTGTGTTTTTAATGCCAAGAAAAGGTTTCTCCTATTCTAAGATTTAATACACACGTATTTTCTAATTTCTACTACCTCATTTTTAACTCATCTCATCCCATATTTAATTTTTCCTATAGGAAGGCTAGAATCAATGGGTTTCTTTTTTGATAATAAGCAACTATTCTAACTAAGCACACATAGTAATCCAGGGCTGCAACCCTGGTAGTGGGTTGCATGAACTACGGCTCCTATGGGAGTAGCATTTCCCACCCTCCCTGGGTTTACAAAAATCTATCTCCTCACCATTAATTCAAAGTGCTACTTTGCTTATACATGGGTACATTTTTAGCTTTAAGACAGAGTCTCACTTAGTTACCCTGCGTAGAGTGCTGTGGCGTCACAGCAACCTCAAACTCAATGGGCTCAAGTGATTCTCTTGCCTCAGCCTTCTGAGTAGCTGGGACTAAGCACCTGCCACAATGCCCGGCTGTTTTTAGAGACAGGGTCTTGCTCTTGGTCAGGCTGGTCTCCAACCTGTGAGCATAGGAAATCCGCTTGCCTCAGCCTCAAAGAGTACTGGATTACAGGCATGAGCCACCAGGCCCAGCCTCGTTTTTGGCTTTCACTTCTATCCCTCAATCCATATTAATATCCAAGCCACTTTAGTTTTATCAGTGTAAGTTAATAATTTCTAGTAGTATCAAAGCAGCTCCTTTCCTTATTCATTTATAAAATTCTCTTAGCCTCTCCCAGTCCAAACATTTTCTTAGTAGAATACTTATTTTAATAAGTTTTAATTCATATATAAATTAGTTGGGTTTTTTTTGTTGTTGTTGCAGTTTTAGGCCGGGGCTAGGTTTGAACCCACCAATTAGTTGGGTAAAACTACTGACTTATTACAGTATGACCTGACAAAACAGGACCCATAAACATGCCCCCATCATAATAGCTGGGCTGTTGTGGAATAGGTTATTAATGAGTTAGAACTGAAAAAATGAAGTAGATAAGGACTTGGCTAGACTTAGAGCAAATGGAGGTGGACTCTGATGGGCTGAGGAGTGGCAAAATCAGTAACAAAGGCTCACCACCCACAGCTCAGTGGTTAGGGTGCCGGCCACACACACCGGGGCTGATGGGTTCAAACCCAGCCTGGGCCTGCTAAACAATGACACCTCTAACAAAAAAGTAGCCAGGTGTTGTGGTGGGCACCTGTAGTCCTAGCTACTTGGGCAGCTTAGGCAAGAGAATCGCTTAAGCCCAAGAGTTTGTGGTTGCTGTGAGCTCTGACGCCACGGCACACTACTGAGAGCAACATAGTGTCAAAAAAAAAAATCAGAAACAAAGACAGCAGTAACAAGATGGTATCTCCTTATGTAGCTTGTGACGTAATTAATGTAGGTAAAATATTCAAGAGGGGAAATCATGGAGTTTAGTCGTGAATGTTTAAGAAACTGGTAGGATACGCAAAATGAAACTAATGACCCCAGGTACAAAAAAGAAAGCTAAATGACTAAAAATACAAGGAAAGCTCATAAGATGAGCTTAAACACAGATAAGTTATACAATAGAGGTGAACAAAAATTCAGGGAGTTCTAACTGAACATTCTCTGGTTCATCCATAAAACTGTGCTCCTCTGCAGACAATAATAGATAAAAGTTTAGGATAAGGTAATTTATAAGCTTCATTTAAAAGATAAATAGACATTTAAAAGTTTCACGTAACAAACATGAAAATAAGTGAAATAATATAAAAGGATCTCTATACAAGAGCTAAAGGTATGACTCAGAACTCAGAATGTAGACTCGAAGAATTCAAATGGCACTCATCCATAAGGTTAGCTGTTACTCCAGGCGTCCTCAAACTACAGCCCACCCAGGACATTTATCCGGCTCGCCGGGTGTTTTTGCCGCCGCTGCCTGTCCTGCTTAGCAGCTGACTTGTCCCGGGGCCCGCAGTCCAGCCCTCCAACAGTCTGAGGGACAGTGAACTGGCCCCCTGTTTAAAAAGTTTGAGGACCCCTGGTTATACCATGAAGACTCCTTCAATATTTTCAGCAAGTTGTCCAATTATTTTTGGAATGAGTGTGGTGGAGGGCCATCTGATATCCCTTAATTGTTCTTAACAGGTGACTCAGAAACAAGTCTTGACAAGCAGGATATTAACTGTGTAATTACATTTGAACTTAACTTTGTCAATATCATTTTCCATCAATATTTGACTTTTTCTCCCCACCAGAGTTTTTTTCCTTCTGTTGCTTAGTAAGAAAGACTCCCAAGATCATACTACTTTTAGGTGAAAACTCTTTCCCCACTTTTAAACTCTTTTATTATCCACCATCCCCTCTCAACTTAATTAGACCTGTTTTAAGACTTAACAGTTCATAGTAATAGGTCTAGGTATTCACAACCTAAGAATTCCTCGATATGAGTTACACAAACAGTGCTGGGAAAACAAACTGAGCACTAGTATAAGGAAGAGATTATCTTCAGAAGGAACTATCAAAATGCGCTAACACCTAAAATAAATTTTATCTTAAGTCTTATCAATAATGGCCTTTAAACAACCACAGTGCTTAAGTTAGAAAAATAAACATCACACTCTTCTTCACTTTAGTAACTCACAAACCACTGGTTATACCTCTCGAAAAGCAGCAGCATGAATAATCAAAAAATGAAAAAACCTAAAATATCTACATTTAACTTTCAACTATTATCATAAATAATCCAGTATTCACAGCCTTTCTTCAGCTACACATAATGGTATAGTATCTTGGTTTTGTAATATCCCCAGCTGCTTAACCACCAGATGTTTCATTCAGTTTTTCTCACATGTAAGGATAACAGCAATAACTATCCTCCCACTAAGTTGTGAAGACTGGAGGAAATAATATGCAAAAAACTAAAAAACAGTGAGGAGCACACAGCACACAACAAGTGTTATACAATCATGATTATTATAGCTCCCAAAGATGTGCTTATAAACTCACTAATAATGATAATTGCTAACTTTTACTGAACAGCTCCTACGTATGTAGTACGAAACATTATTCTAATACTTGGTTTTGATTATCTCATTCGATACTCACTGATACTCCATTATGATATGGTGAGTATCATAAAAATACAGCATCATGATACTCACCAATCCAATATGCTTTTTCTCAGAATTTAGAAATATTTGAACAAACACAATGACAGAATAATTTGTATACATACTTGATCAAAAAGAATGATAGCACTTTGGAGCTTAACAATTATCCTGGAATCACTTTTGTTTTAAGAAACAAAATCAAACGGCTTCTTTCCATCTCCTTCAGGCAGAATTTTCAAGAGTACATACCATCTAATGCACATCACTGAAAGAAATGACTGAAAGGAAAATCACAGGAAAGGGGCCCCAGAGGAGAACCCGCTGAGAGTCATGGTCAGGCTCCCACGTGAGCAGCACAAAGCTCTGGGCCCCAGTTCTGCATTAGGGCACCTTCCACACACAGTTCCCTGTCTAATAGATGGGACTCTATACAAGAAAATCAGCATTTCTTGAAATCTGCTACATCCTTCTGGGAATCTATGTATTTGGAAGAAATAAAAAGACTTAAAAACTACCTAAGACTGAGGTTTAAATTGTGAGCCAGGTGCAGTGGCGCACGCCTGTAATCCTACACTCTGGGAGGCCAAGGTGGGTGGATCAATTGGCTCAAGAGTTCAAGACCAGTCTGAGAGTGAAACCCCGCCTCTACTAAAAACAGAAAAACCAGCTGCGCATTGTGGTGCGTGCCTGTAGTCCCAGGTACTCTGGATGCTGAGGCAAGAGGATCACTTAAGCCCAAAAGATTGATGTTACTGTGAGTTATGATGCCACCGCACTCTACCCAGGATGACAGACTAAGACTCACTCTCAAAAAAATAAATTAACAGATAGATACACAGACAGATACATAGTGATTGTAGAAACTTCAAGACAAGAGAAACTGATTAACCAAATATATGCCTAGATTAGGGCATCTGTACCCATTTGCTATTGCTGCCATTAAAAATACCACCGACTGTGTGAATGAAACTACAGATATTTATTTTCTCATAGTTCTGGAGGCCAGAAGTCCAAGGCGTTGGCAGGTTTGGTGTTTCCTGGGTGCTGTTTCCTTCTTGCCCTACAGATACTTACGTTCTCACGGAATTCTCAGCTGGCGTGCGTGCGTGCGTGCGTGCATGTGTGTTTCCCTCCTCTACCTCTCCTTGTAAGGAAACAAATCACACTGGATTATGGTCCTACTCTACAACCTCATCTAACCTAATTAACTATTTAAAGGCGTATCTCCACATCTCCAAATACAGTCATTATTGGAGGCTTAGGGCTTCACTGCGTGAATTCAGGGGACAAAATTTACTCTGTAACAACATATAACAGCTGATCTTATTGGAGTGAAGTACAAAACATCTGGAATATGGAATATGAAACATCCTGTTATAACAAGCTACTGTATGGGTAGCAGTAACAGTATTCAATGCAAACTCTTTTCTACAGTAGAATCAATAACTCAAAATAACAAAAAACAGACCACCTAGTCATTTGAGACTAAAATAAACTACCATATAGGATTTTTAAATAGTGCCTAAGGCTTCAGAAGTGTTCTTACTTTTGGTTCTTGGGACATTCCTATACTAGAATCAATTCCTATTTTGCATTACAGAAGCAAATCTTGCTTGAAGGTATTTGCATACCATATTCCACATTACTTAGGAATAAGAATCACTGATCATCTCTGATTGACCAGCGCCTTGCAGAATGGTTGGTATATGGTAGCCGTTCAATGTCAAAGGGAGCACAGAAAGAGGCAGGGAGCCAAAAGGAATGGAGAAAGGACAAAAGCAAGTTAGATATTTATTAAGGACAGAGTACTTTTAAATCTTAGTTTAATACCCTGCAGATCATTTGAACCAAAATCCTTAACATTCAAAGAAGGAATGAAAATATACATAGCAAATTTATGGCATAACACAAACTTTAGTTGGTTCTTGGCATCATGTCACAGCTCATAAAAGCAAAAGAATTTCAGCAAAATGTCCAACTCCCTCAAACGAGCATTTAAATGCTACTTGAAAATAGAAACAGATGCAGTTTTAAAAATCTTACAAAGAAGTGAATCTAAGAGTAGAATATAAATGTCTGAACACAATAACTAAGAAAATGACACAAAGGTTATAACCAGTTTGATGAAAATATTTCAAATTGTATATGAAAACACCACACTGTACTCCATGATTGTATTAATGTACATAGCTATCATTTAATTAAAAAAAAAATCTTACAAAGCCTATATAATTGCCAGAATGTCTACTAACAGTTTTTAAAGCCAGATAATTCTGATAATTCAACAGATAAAAAATTTAATCCTGGCAGGGCAGTGTGGTGCATGCCAGTAATCCTACCACTCTGGGGATACCCAGGTGGGAGGAATGCTTGAGGTCAGGAGTTCAAGACCAGCCTGACCATCTCTAAAAACAGATATAAAAACTAGCCAAATACAGTCTCCACAAACAAACAAACAAACAAACAAACAAAATAAAAAACTAGCCAGGCATGGTGATGCACATCTGTATTCCCAGCTGTTTGGGGGGCTGAGGCAGGAAGATTGCTCGAGTCCAGGAGTCTGAGGTTGTAGTGAGCTATGATGAACCAGGAGGACATAGTAAGACTGTGCCAAAAAAAAGTATCCAGTCCCCCCCAAAAGCCTCATAAAACATAGTATTTGGATACATAACTACTATAAATCTGAGATACTCAGAAACCACCCACTAAGCAGGCAGCTCATCGAACGTTCCTTTATACGTATGGCTCAAACCTACAGAAGAAAAAACAGCAGAGTACGTGCTAGCAGAGTACACGCGAGAGCAGAGCACACGCGAGAGCAGAGTACGTGCGAGCAGAGTACGCTACGCGAGAGCAGAGTACGCGCGAGCAGAGTACAGGCGAGAGCAGAGCACACGTGAGAGCAGAGCACACGTGAGAGCAGAGCACATGCGAGAGCAGAGTACGTGCGAGCAGAGTACACGCGAGAGCAGAGCACACGCGAGAGCAGAGTACGCTACGCGGGAGCAGAGTACGTGCGAGCAGAGTACACGC
>NW_003852402.1:38294320-38302066 GCF_000181295.1 Otolemur garnettii | reverse complement strand
AGAGTACGTGCGAGCAGAGTACACGCGAGATTAGAGTACGTGCGAGCAGAGTACAGGCGAGAGCAGAGTACACGTGAGAGCAGAGTACGTGCGAGCAGAGTACAGGCGAGAGCAGAGCACACGTGAGAGCAGAGTACGTGCGAGCAGAGTACAGGCGAGAGCAGAGTACACGTGAGAGCAGAGTACGTGCGAGCAGAGTACGCGAGAGCAGAGTACGCAGAGTACAGGCGAGAGCAGAGTACACGCGAGAGCAGAGTACACGCGAGAGCAGACTACAGGTGAGAGCAGAGTACGCGAGAGCAGAGTACGCAGAGTACATCTCTCCATGAGAGACGTTCTTACACGGTTACCTGCTACTAAATTGTCAAGGAGTATCGGCATTTTACACAGCAAAAACAAGGCAATTTCTAACTGTTTGGTCAGAGTCTTAACCATATGAAAAACATTTCAACACAGCTCCATGAACCTGAGCATTTTCAGTCTACTCTTCGGTTTGGGTCCATGCTTCTCTATGAATTTACATTATTCAGTAAGAAGCAAACGGCAGGACAAAACCTCTACGTGATTGATTCAGATGTGTCAAATCAAACATTAACACACAACAGTTATTTAGAAGGGAGAACATTCCTTCAGTATAAATGTGCTTATTATGTGGTTTCCCTTTTTTTGTAACTGAAATTTAAGATATGCTTACATTGCCCAAAATCTCCTATCATTGGATTTTCGTTTATTTTGAAAGGATCCAAAGTGCTTGATCTCATAATGTCACAAGGACAGAACAGGACTTCTACAAAGAGAAAGACAGAAAGCAAAATGTCTACAGAAAATAAACTGGAAAATGCTCTTGTGTACCATACTTTTCAAAGCCTTTTAAAGAATGATAATAATATGCCTTTTTCATTACATAATTTAGATTAAATTATATGCCTAACAATTACAACCATGAAGTATTCATTTACATACCTTCTTTCAGTGTTCACAACACATTCACGGTAGACCACATCACTTAAGTGAAAGACTTAAATAGGAAAACAGATAAAAATCCCCTTTCCCCATACCCTATTTTCCTATTCCCGTTATCAACCAACATTTAAATAATTCTAGCTTCAGTTTAAAAATAAAAAACCAAAAGCTTAAGATGTATCATTCTCTTTAAAAAAAAAAAAAAAAACTCTAAGATGAGACAGAAGCTTTGTGTTCTCTTTTTGTTGCTCACCAACCTGTTGTCGATTTCAAGACTAAAACTCCACAGTAAAGAAATGACAGTTTTACTTGAGGTCTAAACTCAACTAAACTGAAACTAAGATTTAAAATTTCCCTGGATTCCAAACAGATTTGAGCTTACATGTCCTAACCCTAAAAATTCTGAAATAAGGAAGACAGTTTCTATCAAGAGTACACTGAACTCACAGACAACTCAAAAGACATTTTGAAGGAAACAAAGCAATTTTAGTTATCTGTAGAATACTGCAAGGACCAATAGCTCACGATAGTTCAGTTTCAAAGTTAGGTCTTATTATATTCCTTTGGAAGTTACCACATTTTTGCAAAGCTGAGTCTGTAATTAAGAAACAAAAAGCAAAGAATCACACTCCCTCCACTCCCCAGATCAATGTGGAATAGGAAATGAGGGTAGAAGTTTCAATCAGATTCCAATGTTTAAGAAGTCGCACAGTATCCAAGACATGTACACATCCTATTAGCAATTCAGGTTATTTAAAAATGAAATAAAAATATTTCTTCAAATAATTCATGTATTATTTATTCAAATATCTACTAAGTTAGCAAGACACAAATATTTGTGTTGTTTACACCTAACTCCTATGTAAATAAAATTATTTGGTATTTCTTTGGCTCTAAGGGCATCATGAAAAAATTACTAACCCCCTAAGAGTAAGGTGACCAGACATCCCGCTTTTGGCGGGACAGTCCCAACTTTTAACAATTTGTCCTGCATCCTGCGGTGTTTGAAAAAAGCCCCAATTTTTGGAAAGACTGCACCACAAGCTAGGGAATGGCAGGACCTCCCCCCCCCCACAAGGGAATATATGGCTGCTGAAAAGATTAATGTAACTCCATTGGGAATGAAGAGGTTAATGTAACTTCATTTGGAAATGAAAAGGCTAATGTAAACTCCCTACTCCCCTCCTGGGCAAGGTCGCCCAGAAAATACCCTACTCCTTTGAGCCAAAGGCGCTGCCCTATACCTAATTTTTTTTAATGTATTATATTTGTAAATTGTACTTATGTTGAAATTGAAAAAATTATATTACAATACTATTTTTGCATTCTATGAAAATCTTTGTTCCTCCATATAGACCAAATTTTTAATTAAGAACATATCCCCCCCCCCCAATCAATGGTGTCCCGCTTTACCAATGTTAAAATCTGGTCACCTTACCTAAGAGTATGGTGAACTGAGCAAATTTGGGAACCTTTGGTTCTGGGTATGGAATGCCAACAGGGTTGTAACTAAACTTAGTGAAAGATAATGGATTACTCTGGCTTATGTTATGATTGAAAGGCCGTCAGAGCTGTGTAAGAGCTAATATACTTTATATACAAAAGCCCTCCCACCTTTTCAAAGAGCAATCTCCACCCCTCATCATCCCTTAACTGAATCCAGCCCTGGCTTAACGAGTCTAGTTTCTCTGCAGCTCTCTCGGGAAAATGTCCCTCTGTCCTTGCATGGGCCTGCTCAAGGACATCTTCCTTTTTCCACGCTTAATATTCTTGTGATAAGGTCACGCCAGTCATGGTAACTATATACACCTGTCAATGGCAACATTATTTGTATTATATAGAAATTTTCCAAAATATTTTTGTAGCTATTAATTCCAAATACAGTGTTCATTGTCTAATTTGAAGGCCCACTGAGTCAGTCATTGTGATCTGGTTGTAACAAATTAAAGAGACAGCAGCTTTCAGTAGACAAAACCCAAGATTCTCAATGAAGGACAAGTAGTTTTGTGTCATGTTCTGTAACCATGTAACCTCAGGAAAAGTCCCTAGAACTCCCGAATCCTGGTCTCTTCAACCATAAAAAAGGGTCATTTTTATTACATATAACTACAAGTTGAGCATC
Source organism: Otolemur garnettii (assembly GCF_000181295.1). Lineage (NCBI taxonomy): Eukaryota > Metazoa > Chordata > Mammalia > Primates > Galagidae > Otolemur > Otolemur garnettii. The sequence goes on along the minus strand of NW_003852402.1, from coordinate 38,298,981 downwards.
TTATAGCTAAAATGCTTAGGACCAGTAGTGTTTTGGATTTCATATTTGGGACTATTTGCATTATACCAATTGAGCAGCCCTAATCCAAAAATCCAAACTCAGAAACGCTCCAGAGAGGATTTCCTCTGAGTCTCATTGCTAGCACTCTCAAAGTTTCAGATTCCAGAGCATGTCAGATTTCAAACCTTCAAATTAAGGATGCTCAGCCCGTACAGGTTTATGAATATTCAAATGAAATTATACTTATTAAAGCTATTCATAAAATGCTTCTTGTTACACAAACAACCTAATGGGTACCTCATTCTCTCAAATATTTATACAGAAGACACTGTGTTAGTTCATGGAGCTAGAGGAGTAAGACAGAAAATCTCCCTTCTCATGGAATGTGATATTCTAATGAGGGAAATAACTAATATAGTAATCTCAGTTCCCTTCCATTAAAATGACAATGAAATCTTTTTTAAGATTAGTTAATACATAATGATGAAAAAATTGTAGTCAACAGAATGAAAGATGACCACTAAATTTTAGAATATAAAAAGCATATGGACAATTGCTGATTCGGGTGGTGCCTGTGGCTCAGTGAGTAGGGTGCCAGCCCCTTATACCTAAGGTGGTGAGTTTGAATCCAGCCCTGGCCAAACTGCAACCAAAAAATAGCCAGGCATTGTGGCAGGAGCCTGTAGTCCCAACTACCCAGGAGGCTGAGGCAGGAGAATTGCCTAAGCCCAAGAGCTGGAGGTTGCTATGAACTGTGATGCCATGGCACTCTACCAAGGGTGACAAAGTGAAACTCTGCCTCTAAAAAAAAAAAAAAGAAAGAAAAAGGCTCAGCACCATGGGTCAAGCGGCTAAGGCACCAGCCATATACACCTGAGCTGGTGAGTTCAAATCCAGCTTGGGCTCGCCAAACAATGATGGCTGCAACCAAGAAACAGCCGGGCGTTGTGGTAGGCGCCTGTGGTCCCAGCTACTAGGGAGGCAGAGGCAGGAGACTTGCTTGAGCCCAGGAGTTGGAGGTTGCTGTGATGCCATGGCACTCTACTCAGGGTGACAGCTTGAGGCTCTGTTTCAAAAAAAACCATAAAAATTAAAAAATAAAATCTGTTTCCAACCAAAAAGGGAAAAAATTATTCTAAGGAATTGGAGAGAAGACCTATTAGAAAGTATCTGAAGACCCTACAGACAAGGGGAAAGGGCAGGCAAAAGCTGAAGGAATGGTGAGAAGTCTATATAGGAAGAAACCAAAATACCTCTTCAGCCAGGCAATCACCCCATCCCCATGGAAATGGTCTATTTTCTGCAAATGTTAAACCAAAGACGTGCCTGACTCTGAGACACCAGTAATAGTCAAGGGTGGAGGCAAGGCACAAACTGAACAAGAAGCAAGGGAAAGTCTCTATATAAAATAGTGTCATTTCCAGTCTCCTTTCCTCACGTGGATCTCAAAATGTTAAGATAAAAAAAGGACAATAAATAATCCTATTTTCAGATTTATCAGACTTAGTATATATAGTAAATGTTATAATGGTTCCTGTCCTCCAAAAAGCTGTCAAAGAGAAAGATTTACTATGTTCAAGGTTTATATAGAGAGAAAAAAAGAAAGGAAATTATTTTCAAAAACTAAATGATTGTCCTGGCAGGGATACTGTAAGCAATAAATAGAGATAATTCATTAAAATTTTAGGTAGTACACAAATAATTTCACAAATTTTATTGCATAGCCAATAATGAAAAAAAATTTTAAATACCCTGTATTTATAAAATATTAAACAGGCATTTTGTAGAAATAGTGGTAGTATGTGAACATCTAAACTTTTCAGGCATACTACTGCAGAGACAATTACTAAACTGAGTGTTAAAATTAAGACCAGATAAACTGTAATTTCTTCAAACTTCAAGGAGTCCTTCAAATGTGATTCTAGAAACTTTCTGTAACTGATACATTTTAGGAAGCCATTTTTTAAAATTTATATTGATATAATATAGGTTCGCCAAATACATGCTTTTTCAGGGACATTTTCCCCAGGCACTAAGTAAAATTAATTCTTTGAGCTATGAGAATCTAAAGTTCTAAAAACAGTGTAACAGACTGAAGAAACAAAGCACTTCCATAATAAGACAGAAAAGGGGATAACTAGCAGTTATCCGGATACAAACTACCATTTTTGTGCTTCTTCTATGTGTCAGGCAGAGATAAGACATTCAAAAAAGGTAGACTTTATACAAATTCTCCTTTTACAGATTAAAAGTCTAAGACTCAAAGTTAAGTCATTTACTTATGATTCCAGTCACGGGGAAGACAAAGGGGGAAAAGGAAAAAAGTATAACTTAAGGGGGGAAAATCCTTTGATAACCAAGTATCACAGGTAAATGTCCAATATATTTCCTGTTATCCCTAACCTAAGCATCCTCATCAAATCCATAAAGTAAAAAATGAACTCAAGACTAGTAGGTAAACAGATGGTCAATAACATAGATTTGGTACGTGTAACATTCCAAGGAGGTAACCATGAACTTGATAGGACAAATTCATCATGTTCACCTTATCCTAGCTGAGGTCTTAAATTACACTGATGATTTAGTCAATGAAGAATCATAGCAAAAAGAATACTCAGTGCTTCCTTTTTGTTTCTGAGACTGGGTCTTGCTCTTGTCATAAAAGCTAGAGTGCAGAGGCATCATCATAGCTCACTGCAGCCTCAAACTCCTGGGCTCAAGTGATCTTCTTGCCTTAGCCTCCCCCAAGTAGCTGGGACCATGCCTGGCCAATATTTCTATTCTGTAGAAACAGAATTTTACTATTTTGTAAAGTCAGGGTCTCTCTCTTGCCCAGGCTAGTCTCAAACTCCTGGCCCTACACGATCCTCCCAGGAAGGCCTCCCAAAATGCTAAGAGCACAGCGAGCCACTGTGCCTAGCCCAAAACTTCTTTAATGGATACATTTCCATTTTTCAATTAAACAAAGACATAAGTTACTGAGCAACCTAACAACCACCAAAAAAAATAAAAAAAAATAAATCAGAAAAAATTTGACTGAATCCTTGACACTGCAATGACTTCCACCCTTAAAAGTCAAAGAACATTCAGCAGTTAAACTTAAATTCTCTTATTTTCAGAAATCCTCCTACACTTGCATTACATAGTATCATAAAAAGCAATAATTTTGTCAAACTAAAGGGAGACTCAACTATTCATGCTTTTAAAATGTGCTTTTAATTTCTCTGACTACTAAAGCCTATAATAATGTCACTTGGAAAACAGAAGGCTGACTGAGCATCTGAGGGTAAAAAGGAATGTTTTCACAGGCGCAGTTGGTAAATACCACTGGCTCTAGTTGAACATTCTTCCTTAACTGGAAGCCAATCACAATTTAACTTTTAAAATCTCCTTATCATATAGAGCAATGGAAGGCCATATTATCTGTATTATTCCTTCTCATAAAACCCAAGTGTTATACTAATACTTTAGACATCTCGACATCCAGTCCTTTTTTCCTGTGCTCCTTCCTGAGAAGCACTTTACAAGTGCAAGAACAGCAACTTGTGGAACCCAATATAAAGCCATAACGTCAAAGCAATTCTTCACTGCATGACAGCACAGCAGTGTGAACAAGGCCCGGCTAGTGAGAACTAATAATGGTACCCGAGTACATCCTGTACTAATAAATGTGCAGTCAGTAAATCTACTTGGGTGCTGGAACAAACGACCTTAAACAGAACTAAGTCCCTGGGAAATGCATAAAGCATAACCATTAAACAAAGCAAATACTGTATTTCTGAAATTTAAAGTATTTTTTCACACTTAAATTTTTGCTCTAAATGAATGAATTTAAAAAAAAAACCCATGAATGGGAAATTTAGAAAAAATTACAAATACCCTAAAATATATGTAATAAGTATGCATAATCTCTTCATATTATGTGTATCTTACTACAGATTAAAAAAGAAAAGAGAAGATGAAAGCCGAGAGCTTACAACTGCAAAAAGTCTAAAAGGCTTTCAACAGCACCACTGGAATTTAAATATTTAATTTACTAATTAATACAAAGATACTCATTGGCTAAGTATATTTGCAATATAGACTACAACCTGATGCATGTGAAGATTTGAGCTGGTTATGAAAAGTTTTAACATTTCTGATTCTGAAGGGTATGTCTTTTCAAGAACTCTCTGGAAAGAGTTCAATCATGAAATAAAATAAAAATATAAATTATCATGCACTTATTTCATTTTCCAACCTCTATATTAATCTGTTCCTGCAATATATTTACAAAGAATGCATATTCTCAAGCAAATCTTTTCATCAATCACCATGTGAAAATCCTTGGCAAAGACACTGTGCATTCCTGGGAGGATTTATAGAAGTTTGTGAGGACTGAAACCTGACTTATAAGCAAAGAATTGGATTTAGGACTCAACAAAGAGTTTCTTTTCTGAACTTAAAATATTCTATAAGTGTTCACACTTACGTTCTCCATCATTGGTAAAGGAACAAAGTAATATAAAACTTCAATTATCTGCTGGTAGCTTTCCACACACTTCTTACTCTAGTTGTAGCTATCTGCATCAACACTGTATTTGAAATCACATTTCTACGTTTAGCAGAAGACGACTAAATTAAATATCCCTCGAAATCCTGTTTCAATTCATTTAAAAATT
>NW_003852402.1:38281376-38293369 GCF_000181295.1 Otolemur garnettii | reverse complement strand
TAGTGATTAGAATAACGGACAGAAGGCTACTCACAGCAACAAAGTAACACTCCATCACAAAAAAAAAAAAAAAAAAGAATAAAACCAAGTTTTTTGTGAAAATACTAGAACATACCAGTTCTAAGACTCAGGGGAAAAGCATCCTTATTAGTACAATAGTGATTAGAATAACGGACAGAAGGCTACTCACAACATGGGGCACCCACCACTCAGCATAAATATGTTTGGGTACACATGATTGCGTTTAACATTCATCTTGAGTATAAATACTATTCCACCAAAGCGCCAGCAAAGTTTGTTGAAAGGGGACACATGGACCAGTCAACGTAATGGTTACAATGTGACCAAAAATAATGACAATAAGAAGTAAGTACATGCCATCTGTGTGTGGTATATATAAATGTACATATACACACACTCATAGATGGAGGGATGTGCTCCCATATAACAAAATGTTGCCTCTTTTCTAAGGCAGTGGCTCAAAGATAGCTCTTTGTACAAAAGCAATGTGTTACTCCTTCCCATAATTAATCAATCAACGCTCTGGGAAAGCTGGCTTCCCCTCTTAACATAGAAAGCTGCTCATAAGGCCTAGTTCTGATAGTCTTACCACCCCACTGGAGAGGGAATTAGTTACCCCTTGGGTACGGGGATTGCCAGCACCTAAACGCCTTTATTCTGTTCAGTAACAAGGTATCCTTCAGCTTGCTGAGATGAAGGTTCTGCTGCAGTGCACTGCAGGAAAAGGTAAGGAAACAGAAGTACGAATTCCTTTGTTTTAATTACAGTCATTAGCATCCGTATTAGTTTTCTAATGCACTGCTTCAAAGCAGGTTAAAAATGAAGTATCAGGCCTTTAAACAAATCCCAGACTCTTTAAACAAAATCTGCATCTTAACAAGAGCTTCAAGGGATCTGAACGCACAGGCAAGTCTGAAAGTACTGCTCTATTACAACCACCTCTGCCAACCCGAGGCCCCGGTCAGCCCCAGGCTTAATTATATATCACCTCCCCCAAACATTTAGGCTTTAGAATAAATGTGTGGAACAAGCTCAACATGTAAATATGAACTGATACTTTCTCAAATTCCTGACTAAAATGAGAAAAGGTTTAAACTAAAAGCAGAGATTCTTATTCCAGGCTCTCCTCAGAATCCCCTAAGGAGCCAAATATCAGTGCCCAGGGCCTATATAAATACTGTACATCAATTCCAGAGGTGATTTTAACACACAGCTAAAAAGGAGAACAATAAACCAGAGGACTGCTTCTCAAACTTCAGGTGCCCAGGCACCACCTGTGTATCTGTTAAATGCAGATTCTGATTCAGTACGTCTGTATTAAGGACGGAAATGGTACATTTTGGGTACTCTGAAAGGAGTAGCTCAGCCTAGAAATCTGAGAAAGTAACTCAGAAATCACTCAGAACTTACTGTCAAAAACAAAAATTTCGAGTCTGTGCTCTCAACTCATCTTTCCCTACAGTCAAGTATGAATACGGTCTCAATTCAGAGCACTCACGTATGTGTCACACTACTTTAGAAAAATATAAAACTTAACTTGACACATACATGTTTTTGTCTAACATGTGAAGAAGACAAATCAGCAATTAAAAGAGAGTGCTGAGGGAGGATGCCTACCCAACCCTGACCTGGGAACCAGGAAAGATTTCACAAGTGACATCTAATAAGCACAGACAGGATGGAATTCCTTCAGGCAAAGGGTGGAACATCTTCAGCTCCGAGGGGAGGGTGTCATCCCTGAGGCACCCAAGAATGCCTGAAGCCAAGAACACGAAGGAAAGGAAGAGGGAGCAGAGGCCAAAACGCGAGGAATCTTGTAAATACCTTAAAATACTTTGGACTTTTCCTAAAGACAACAGGAATCTAAGAACAGACTTGTGTTCTGAAATCCAGCTCTAGATGCAAGCTGTAGAACAGACCAAATGTGGGTATTAGCGGCTACTGCAAGGATCCAAGTGGCTGATATCGGTGGCATCAACTAGTGTGGCCGCACTGAGAACAGAAGTGAGTGACTCTGAGTGTGGGTGAAGGAAATGAAGAAGACAATGACCTGAAAAAATCAGATGGGGGTACTGCTCACAAGTCAGGAAATATAAGGACAATAAGATTTAGCAGGAGAAAACTACAAAGTTTTAGAAAAAAGCAGAAATGGCCAATAGGCATGCTGGCACACAGGTCTCAAGCGTAAGAGGAAAATGTGGGCTACACATACAGATTAGTAAACACAGTAATGACATCTATTTCTGGCCAAATTGGAGTAATAGGGACCAGACTTACCACCTTGCCTGAAATACAACAAACAATAAAACAGAACATATGAAATAATGGTGTGCAGAGAGAGAAAGTAAGACAGCATACAGCAATGGCCCGAGAGACAAATTATGAGCTCTACAATTATGCAGCACAATGAGGAAGAACTGGGCAGAGCCCAACACTCTCCCCAATGTGAAGAGATGGAAGTGAGAGTCCGGGAAGTTAGTTTGCAGGTCAGAATTCTGAAGAAGAGCAAACATCACAGAGATCTTTAGATTTACACTAAGTACAGACCCAATGTCATGCTCGTGAGGAAAAACTCCAAAGACCCATTTGAAAGGAGGAGAGGGAACAAACCTAAATGAGGCTGATACTGGCAACATAGATGAATCTTAAAACAACTGTGCTTAGTGAAGCCAGATAAGAGTACAGCATTACGATTGCATCCATATAAACTCTAGAAAATGCAAAGTAACCTACTTCTTTCAGTGACAGAAAGGAGATGAGTGGTTGCCTTGGGCTAAGGGAAAAGATTACAAAGGAGCCAGGTAAATTCCAGGGGTAGATTGTTCAGACAGTATTTTGACTGTGGTGATGGTTTCATGAATATATACTTGTGCCAAAACTTATCCAATTATACACATAAAATACAGTGATACCTTGGAATCCAAACTTAATCCGTTCCAGAACTCTGTTTGAGTTCCAAATCTTTCAAATTCCAAGACAATTTTTCCCCTTTAAAATAATAGAAACTGGATTAATACATTCCTGTGTCCCACCAACTCGAATTTTCAAAATGATTTTAACAGTAAATATGCTGGATTTTAAGGTAAAATATTAACAATAATATTTGAATAAAAGGTAAATTAATAAAATTTAAAATATAAAAACCTAAAAATACAAAGGTCTGTTTTGTCACAATTGAACACTTGTGTTCACAAGCTCCTTGAACTCCTTTAAAAACTTTTCTGCTGCTTCCCAATTAGAACTGGCAGCCTCTCCGGGCATAACAACACCGTGGATCCCAGTCCTTTTCTTTTTCTTTTTTTTTTTTTGTATTAAATGATAGCTGTGTACATTAATGCAAACAGTGTAGTGTTTTCATATACAATTTGAAATACTTTCATCAAGCTGGTTAACATGGACTTTGTGTCATTTACTTATTGTGTTAAAACATTTATACTCTAGTTCTAGAAAAATTCACTTGAGTTCCCCAACCACCCCTACTGGCTTTAGACTCCTCCTTCTGAGCACCAGCATCGGGCAGGCCTTTCACTAAATCATCCTGGAGGACTTTGGCCTTCTCACAGATTGTCTCAGAAATCCCATCACCAGCCAGCTCTTTTTCATTAATAAAAACTAAGAGGAGCTTTTCCATCTCTTCCATACTTTTGGATCTCCTAGAGGTCAGTGTCATAACCCCTTTCATCACATCAGCTTCTTTATTTCTCAAAATCAGTCAGTCAGTCAGTTTAGGCATCCCAAACATAACAGTGAGATCAGCCACACGTGTACCACTTTCATGCTTAGCAATAAGATCTTTTCTTAACTTCAAATGTAGCTCTAACAGCTTTCCTCTTACTCTTAATTTCCTCACTATACTTTTTAGGACCCATGGCAAATATACTAAGTTGTTTTTATATAAAAAAAAAAATACAGGTGGTGCCTGTGGCTCAAAGGAGTAGGGCACTGGCCCCATATACCAGATATCAAACCCAACCCCACCAAAAACTGCAAAAAAAAAAAAAAAAAACCCCACAAAAGCATAAAATTAGTATCAAAAATCCAGTGAGATGCTTTCACTACAGCTTCTGACAATGAAATGAATGACAAAGTGCATGGGTGTCCTGAGCACTGGGGGAGTCTATGCACAAAAACACACCAACGTGCTGGGCATTTGGATTTCGGGGAAAATTTGCCTGAATTTTTTCGTTCAGATTCCAAGTTGTTCAAGTTCTAAGGAGCTCTGATTCCAGGCGCAATACTGTAAATGCAATTTATTACAAGTCAATTATATCTCAATAAGATAAAAAACTATCAGCATATATGTAGTTCCCTGAACTAAAATTATGGGAATAGTTGAGATTGCTGAAAAATCCTACTGTGTTTCCCCGAAAATAAGACACTGTTTTATATTTATTTTTTCTCAAGAAGACACACTAGGGCTTATTTTCAGGGGCTCCATGCTGAAATGCATGGCCCATCACTAGGTCTTATCATCCGAGTAGGGCTTATATTTAACAAATGCATAGAAATCTTGCTAGGGCTTATTTTTTGGGTAGGTCTAATTTTCGGGGAAACACGGTATATAGACCAGAAGAGGGACTAGAATAGGACCATAATGAATACCAACATTTAAGTAAGCAATAAAACAAAGAGACTGCAAAGTAATGTCCAAAGAAGTAGAGAAACCTGAAGAATGCCGTGTCATCAATGCAGAAAAGAAAAAGGTTCCTCTTAGGGAAAGAAAATGAAAGAGAGATCCACCCTGTCAAATACAATAAGGCCTAAAAAAAGTTCAGCGTAGAAAAGGGAGGAAGATTATAAAGTAGGCATCATGATACGAGAGAAAGAGCCCCACAGTAAAAAGCCCTCATCCTTTATTCAGTAATTTGTGTCACTTACTAGAAAGACTAAAATAGCTACAGAAATTTTTATTTTTGGATTTGACAGTTAAGAAAAATCATGAATCCTAGATGCCAACAGATTATTGCATCTGGCATTAGCACCTTCCTAACTAATGTTATATTCAAGATAAATAATTGTATTTAATTGTGTCTTTTAAGAGAAATTAAATCAGAATTAAGTTAAGAGTTAATGCATACACTCATTTAGCATGGGGAAAGTTTAAGTTGGAGGTGTATCGCCTCATCTAAATTTAATAAGAAACCAGATACTTGAAATTCTTCCAGTTTTTCTCTTTTAGTGAGTAATAGGGTTATTTACGTTCCTCTTATCAGACAACCACAGAGAAACAAGATATTTTTGCCTTGTGTTAGCATAAAAGCTTAAGTTTACATACAGATGTATATCATCAGCACACATAAGAATTTAATTCAGTAAATTAAATTTAGCAATCTTCAAAACAAATACAGATTTGTTATATAACATTAAAATTTCAAGAGAATAAACTAGTCACCCTTCAAAGTAAATATGAAAAAATGCTGTTTAAAGTGCCTATTTACAGATTCAATTTATTAAATATTTCAGAGAACAAAAAAAAGTTTTTGCACTAGATTCTACCTATCAAGTTTCTTGACACACAGCAAACATTTTTTTAACCCTCTAAATTCAAGTGAAAAAAAAATCTCCAAAACCTATTTTAGCAGGGGAATTTTAGACATTAGATAAAATAAGTAATTATAGAAAGTCAAATATAATCATACATTTAATAATTTCACATAGATTAATACATGATATAATCTGGTAATAAAAACACTGCCTCTGACTTTTACCTTGTGTTAACTGCTTAATCCCCATTGGTACAAAGGTAACATATGACTATAAAAAGCCCAGTGGTCCTCCTATCACCCAAACCAAGCAACTCCTAAGTAAGACTAAACACTATCTTTCCACAGTCAATTCCACTTTACTGCTATGTAGATTTCTACCTCTGCAATCTCTCAGAATACTTAACTGTATTCTTCCACAACTAAAGAAGAAAGCAAACTGTAGCAGCTTGGGAATTCACTTCAAGTAAAAATCCTGTCAATGATAAAAACATCATCAATCAAGTTTTGAAAAATTATTTTGTGATATTTGGATCCATAGTCTAGCCTGCTCACATTTTTTTTTCTTTTTGGCTTTTCTGATATCTAACAAAAGAAAATATTTGGAGTTTCAAACACTACACAAAAATGTGGAAGAAAGATTCACCCTTCTTACCCAATCATTCTATTTATTAGACAAGACTGCAGGAAATAACAGTAAAAGAAAACGCTGAAAACAATATATCCCATATCCCCTACGTTTAGTGCGAAGTCCATTAATCGGCTTTAGCAAATTCGCCACAGACACAGTGATTACAGATGTCAGCAGAGTGTGGGGGTTCTGCATCAGCCACCGCGAGCTGGCTAAACTCTCTCACCCACAGAGTTTACCCCAATCAGGAGTAGCCAAGGGAAATGAAACCAGGGAAACAGGAAACCGCACAGATCAAGTGCTTTTTCCTATGGTAAACTTCACAGTGGCACTGACAGGCATCTAGTCTTTTCCCGATCAACTCAAAATGTCATATGGGAGAGAATGAAAGGAATTATTAAGTACCACATAATTCAAGATGACGGGAATAAAAACAAGCAGAAGTGCTAGGACTTGCACTAAGAGGAGGAAGAAAAGAGGAAGAGAGCAGAGTGAAAGACAGCAGAGCTCAGAAATCCCTTCCTGGAGATGACCTCCACACACACCACTGCCACCGCCACCACCTCAGGAGACACGCTCACCTCCCTCTGGTACCAACCTGCACAGCGGCTTGTACTGAAGGTTTGAGAGCCCAGTCTGAGAGCCCTAGCTGAGCATCAGCACTATCTGAAGCACTTGCATTTCTAACAAGTTCCTAGACAACAGTACTGCAGACCCCACACCACACTGTACGCAGCACTGGTCTACACTATCCCCTGTGACACTCACCCCACTCACAACCACTTCTTTAATGTCCGCCTTCTCAGAGGGGAGGAACTCTGTTGGACCCCTCACTGCGTGCCTCTCACCTGACACAGTACCCAACACAGTTTCCAAAAGTTATTTACTGAATAAGGACTACTGTGAGACACATACATAGAAGGCATATAAAATCGAAGTTAACGGGGGTGGGGAACACCAAAAAAGGAAATAAAAGTACGAAGACACAGAAAGCACAAGCACAAATTTACAAGTATTTACAGCAAGAACTGCCCAAGTCTTAATGAAAATGGTTGTAACCAAACACTAATTTCATAGGGAGGCCACAAACCAGAGGAATCTGTGTGACAACAAGGCAAAAAAAGCAAAAAAGTTACAAGTTTAACAAAAAAATAAGTGAAGGTTTTTATAACATTAAAAAAGGTGATACTGGCTCGGCGCCTGTGGCTCAAGCGGCTAGGGCGCCAGCCACATACACCTAAGGTGGCGGGTTCGAATCCCCAGCCCAGGCCCGCCAAACAACAATGATGGCTGCAACCAAAAAATGGCCAGGCGTTGTGGTGGGCGCCTGTGGTCCCAGCTACTTGGGAGGCTGAGGTAGGAGACTCGCTTGAGCCCAGGAGTTGGAGGTTGCTGTGAGTGTGATGCCATGGCACTCTACCCAGGGGGATAGCTTAAGGTTCTGTCTCAAAAAAAAAAAAAAAAAAAGGTGATACTTCAAAATGGAAAGTGCGAACCAAAGTGAAAAAAATAATCCATTATAGATGTAGTATCATCAGATATCTATACAAACCATCATCACTGTTAAAATTCACCAGGTTCCGGGCGGCGCCTGTGGCTCAGTGAGTAGAGCATTGGCCCCATATACCTAAGGGTGGTGGGTTTAAACCCGGCCCCAGCCAAACTGCAACAAATAGCCAGGCATTGTGGCGGGTGCCTATAGTTCCAGCTACTCAGGAGGCTGAGGCAAGAGAATTGCCTAAGCCCAGGAGTTGGAGGTTGCTGTGAGCTGTGATGCCACAGCGCTCTACAGAGGGCAATAAAGTGAGACTCTGTCTCTAAAAAAAAACAGTTCATCAGGTTCTCTATGAGTCAGATACTATACTCCCCAGTTACACTTAACCAGTTCCTCCAAGATACCTACTCCATCTTTTATAGAGAAGTAAATTAGGCTGTAAGTAATCAAATCATTTGTCCACACAGTCAGAAGGACCAAGACTTGAATCTGTTTTTCTAACTCACCTTCTAGCAGAATGGCCTTGGGCCATTTTAGCCTTTTAACGTCTTAACTGTTACTCCTTACATTAAATTAGTTTTTGTGGTTATGGCGTTAATTTTTACCTCATTTTATTTATGTTTGGCTTTTTTTTGAGAAGTCTGCTTATGTAGCCCTTGGTAGAGTGCCATGGTGTCACAGCTCACAGCAACCTTAAACTCTTGGTCTTAAGCAATTCTCTTGCCTCAGCCTCCCAAGTAGCTGGGACTACAGGTACCCACCATAACAGCTGGTTATTTTTTTTGAGGTTGTAGTTGTCCTTGTTTAGCAAGGCTGGGCCAGGTTCAAACCCACCTGGGTGTATGTGGCCAGTACCCTACCACTGAGCTATGGGCACTGTGCTGATTTTTAACTCATTTTAATCATTTAATGAGAATCTTGAATGAGAACCTTGGTGCTAATAACTTAGTAGTCAAGGATATTAGGGTACAAATTCAATGAACACAGTAGCCCACAGGTCTGAATCTCAGATCCAACAATTTCTTCATTTATGAAATGAGTAATTATAATGTCAACCACAATAGGAAAGTCTAGTAATAAAACCTAGCTTCTATTAATTACCACTGTCACCATTATTAACATAATAAATATTAATACATACAACGACAACTCTTTGAATTATATTAGCCCATATTATAAGTAAGTAAGCCCATATTATAAGTAAGGAAATTAAAGCTGAGAGAGATTAGGGCCTGGGATCTGCAATGAACTACACCTATTTAAGTATCTTATGAATATGGCTATGTCAGCTATATTAAAAGTGCTGTTAATCAAAATTTTGTTTTTAAAAACTGCACTTTATAAACCCTAAAGCTTTGTGTTTAATTGTTAAACACAATTAGTAGGAGTTGGGAGTTGTGGGAGATACACCATAACAGAATAGTTAGGAGTAGTGTAAAAGAGAGAAAAAAGAAAATGGGGCAACATCTTCTATGATATGTCCAGCACTCAGAAAGTAGGCCCTAAAGAGGGACTTGATCTGATAGATGTGCACGTTCTCAGAAGCTGCACTCCTCTGGGACATACATCATGACACCAGGGTCCGCAGAGGCACAGTACTTATGGGACAGTCCTGGCTATAGCAGTACGGATTCCAAAGTGGGGGCGGGGGGAATGACGGAGCAAGCAGCTTGAGTCTCTCGGGGTTTAGAACCACTTCTCTCACTCAGCAGCGTCTGGCAGCAGTTTGAAAAGCACTGGTCCATTCCTATGTAACAAACCTACCAATGGCATAAAACTCAATCTTTTTCTGTAATTATCAAAAATGAGGATAATATCAAGTCAGATGCTGCAGATGCATTTCCTTCAAACTACCAGCCCTAAACTATATCAATTAGTATAATGACTTAAAAAAAAATACACCTCCCTTTCATTTCAAATAAGTTGCTTTTATAATCAACATTTATAAAAGATTTTCTACCACTATACTAGAATACCTTTATAAATTGCTTTTGCCAAGCAATTTTAGACCGAGTCTCAAGCTGTTACCCTGGGGAGAATGCCGTGGTATCATAGTTCACAGAAACCTCAAACTCTTGGGCTTAAGAGATTCTCTCACTCGTTTGTTTTTTGTTTTTTTTTTTTTGTAGAGACATAGTCTCACTTTGTCACCCTTGGTAGAGTGCCATGGCATCACACAGCTCACAGCAACCTCCAACTCCTGGGTTTAGGCAATTCTCTTGCCTTAGCCTCCTGAGTAGCTGGGACTACAGGCACTTGCCACAATGCCGGGCGATTTTTTTGTTGCAGTTTGGCCAGGGCTAGGTTTGAACCCGCCATCCTCGGTATATGGGGCCAAGACCCTACTCACTGAGCCACAGGCACCGCCCTTGCCAAGTAATTTTAAAATAAGCTTATCTTAATCTTTTTATATTATTGTACATATAATTCATAACTATTTCACCTTTTCCTTCCATACAAAAGTCTTTCATCCACTAATAAATACCAGAGTATTAGAAATTGAATGGGCTCGGCACCTGTGCCTCAAGCGGCTCAGACGCCAGCCACATACACCTGAGCTGGAGGGTTAGAATCCAGCCCGGGCCAGCCAAACAACAACGATGGCTGCAACCAAAAAGCAGCGGGGCGTTGTGGCAAGGTGCCTGTAGTCTCAGCTACTTGGGAGGCGGAGGCAGGAGAATTGCTTGAGCTCAGGTGTTGGAGGTTGCTGTGAGCTGTGATGCGATAGCACTCTACCCAGGGCAACAGCTTGAGGCTCTGTCTCAAAAAAAAAAAGGGTGCCGCCTATAGCTCAAAGGAGTAGGGCACCAGCCCCATATACTGGAGATGGCAGGTTCAAACCTAGCCCCGGCCAAAAACTGCAAAAAAAAAAAAAATTGCATGTTTTTATTGTGATTTTATTCCCTCCCAGAATGATGGTATCCAATAGAAATAAAACTATTAAATTTAAGGTATTACATTTAAATGTCCAAGCAACCATATTAAAAACATAAAAATACAAGAGTTTAATATTCTATTTAATCCAATATATCAAAAGTATCATTTCAAGGTAGAATTCATATAACATATTAATGAGATGTTTAATACTTTTTTTTTAAGACAGAATCTCACTTTTGGCACCCTGAGTAGAGTGCCCTGGCATCACAGCTCACAACAACCTCAAACCGTTGGGCTCAAGCAATTTCCTTGCTTCAGCCTCCCAAGTTGCTGGGACTACAGGTGCCTGGTACAATGCCCAGTTAATTTTTCTTTTTAGGAGAGACAGAGTCTCATCTTGCTCAGGCTGGTCTGGAACCCCTAAGCTCAAGCAACCTACCCACTTACTTGCCGAGGCACCACGCCCAGCCCAATACTTTTAATATTAATATTATTTTTTCAAAAAAAAAAAACAAGTCTTCTAAATCCAGTGTGTATTTTACATCATACAGCACATCTCTACTGAAAACTGGTCACATTTCTGATCCTCTGTAACCACGTGTGGTAGGAGCTATGGAACCAGACAGGGAAACTCTATAAGGTCACCATAAACAAGAGTTTCACTTAACTAGACGCTACAAATTCCTCACATTCATGCCTACATAATCTGCTGAAGTGATTGCTGAAGTGATTAAAAGAGAAAGCCTTTATTCACTCCTCTCTTTCATTGTGTATTAGAGTAAAACTGTGAGATTCAGCATAAAAAGAGGTAATTCAAAATACTAAATACAAAAAGCATAGACCTCTGCACTAGCAAAATTAAAATGATTCAGTGCTGAACCAATTAGAAATCAAAAGCAACCATCTGGTCAAAGTGCCAATCCACTAACTGCACACCTACTGGTCTAGCAGTTATCTGTAATCACAAATAACTGTAGCAGTTGGTGATTCCCAAACACAGACTGAATTTAGAATTGGGAAATCCTGATTTCTAGAACCTTTTTGCTGGTACCGTGTTCTTTTTGTCATAAATATGGTAACTTTCCATTTTGCCAATGCCACCACCCCCTTCCCTTTTCTTAACAGAATCACCTCTCCTGGCCAGCTTTATAAAGGAAAAATTCCTACCGCAACCCCCTTCTTCCACCCTGAAGGTAGGCACACCTAACTGTAAAACTTGGCTTTTCTTTCCTGAGGAACTTCCCAAATTCTTTAGCATGTCTTTGTGTATTCTGAACTTACTGGAGATGATAGAATAGAATACACAGGATTTTCCAAATGTATTTAAGTTGCTTAATTATTTTCCTCCTCCAGGTAAGGAGCTCACCCACATCTACCCAGGGCCTCCCTTTCCTCACTGTGCTCAGCACTCAGGTTCTGGCTCTTTTGTACCTACCCTACCTCTGCAGGTAATCTGTCTGCCCTCATGTGGTTTGAATTACACAGG
>NW_003852402.1:38274536-38281151 GCF_000181295.1 Otolemur garnettii | reverse complement strand
GGGTGCCTGTGGTCCCAGCTACTTGGGAGGCAGAGGCAGGAGACTCGCTTGAGCCCAGGAGTTGGAGGTTGCTGTGAGCTGTAAAGCCACAGCACTCTAACCAGGGGGACAGCTGGAGGCTCTGTCTCAAAAAAAAAGAAATGCAAATTCTCACACACAACCCAGACTTGGTGGATGAGAAACTGTCTGGGGGCCCCAGCAATATCCTGTTATAATAAGCCTCCCACGGAATGATCTGCACTGGGGTCGGAAAACCAGAACCAAATTCAACATGACTAAGAGGAGGCCTAACGACATTTTATTGTACTTTTAGAAAGATGTAATCATACAGACTATAAAATATAAAGAGTAATACAGCTTAAGAAAAAATTCTGCCCTTAAGAACTTATATTTCACACTTTTAGCCATAATATTTCTTTTTTTTTTTTTCAGGGCTGGGCTTGAACCCACCACCTCCGGTATATGGGGCCGGTGCCCTACCCTTGAGCCACAGATGCCGCCCATAGCCATAGTATTTCTAACTACAAACAAAAGACTTCAAATTTATAATGATGTTGACAACCTCGAAAGAAAAACCTCTCTGGATTATCTACATGTATTTGTTAGTGAAAGCAGAAAATATTTCTGAAAGGATACTTAAGAAAATGATAACAATGGCTGTCTGCACCATTGAAATTTTATCATGGGCGTGTAACTCTTAAGAGATTAATACTATTACATTGAACATAATATATGAAGCTATAAAAAGATGGTTTTCTTTTAATTTTTACATGAATGACATGTAAATTTAAAATCCTATTAAAACTAGGAAGCCTGTTAACTACAAAGTTTGATTATTTCTGGTTGAGGGGGGGTTGGGTGATTTTTTTTTTCTGCAGTTCTTGTCTAGGGCCGGGTTTGAATCCGCCACCTCTGGTACGTGGGGCCTGCGCCCTACTCCTTTGAACGACAGGCACCGCCCCAAAGTGTGATTATTTCAAAAACATCATTATGTACATTACACCAAAACCATCTCCTTGCACCATGTTCCCCTCATCCTTATGAACCCTCATTTCAAAGCGGGTTTATGGAAAGCCTCTGTGTCATCAGTAAACGATAATATGATCACAGTTAGGGCCATACCCTAAGGAGGGCTCAGAAATTATACACTTCAGAGACTTTAAGAGGGTTACAACTGATTAATCATATTTGTAAAGTAAAATGGAAAAAGTAAAAATAAAAATACCTCAAACAATACCCTAAAACCTGTCACTTTAAAAAATACTGTAGAAGATTTTTGAACTAAAAAACTCTTTTCAAAAAGCCCTATTTTAACTTGGAATTCAGGACATATCTTAATTATAGAAAAATCTCAGTCAATAAGCATAATAGTGCTTAAAAAATCCAGAACATTCAAGACAGGAAACAGTAATATAAATCACTTATAGGGATTACATGTCAGATTTGACAAAAAATAGTTTTCATAGATAAAATATTATCTGATCCTCACAACAACCCTGGGAAAAGGCTGTGATGTACTCTAACAAATAAAAATAAAAACCAAGGATCACAGAAGTTAGGTAACTTTGCTCAGAATCATACAGCTACAGAAAAGTCCAAGATCTCTGAGTCCTTGGTCTCTGAGTTTCTACTGTGTCTATCCTATGAGGAAGTCTAGACGTCTTGCAATTACTAATCTCTTGCTTCCATTCACATTCTAGTTCTGAACTCTTCACTAAGAAACCTCATTGCCAGTCCAACTAGAATTTGGTGCAGCTTGCTTCCCTTTGAAGGGCAAAAGTATCATTCACACATAAAGGCCTAAGTAGGAGCCCAGCTTTTTATGGATTCCAGAGTAGGGAATCCACAAAGACTTAACTAAATCACATAAAGTCCATTTATACACCTGCAAACTCTAAATTTGGAAACAATACCCATTCCTATCAGGTCTATTTCTAGAGAACAGAGAAGAGAAATACAAAAATAGTTCTAAATTGTGTAAATCAACACTTAAAATTCTTAAGAGAGCTAAGAGAAAGGGGCAAAGCAGCAACAAGACTCTCAGCAGATATCTACATTCCACTTGCAAAAACCTAGTAAACACACAGTAAATGACTGGGGTTCCCTGACCACACCAAGAGAGCAAGCCTCACACTACTACATACACCATTTGCCCAGTGCACAAAAATTGAAGTTGATGGATTTTAGAGGGAGTAGTTACCTACTGTGTAAAATGTGGCAAATGGACAGGTTTCTCATTAGTATAATAGAGATTAAACTACCTACTTTTAGACTTTGGATTAAATAAAAGCATTTACCCAAAATATCTGCCACATAAGAGTTCTCAAATAAGGAACAACTATTCTCATTTATGTCAACATGCATTTCCATATTAATGATCAGCATTTTTTTTTCTTTTTAGCGGGGCTGGGTTTGAACCAGTCACCTCTGGCACATAGGGCTGGCACCCTACTCCTTTGAGCCACATGCTCTGGCCAATGATCAGCATTTTTTAAACAGCATTTTCTCAATGCCTCCTTACTCCATCTTCACACACCAAATTCCAAGGGCTTAAAAACCCTAAGAAACCTAAGAAAAGGTAGAATATTTACAAATAAAAGTTTAAAAAAGAAACATTTGAATTGAGTAATTCGTTTTAGCTAATACGAAGCTATCAATAAATTCTGGACACCATTGTTTCTCAAAGGCATTGGGGATGATCTACCTGACCAAAATTATCTAGGAAGACTTCTGAAATGTAGATTCATCAGTCCTATCAGACTCACTAAACTTCCCTTAGTGATTTTTAGGCAAATAAGGTTTAAGAACATTTGTTTTAAGTAGCAGTGTGAACTTCTGACACAGAAATAAATTAAAAGTTATACCACATGTTGTAATTTACTAACATCCAGTTAACTTAAAAATGGTATGATTAACTGTGTTATGTGCTGACAATGTGATAAATTAACAAAAATAAATCCATCTAAAAGCTTATGCAAAATACATTTTAGGAAAAGTACTAAGTGTTGGCAAATATGAAAATTGTCAAAAGGAATATCCATCTTAATGCTCCAAACTGAAACTTGCCCATTAGAAATAACTACAAGAGAGGCTGGGCAGGCGGCTCGCGCCTGTAATCCCACGCTCCGGGAGGACAAGAGAGGCTGGGCAGGCAGCTCACGCCTGTAATCCTACAGTCTGGGAGGACAAGGCGGGTAGATTGCCTGAGCTCACAGGTTCAAGACCAGCCTGAGTAAAAAAGGAGACCCCCCTCCCCATCTCTAAAAATAGCTAGGGTTGTGGCAGGCGCCTATAGTACCAGTTACTCAGGAGGCTGAGGCAAGAGAAGGGCTTAAGCCCAAGAGTTTGAGGTTGCTGTGAACTATGATGTCACAGCACTCTACCCAGGGCAACATAGTGAGACTCTGTCTCCCAAAAAAAAAAAAAAAAAAATACAAGGTCGGACAATTATGTTCATAAACTCATCCTAGAAAAAGCACTACATAGCTCACTGCTAAGGTTCACTACAGTCACCTTTAAAGTACTCCCCTGGCACCAGTACCTCATCCACCCTTCAAAGCACTTTTTCTAGGATAGTTCTTTTTTTTATTTTTTTGTTTTTGTATTTGAGACAGAGTCTCACTTTGTCACCTCAGTAGAATCATACTTCTATGACTATAGCCGTTGGGTCACAGCTCACAGCAACCTCTCAGACTCTTGGGCTCACGTGATTCTCTTGCCTCAATCTCAATCTGGGACTATAGGCGCCCACCACAATGCCTGGCTGTTTTTTGAGATGAGGTCTCACTCTGGCTCAGGCTGGTCTCAAACCTGTGAGCTCAGGGCAATCCATCAGCCTCCGCCTCCCCGAGTGCTAGGATTACTCTAGGATGAATTCTTGAACTTAATTGTCAGCACCTAGTCTACCCTTCAAACTACTTGAGTACTTTTTCTAGAAGTTCTCACATTTAATTGTCAGACCTCATAGGACGACAGCTCTGATGTCTATTCCAGAAAAAGAGCTCCAAAATTGCTTTGAGGGGTGAACTCAGCACTGGCGTGGGTGCACAGAGTACTTCCAGGGCAACGGTGGAGGTACTCAGCAATGAGCACTTTTGCTAGGAGACTTTGTGAACTTAATTGTCCAACCTCATACACATATACTGGGAAATGCTGGACAGTTTACATACCTTTCATCCTAAAAGGATTTTCTTAAGAGCCACACATAGCAAATCTTAAAAGAGATAGAAACCACCAGTTCAAGGGAAGGGGCCCACTACTAGATCCCAGCTTCTTTTTTGGAGTTTTCATTATGCAAAAAAAACTAGAAATAAAGGATTAGAATGTAAAAAGAATAAGGAACGAAGTGATCCTCTTCTTTCACTCCACCTCTTCAAAACCCTCCCTCTGTTAGAAAAAAATTATATAGTAAATTAAACACTCAAAAAACAGCTTTCTTTACTGTTTTTTAGAGCCTTCTCTAATTTCTGACCCTTTAGGATCACACCACACTGTCAAACCGTTAATTACCAAACTTCAATTACCAAGTTTTTACAATAAACCTGGATTTACTGGGACATGGCCTGAAAGGGCATTTTTGTTTATGTTTTTAAACTCATGTCATTATCTTGTTTGGGGTCATGTTGTTTTTCACAACAACATTTTAGAACATAATATGAGAAATAAGGTGCTAAGTGTGTTATCAAATTATTTCAAGGACAGAGTAAACTTTTTTATAAAACTCCAAAGTGTACTCTTTAAAGGAGAAAAATGGTAACAAAACATAATGGCAATTATGTAGTTGGAGTCAGTATGTATCTGCTATTTATGTGTACCAAAAATTTTTAAAACTCTACAAGAAACATTCAGTCACTGCATTCATCTTTTACCATAGGACAACACCTCTGCAACTTCAAATTTGGAAGGAGGGGCAAGTTCACGAAATCATTTCTAAAAGTCAACAATACAGGCTCAGAGCCCATAGCTCAGTCAGTAGGGCACTGGCCACACATACACCGAAGGTGGTGGGTTTGAGCCCAGCCTGGGGCTTCCTAAACAACGATGACAACTGCAGCCAAAAAAGAGCTGGGTGTCGTGGCAGGCACCTGTATTCCCAGCTACTCAGGAGGCTGAGGCAAGAGAATCACTTAAGGCTAAAAGTTAGGGGTTGCTATGAGCTGTGATGCCATGAGACTCTACGGAGGGTAACACAGTGAGACTATGTCTCAAAACAAATGAGTAAATAAATAAAAGTCAACAACACTTATATTTTAGGGTCCTTCTATAAAGAGGTTTACTACATATGAAAAACCAGATTAAAACAATGAAAAGGTTTAATTTAATTTCTAAACTGAGGTATATTTCCATGGAATGCTGGTGCTATTCCTAAGATTCTCAAAATTTAAAAAAATAAGATTTTTTTCAAAGAAATATTATAAATATAATAAAATTTTTTTAGTTATCTTACAGTCTACAAACATATAACTAACACAGATATTTTCAAATCATAACTACATTTTCATCAGGTCCAAAAACAAGAGATTAAGTCTAAATGGAATAGATTTATTTTGCTGACAGATTACTTTATTTCGTTCAGCTTCTTTCCATCCTTCAACTCACATCCTTCCCACTTACAACCCACATTAAGTAACTATTTAAACTGCCAAACATTTTAAGATCTATAGATAGTTAACTCAATAAACTCATCTCAACATATTTCTATTGTATCATAAAAATTCCAGAAGTCAATTAAAATAAAAATTTTTGGAAGGAAATTGATTTCACATTTTACCTCAAGAATACATAAATAAGACATTAAGACAACCTTCTCCTTTCATTTGTGTTTAAGAACAAATATTGAAATTTTATTATGCCTAATTAATCTACTGCTGACACTCCTCTGACACGCATCTCTTCTCTCCAGACTTTGTTCCATTCCATGTCTCAGTCTCTGGGTTTGATCATTTACGACAGCTTACAACTCCCTGTCTTGTTTCAAAAGTGCTCAAATTTTGGAACCAATTCTGGAAACAGATCAGACAGTTCACTTTCCTACAATCAAATTGCAGCAATATCTAGTATTAGCCTGTATTTTTTCCTTCTATAAACTTAATAATAGTATATTTCATGGTATTTTATACTATTCACAAACACTATTAATATTTACAATACTTCTACAAGGAAAGAGAAGCTTTATATAAGTTGGAAGCTTCCAATCCTTTTTAGACCCTTAAAGAGATTATGTTATTTGATATACTACTAAAATAAGCAACTTGTCAGATACAAACTGCATTTTAATCATTTAAAAAGGCAACTCAAATGTATTAGCAGAGGTATTCCTTTCACATGTAAGTGGAAGTGGTTTCAATTAGTACAAAGGGGGCTCAGTGGTCCCCTCTGATCTTTCTCACATGGTAAAATTAATGCAATAAAGCTTCTATTTTCTTTTTTTTTGGGGGGGGGAGACAGAGCCTCAAGTTATCCCCCTGGGTAGAGTGCTGTGGCATCACACTCACAGCAACCTCCAACTCCTGGGCTCAAGCGAGTCTCCTGCCTCAGCCTCCGAAGTAGCTAGGACTACAGGCGCCCACCACAGAGCCTGGCCATTTTTTGGTTGCAGCCATCATTGTTGTTTGG
>NW_003852402.1:38269808-38274091 GCF_000181295.1 Otolemur garnettii | reverse complement strand
CTATTTTCCTAAAGGAAGAGTCCAGGTTAGCCTACCTTATTTGTACAAACTATATCTCAGGATAACTAAATAACTGATGAAAGAAAATTTATCTTTATAAGATACTCCAGCTAATAAATTACAAAGAATGACAGAATTAGAAGTTCACCCTTTTGCAACCATTAACATACGTCAACAAGCAGTTCCCAACCCATGGTCTTTTTCCCAGTAAGACCAACAGCTTACCTGCATTTTTTGCCCCCTCATTATCTCACGAGCGTACAAAATTTCTAAAGGCTACGTGATATGTAATATCACAACAAACTGAGGGGTAAGGCAGATAAGAAAATCCAGATGTCTTTTCAGTTGGACGATAAAGAGATTTAACAAAACTGTAAAACAATGCCAATCTGCTAAATTTAGTTTTGGAAAATAGTTTTCACAAAAATGTTTATTTATGTATGCATGCAATGGGGTTACTATTATTTTAAAATGAATAACAGTTATTTCTAAAATTTCTTGATTTTAATTTCTAATAAAATAAACACTAATAGATACAATGATGTCTACATATAAACAGAAACCTTTTAGGATAACCAGTAATTTTTAAGACTTTAGAGTGATCTTAAGATTGAAAAGTTTGGTGACAGGTAGACTGGGCACACTGGCTCATGCCTGTAACCCTAGCACTCGGGGAGGCTGAGGTGGGTGGATTGTTCAAGCTCAGGAGCTCAAAACCAGCCTGAGTGAAAGAGGGAGACCCCCATCTCTAAAAACAGCCAGGTGTTGCAGCAGGCGCCTGTAGTGCCAGTTCCTTGGGAGGCTGAGACAAGAAGAGGATTACTTGAACTCAGGAGTTTGAGGTTGCTGTGAGTTATGGCACCACAGCACTCTACCAAGGTTGACAAAGTAAAACTGTCTCAAAAAGAAGTAACAATAAAAATAGCTTGTTGACAACTGATGAAGGCAATTTATCAGTGATTGCTAACACCGAGACCACATTCCTCCTGATCTGAGTACAAAACACCTCACTAAAATTGGGAGCTAAGCAGTGTGGGTACAGATGGTCACCACAAGGTATAAAAGTCATCAAAAAGCAAGAAATGAGAAGGTAGGAGCGAGGTGTGGGATAAAAACTTAACTACAATGAACACTATTTTGGTGACAGGCACACCAAAAGCCCTGATTTAAGCATTCATTACACAAGGTGTCTGTAACAAAAAAATTTTTTAATTCTTGATATTTTGAATTTTTTTAAAAAGGCAAAAAGAAAAAAGCAGAACACCAGGAGAAAACACAATTTATAAATGAAATAATTTCTCTTAACCAGGACATACTTGTTATATTCTTTACCCTACATAGTAAGCAATGAGCTAAATATAGAGAATACTAATAGACTATTTAAAAAACCTAATTTAAAGAAGTATACAGCCTGAGCAAGAATAAGAACCCATCTCTACAAAAGATGGTAAAAATTAGCTGGGCATGGTGGCACAGGCCAGTAGTCCCAGCTAGCAGAAGGATGAGGCAGGAGGATCCCCTGAGCCCAGGAGTTGAGGCTACAGCGAGCTGTGATGACTGTGATGATGCCACTGCATTCCAGCCCAGGCAACAGAGCAAGACCCCATCTCAAAAAAGAGAAGAGGAGAGAGAAGGGGAGGGGAGGGGAGGGGAGGGGAGGGGAGGATGTGCCTACACTAACCACTACTCCAGAGGCTGAGGCGGCAGGATTACTTGAGCCCAGGAATTCAAGTCCAGCCTGGATAACATAGCGAGACCTATCTCAAAAAAAAAGAAAACCTCAAATAAAATGAAACATTAGAGAATGTAACTGAAATTCCTTTTCTCTAATCAATTTACCACCTAAAATACTCCAGTTTCAAGACTGAACCTCTTCTCTAGAAGAATCATGTAAAAAATTTCATTAAAACAAGGAAAGCTGGCTCGGCACCTGTGGCTCAAGTGGCTAAGGCACCAGCCATGTACACTCAAGGTGGTGGGTTCGAATCCAGCCAGGGGCCCGCCAAATAACAATGACAGCTTCAACCAAAAAATAGCCGGGCGTTGTGGCAGGCGCCTGTGGTCCTAGCTACTTGGGAGGCTGAGGCAAGAGACTCACTTGAGCCCAGGAGTTGGAGGTTGCTGTGAGCTGTGATGCCACGGCACTCTACCCAGGGGGACAGCTTGAGGCTCTGTCTCAAAAAAAAAAAAAACAAGGAAAGCTTTAATCAATATACTGTACTAGAAGCACAGGCCTTACGTTCTGTGTACTTAAGGTAGCTTCCCTCAATTCAAATACTCTGGTATCTAAAATTTAAGCCAAGCAGAATGAAAACACTTAATAACCTTAACAGTTTGCCCTTCTGACATTTTACTGAGTCAGTAAAAAATGAACATTCCTGTTTAAGGATCTCTGAAGGGTCAAAGACAGATTTTGGTTTGTTTATTTTGGAAAACACCTAATCAGATATTTAACGGAGAACACATAAAAACTATAAATCTGGATTTAAAAGTAATGTGATTAATATTTTAACAGAAATATATCCTAATTGATATGACCAAATAAAGACTATCTTCTCAAAGCTTTATATACAACTTACAAAACTGTACATGTTTTATAAAAACAACTACCATTAACCAAAATATTTTCAATGGCCTCTTTTGGAATTTCCCTCAGTGATTCAGCATATTCTCTGCAACAACTGATGTTAGATTTTTGTAGATATCCTTGGCCAAATGGAGGAACTTCCCATCTATCCTAGTTTATCAAGAGATTTTATGATGGGGTGGTGCCTGTGGCTCAGAGGAGTAAGGTGCCAGCCCCCACTGCCAGAGGTGCTGGGTTCAAACCCAGCCCTGGCCAAAAAAACTGCAAAAAAAAAATAAATAAATAAAAGAGAGAGAGATTTTATGATGAATGAGCATTAGACCTTATCAAATGCTGTATCTATTATCATCATCACATGATTTTTTGGCTTTAGCTTATTGATGTGATAGATTGCATTAACTGTTTTGCAAATGTTAAACTAGCTTTCCATATCTGGGGCAGATCAGATTTGGTCCTGATGTATAATTCCTTTCATACTGGCCACGTTTGTTACCATGCTATTATTCAGTTTCCCGCAATATGAGGAATATGGGGATAACAGTACCTAGTTCATATAATTATTCAGGATAACTAAATGAGTTAATAACCTGCAATGGACTTAAAACAATGCCTAGCATAATACTCAAAATGTCAGATTATATTTTTAAATGGCTCAGCAATGATTTACATTAAAAAGGCTGAAATTCTGTGATTCTTTCACTACACAGACAGCAGCATAAAGTACTGGTGTATTCATGGCATCAACATTCACCCCAATCGCTCTAAGTGAACCCCCAGTTATCATCTCTTGATTGTTTTGCTTCTCACAGAAAGTACTGAGTAGCTGGGACTATAGGTGCCTACCACAAAGCTGGGGCTATTTTTAGAGGCAGGGGTCTCCCTCTGGCTCAGGCTAGTATTGAACCTGTGAGCTCAGGTGATCTGCCCACCTTGGCCTCCCACCTCCTTAAGTTTTAAAGTGCCAGGCCTCCAGCTGCAGGTTGTGTTGGGAGCGGGATTCTTCTGAATCCACTTCTCTCCTATTTCGGTTTTTCCTTTGTCTATCTTCTGTAATCACTTTTTTAAATTTAATTTTCACTTATAATACTTACAACTAATACTTTAAGCTTACAAAATCATTACTGCTAGCAATGTAAGTCTATCAAGATATGACTCCTCCCTTAAGTACTTCTACATGTCCCTGTCCTCCACCTCGACACTAACCCATGTGTCATCGCCCTCTCTATTCCCCTGCACCACTTGGTCATTCCCCACTGCACTGCTGCAATGGTCTTCCATCTCCTTTCTACACACAGAGCCCACAATTTACGCAGAACTTAAAGGGATCTTTCTGAAATAAAATTCGCTAAGTCCTGCCGCTGCTTCACCCCTGAGAATAAAATCCAAACTAACATAACCTGCCCACTATCTCTCCTCATCTACCTTGCTGTAGCTGGCCACACCTTTTTGCTTTAAGTTAAATACTTCAAGAAACAACGAAGCCTCAAGGCCTTTACAATTTCTGTTCTAGCTGAACATTTTTACCCTTAGCTCTTTCCCCTGATTTTTACCTGACTGGCTCATTCCAAAATTCAGACCTCAAAACTGCCTTGCTGTATGTAGAGAGGCTTCCCTAAGAACCCTAAAATGCAGCTCGGGGCCTGTGGCTCTAGTAGCTAAGGCGCCAGCCACATACACCTAAGGTGGCGGGTTCGAA
>NW_003852402.1:38265598-38269595 GCF_000181295.1 Otolemur garnettii | reverse complement strand
GAGGCTCTGTCTCAAAAAAAAAAAAACCCCTAAAATGCTACTGAGTACTCTGCGGTCCCACTAGAAAGCCCACTTCCCTATTTTATCCTCTTTACAGCACTTACCACCCGGTTCACGGTCTTTTCTGGATCACATGCGTTACTAGGATTCATTTTATTAACTTGACTAATTCATCACAAAAAATGATTTTTAGTTTTTCATTAAGGAACATTTCAAACATATACAGCAGTAGAGAAAATAATGAAAGGAACCCTCATGTATCCATTACCATGATTTCAACAAATCACTATTATTGGCTTTTTTTTTTTTTCCTGCAGTTTTTAGCCAGGGTTGGTTTTGAACCTGCTACCTCCAGCATATGGGGCCAGAGCCCTACTCTTCTGAGCCTCAGGCGCCACCCTATTATTGGCTTTTGATTAGAATTTTAATTTTCTTGTAACAGGCATAAAAATTCAGGTCTTAACATAGTTACAGTTAATTTCAGATTATCTGCACATGGATTAAGCATGACAAATTGTACTTTTAGTTTTCCCAGGTATTATAAATCATCCACTCCTTTTTAAAACATAAATAACGCTTTTAATTTATTCTCTCATATGTTAATTTTTTATTTATTTATTTATTTTTTTTGAGACAAAGTCTCACTCAGTTGCCCTGACATCACAGCTCATAGCAACCTCAAACTCTTGGGCTCAACTGACTCTCTTGCCTCAGCCTCCTGAGCAGCTAAGATTATAGGCACCTGCCACAATGCCTGGCTATTTTTTAGAGATGGGGTCTCACTCTTGCTCAGACTGGTAACGAACTCCTGAGCCCGGAGCTCCCAGAGTTCTGCTTTTGCAGGCATGTACAACCACACCAGGCCCCCTCACATGTAACTTTTAACTCAGAACAAAGAGGAAAGAAGACTCTTAAATTAAAAATCTGAAAGCAAGTTTAATATAAAGATCATCAGGACATCAGTTTTGCTCAGGCTAGTACTAAAAGGTGACAGTGATCCCATGGTGAAATTGGCAGAGGAAGAATTCCTCAGATCAGAAACTCAGTATGACTTAGCCTCTCTGTGCCTTGCTTTCTTCATCTGTAAAAAAGAAATGATAGCAATGACCTTTCTACAACTGTTCTAAAGAGGAATTAAAGCACTATACATAAAGGGCTTAGAATAGTGTCAAGCCTGGTAGGCACCCAAATGTTATCTACTATTAACATGGTTTGCTTATTCAGAAATACTAAATGCCTTTCCTCACCCATGATCATAATAATAAAATACTCTAAAAGCCAGCTTGTAGTGTAAGTGATTCTGGTTTTATTGTTTCTCAAGTTAAATATAATGTAACCCAAGATGACAGTAAGTCCTAGGTACTCCAACTGAAGACACTAAAGGTTAACTGAGAACACTAGGCCAGGTACGGCAGCTCACATCTGTAATCCTAACTCTGGGAGACCAAGGCAGGAGGATCACTTGATCTTAGGACCTCAAGACCAACCTGAGCAAAGTGAGACCCCATCTCTACCAAAACCAGAAAAATTAGCCAGGCGCAGTGGCCCAGGCCTGTAGCTCCAGCTACTAGGGAGGCTGAGGTAGGAGGATTGCTTAAGCCCAGGAGTTTGGGGTTGCTATGAGCTAAGCTGAGGCCACAATACAGGTCTCCAGGTGACAGAGTAAGACTCAGAAAACAATTTAAAAACTATATTCTACTAATGTTCTAGTGGTCTCATATAATGCCTTCCCAACTGATGTATGACAACAACTTTCCAACTAATCTCCTTACCTCTCTTCTCTCTCACCTGTAATCTACTGCACACATCACTGCCCAAGAGCTGATCCTATCAAAATCCTGCTCAAGTTCTCCTGTACCCTGATGTTTTTAAGATCCTTCATAATTCTGCTCCCCCAATTTCACCCATTAATTTTATTTCCTAATATAAATCTTCTACCTCAAACTGCTAATTCTCACCTTTGTATCACTGCCCACTGTGCTCTCAGCCTGAAATATGACCCTCTTCTTCATCTGTCCACTTATTTGTCCTGTAAGACCTAGTTCAAATCTCACACTCCCTTCACAGAACTTCCTGGAATGTTCAATCCTCTAAGGGATCACTCATGTCAAGAATATGACCTAACATTTTATTACTCACATTTAACGTTTTCCATATTTAATTTTATTTCCATAGATATAAATTACTCAAGGACAAAAATTACAGTTTGTCCAAATCCTGGGAGTGTTGAAGACAGAAAAGACAAATCAACTCAAATGGCTCAGAAAGCACAGCACAGGGTCTGACAGGTGACGTGTCCTGATGAGGCAGTGAACGTGTGCAGCTGCGTTAGGACGTCCAGATTACAGAATAGCCTCTAACCATTAACAACAGCAAACAGCTGTTATAACTTTATAAGAAAAGTTATAAAGACTATAAAGGTATTTGTAGAATGATTAAATTTCTGGATATATAAAGATATTTATATTTATACATATGCCCAAAAATAACCATAAGAATTGTGTTCTAAAATGACAAAGCATGACATTGCTGTGTATAACGTGCTCCTATGTATAATGGGACCCACTTTTTTGGCCTAAACTTTCAGGAAAAAAAAATCTTTTAATTTTTTAATTCAAGTTTTTGTTTGTAGTTAGGTACTTTTTTCTATTACAAAGGAATTTTAGCATTTATTTAACCAACTATGGGTAAAAGAAATTTTATTTAACAAATAATTACAAAACACGACAACAGATACAAGAACAAGTATTTATGCATCATAGGAGACCAAGAGCTGTTCATCACTGTCAATACTGGAAGTATCATCTTCAATTTCTCCATTATCAGTGTCTTCTGAAGAGTCACGTTCCTCATCCTGTGAGTTTCATCATCCTCAGTTCCATCTACAGCACTGCTGATGCTGCCTTTTGTACTCAATTTCTTGACACTGTTCCAATCTGGATACTTTCTTTTTTTTTTTTTGAGACAGAGTCTCACTATGTTGCCTGCCCTCAGTAGAGTACTGTACTGTCACAGCTCACAGCAACCTCAAACTCTTAGTCTTAAGCGATTCTCTTGCCTCAGCCTCCTAAGTAGCTGTGACTACAGGTGCCGGCCACAAGGCCCAATTATTTTTTGTTGCAATTGTCATTGTTGTTTAGCTGGCCCAGGCTGGATTCGAACCCCCCAGCCTTGTGTATGTGGCTGGCACCATAACCACTGTATTAACAGGCACCAAGCCAATGGATGCTTTCTTGATTGTGCCCGTAGGTGTTAAACCATTACCAGCTGACTGTATCCTCGACCTCTATCTCTTTCTTCATTAGGGCCTTAAAGGGCTTGTTTACTGCCACAAGAGGTTGCCAATGGCTGGTCAGCCCACCAGGTATCATAGCAAGTTGGGTTTTCAAGTCCACTGTGAGCACTTTTGTACTTTGTGCAACATAGACTTCGAAGTGATCAAAAACAAGCAAAGCTGTTTTTCTAAGTAATCCTCTGGGTCTTCATGACCAGACTTTGTAAACCAGACTTTCAGCCTTCTTCATTCATCCATCCTTTTTCATACACGCAGACACTAATTCCATGACGGTAGCTGTGTCCCATCTAACAGAGAACTGTGTTTTCTCACGTCTGCTAGTTTAACAGCCACGGCTTTTGCTCCTTTGATGTCCACAGTGCTGTTGGAAGGCACATCAAACGTGAGAAGCACCTCATCCATAATGGCAATTTGGGATAGCTCGAAGTTGTTAGTCTTTCAAAAACTGACAATGTTAAAAATGAAATTCCAAAACGTGATTGTCATAGGATGCTGGAAGATTTGGGGCATGTCTTGTTAGTGCCCTCACACTCAAACCTACTCTCTTCATAAAGTTAAAGCACCATTTAGGGGTCCCTGAGAAATCTTCAGTGTTTCTTCTCATGCGATCTTTTTACCTTCTTCTTGTATCACCTTGGTCAAAACAAAATCCCAGTTTGACGCTGCTCCAGAATCCAGGCCTTCACCTCCTGCCCAACCTCC
>NW_003852402.1:38263995-38265547 GCF_000181295.1 Otolemur garnettii | reverse complement strand
CTCTCTGTCGGAGAAGCTCCACGCAGCCTCAGTAGCTCTGCTGCCATGCTCCTTTGCTTATTTAATAACTGTTAGCTTAAAGGATGCAGTATACAAAAACCATTTTGACATTTTCCAACGGATTTTCCAATAATTGCTGGACTGCTGGCTCCCAACTAAAGAGTACTATGAGACATATGTTGCTCTTGGTAAGTTCAACAATACTGATTACAATATTCAGAGTATTATTCTGCCTATGGATGTCACTGTTGCTTTTAAGACATAAGCATAAATAGAAGAATTAAAAACATTTATATAGGCTCCGCACCTGTGGCTCAAGTGGCTAAGGCGCCAGCCACATACACCTAAGGTGGCGGATTGGAATCCAGCCCAGGCCCACCAAAACAATGACAGCTGCAACCAAAAAAATAGCTGGACGTTGCGGTGGGCACCTGTGGTCCCAGCTACTTGGGAGGCTGAGGCCGGAGACTCGCTTGATCCCAGGAGTTGGAGGGTGCTGTGAGCTGTGATTCCACAGCACTCTACCCAGGGGGATAGCTTGAGGCTCTGTCTCAAAAAAACAAACAAAAAAACACACATTTATATAGACATGGAATTAGTACTACCCATGTATAATGTGAATTCTTATTTTCCCCTCAAAAATCTGGACAAAAAAGTACATGATAACATAGTAAAATGTAACAAGTGCATAGTGAAAATCATGATTGTAAAACAAAAAATGTGGTAATTAACATAAAAAGCTTAAAATGAAATAATATTTATGGTATAAAGTCAAGTTTAAAGGTAACTTATAAAAATGTACGTAGAATATAATCCCAACGTATAAAAAAAATAAAATGTGCCAAATTTACAAACAATATCCCATGGCTAATCTTTGTGCAATCCTAGTTTCATTGTTTTATCTTAAATTTTCTAAACATTATTTTTAAAATATGGTTTGACGGTCTCTCTCACCTCTGCTCCTTCATGAGAGGGATCCGCTTCTAACCCACTTTGGAAGTGGCTCTAAACTTTCTCTTTGTTCTTCCTAAATAAAATTTCTCTCTGTTACACTGAAAAAAAAATATGACTTGGAGAAGCACTTGAATTCCTTCAAGATATCAGTTGGAAGGAGGGAGATAAGAAGGAAAAAACATTTATAAAGTTGGATAAATGATACATGGGAAAAGATTCAAAAGCAATGCCCATCCTGTAACACCTGTATTATAAACAGAGAATCAAAGAATAGAATCAACCTCTACTCTATATAAAGTGCAGAACAAAGTCCAAACTGAAGGATACTATTAAGCCATAAACTTCTCCATGATTACACTCAATCCAAACTCTGGCAATTTAACATCAGCAGAGTTCCCCACTTCCACTCCATCCTGCTCTCCACCCCTAAAAAGTCATTATTAAATTTCTTCATTACAGAATTATTTTTATAATCAAAAGAAATCACTCTGAACAACTTTGTCTAGATCCTATTCTGTAGTTTCTTTTTGACCCACGTGGAAATTTGGATGGATTCTATCACATGCATATTATTTTTATAGTATTTTGTGTGTTTACC
>NW_003852402.1:38251858-38263347 GCF_000181295.1 Otolemur garnettii | reverse complement strand
AAGTAACTGATGGAAAAACTCCTGCACAGTGCTGGGAATACAACAGGCATACAATACAACGCTGTTACACCCAGCTCCGTGCGTTCACACACCTCACTCGCTCTAACTGGAATGTTACTCCTTCCCCTCTCCAC
Source organism: Otolemur garnettii (assembly GCF_000181295.1). Lineage (NCBI taxonomy): Eukaryota > Metazoa > Chordata > Mammalia > Primates > Galagidae > Otolemur > Otolemur garnettii. The sequence goes on along the minus strand of NW_003852402.1, from coordinate 38,263,213 downwards.
TGGAAAATACTTCTTACCAATTAAGACCTAAAGCATAATTCCAGTTCATCTTACGTAAGACCTTCCTTGACTCCCTTAATTAATGGCTCCCTTTTCTGCACTAGTTCAGTACTTTGTTCTTTTCTCCATCACATTTCTTATTATATTAAACTGTAATTATTTTCTTTTTTCCCTGAAAGAAGACTGAAGTTCCTTAAAAACTTGGTGAGTATCTTTGCAGTATCTTTCCCCACCTAGCAGGGGAGCATACCTAGCAGGCTCTCCAGTGTTTCTGAACACATCAACTAGAAAACAATCTGCAACATGCTGGGGGGGGGGGTGACGAGGGCAGCAAATGCCACAGAGAAGCCCAACAGGGTGAAAATAAAAAAGGAGCTGTCTCGTTTGGCTATTGGAAGCCCAGGAGCGACTACAGAGAGATGAATTTCAACAAAGTAGTAGGAACTGAGCTACGGGGAGTCAGCAGTTGAATACAATCTCTTTTTTTTTTTTTTTCAGTTTTCGGCCAGGGGATGGGTTTGAACCCACCACCTCTGGCAGGTGGGACCAGCGCCCTAACCTTTTGAGCCACAAGTGCTGCCCTGTAGACAATGTCTTTAGGAAATTTAGTAATTAGGGGGAAAAGCAAGCTGAAGGTAAAGCGTCTCTGCTTGTCAAGATAAACCAAGAAGCTGAGCACTTAAAAGAATAAACAAGATCCCTGGGGGGATGGGGAAAGGGCCCTAAAGCCAGACACAGAGGGAAGAAGGCTGAGATTGAAATGCAACTTAAGTTTTTAAGTTTGTAAAAGCAGTCTGAGAAGACGTAGGGTTTTTTTTTTAAATAATGAACTAGATTGGGTCGGTGCCTGTGGCTCAAGTGGCTAAGGCGCCAGCCACATACAACCAAGGTGGCTGGTTCGAATCCCCAGCCCGGACCCACCAAACAACAATGACGGCTGCAACCAAAATATAGCCAGGCGTTATGGCAGGCGCCTGTGGTCCCAGCTACTAGGGAGGCTGAGGCAGGAGACTCGTTTGAGCCCAGGAGTTGGAGGGTGCTGTGAGCTGTGAAGCCACAGCACCCTACCCAGGGTGATAGCTTGAGGCTCTGTCTCAAAAATAAATAAATAAATAAAATAATGGACTAGATTATCCCTAAAGACTTTTCCAGCACAAAACATCCAGTTATGTAATTTTTAATACCAATGAAATACCTCCAAAACCCACCCCTTTCTTTTCTACCACCACTGCCTTCACAACCATCATCAGATATCAGGTTAGTATCCCGAGTCTGGGCTCTCTACCCTTCTCTGTCATTAGACTGATCTTCCCAAGCCACTGTTTGCACATAACATTTTTCATATTTCAGACAAACAAATGGGGATATAGAGAGATGTGTATAATTATGCATATGTACACTATGACATGTGTAGAAAATGTGGCTTTGTTCCAGTTTAACTGGTATGTTAAAGTTGAATAAGTTGAACATGACACTGAGTATGTCTTTGCTCACATGCAAACGCAAGAAACCCTCAGTAAGCACAGAAAACTGCAACCCAGCCACCCAGAAGTGCAGGTACACACACCAATACCTTCCAGCCACCCCATTGTGCCGTCTGTTGCGAACCACACCCATCCACATCTGCTGTAACATTTACATTAATACTTCAGTTTCAGATCACCCTCCTTCTGCTATTTCACAGTAAGTCACAAAGCTGCCACTCTCTGACACCCACTTTCATTAAGAAACTTCAGGTCTTTTTCAAGGTCAAAGTCTATTTATTGTAGTATATATGCACTTCCTGAAACATTTAAACGGCTAGTCTTCATTAGGTTCCTATCTTTTTATATACCAATGACAAAGTTTTTGAGAGTCATGTTCCCATCACTCCATTTTCACATATGCCCTCAAGTTTTTACTGTGCGGTACTGAGTTTTAGGAACTTACTACTGAGTTATAGCATATGTGCATTTATAATCTCGGCAGCTCGGACCACCAATTTCCCAGTGAAACCAATGGTTATAGAGGAGGTTTAAAAAAAAATCTGGTCACTCTTCACAATTACCTGAAGGTTCTAGTACCTGGGATACTCTCTGAATCACCTAACCACTGAAACATGATATATGAAAAGAAATAAACAACTGTTTATCCAAGACGACCTATTCATCTGCTAATTCAAAACCCATATAATACATGAGAGAAGCAATAGGGTCCTTTCCCAATGAAGTAATGCTTATGGATTTTAACATCAAACAGCACAAGGTACATCCATCCTTATTTTTGAAGTTAAGAATAACATCATAAAAATACTCACGATGAGTGGTTAAATATACTCACAATTCTCCATTTACAGCGTGGACCTATTTGTTCAATTAATACGATCTTACTTTTTACTCACATGCCTCAAGCACCATCTTCTGAGTATCAATTCTATCTATCTTCATAACGAGATTTACTTCCTTTTTAAATACCACTAAAAAATATTCTCGAAAAAACTCCAAAAATAAAATTGACTCATACTTTATATAACCTGCAAATTATCTAAGCAATATTAAGCAGTTTGCTTATATGCTAATAAATAAGCTTAGTCTCAATTATCTTTTTCAGTTAATTTTTATAATAAAAAACCTGCTTGAAGACTGTATTTTATTATTTTTAATTATCATACTTAGTCCCCTTTAGAGTTTATTACAAAGAGCCTGGAAAATTTTTAGCTTTCTTAGAATTATAATCTACAATATAAATTCCCTTTTATTCAGCAAACCCTAACAAAATACAATTTTTCACAATACAAGTGCCCTATTTCTTTAAATTCAGTACATAAAATAAATGAGACTATTATTGAAAAATACATTGTGACTCACAAATATCTGTTCAACAGAATTTCTAAAAACTACCATAGGCCAACCTGTTGTGCCCCAAGGCTCATGCATATAATCCCAGCACTTTGGGCAGCCTCAGTGGGAGAACTGCTTGAGGCCAGGAGTTTAGGACCAAGACCAGTCTGGACAACATACCTGGCGGTCACCTCCACAGATGAATTTGGCAGATGGTATACACCTGTAGTCCTGGCTACTGTGAATGATGAGGCAAGAGAATTATTTGAACTCAGGAGTTCAAGGCTGCAGTGAGCTATGATTGCACCACTGTACTCTAGCCTGGGCAACAGAGGGAGTCTCTAGATAAAAAAAAAAAAACTACCACAGAATAAAATTTACCAGTCAATTGTCAATTCACTGCTAAAATTTGAACTTACTGGAGATATTTCTACCTTTGAGGTATACAAGCAGCAAAGGCTTTTAGAAATTAAACGTTCCTATAATTTCATTCAAACGTGGTGTCCAGTTATTTTTCAGTAATCTGGGGACAAACCTCAGCCGGCTGAGGTTTGATTCTATGCCAGCAGGTATTTGGCGTAATACTGTACAACTGCCTAAAACTTAAACTGAAAGTTGTATGAGAAGTTAAACAAATAAGTTTAGAATCAATTCCCAGACAAGGACATCTGCAGGTCTAATATGTAAGATTGAAAAACAAAAGGAAAAAAAATTCTTGCACTTCATAGTTTGACAAGACAGCCAAAAAAAGCTTTAAAAGTTTGAGTAGCTAATTATTTAAATACAATTTATAAATATATCTTCTCTTAAAGTAAAAATTAAAAGTAAGTTAAAGTTCTAATTACATAACACATTAAGTGTTAGAGGTTTTTTTCTGTAGTATAGGTTTCTAACAGATTCTGAAGAAGCAAGGCAAACACATTTTGCACTAAATACGTGCCATTACATAAATGTTTAAAGTGCTTTGAATTTCCAAGTAACTCAAGCTGTCAAAATATCTGTAGTTTTTAACTGGAAGGTAAAGGTGAGGAAGTTTACCAGCCTTATATGAAATTTCTACCAGACAGCAATGGTTATTAACGTAACCTATACCATAACTAAAATTTATCATTTTGGCATTTTTCTAACATTTTCACAAACAGTTTGTTTCATTCGTGTAAGGACCCTGCTAGATAACCAGTATCATCAGTAAACTAGTATAAGGTATTTAAGTCAGTTCTTCCCAAACTTTAGTGTATAGATAGACCAGAATCACTCAAGAACATGTTAAAATGCAATCTCAGGTGACCCCACCCACAGACTAAGGCAGATCTCAGAAATCTGCACTTTAATAAACACAGGTGGACACTACACAGGTGATTCTCTGGGCCCCTCACTCCACCCCAAACACTACTTTTGCAACACTGATTCACGTAACATGACTAAGATTATAAGTGATCTAAAACACCAAAAAATTTTTTTTTACTCTTTATCAATGTTCTCATATGTTTAGATGATAGAGCTCTGCAGAGCTCCATGAACACTAAATAAAACTTTAAGTAACTTAAAAGTATCATACCTAGTTAAATTAAATATAATTTAATATCTCTTAACTCCAGTAGTACCCAAGTTTTAAGAAACTTAAAACTGGGGAGATCCTACCAGCTCATTTGTTCTGTAAAATTTGGGTAAGTCTCATGTTATATTATTTTAACGTAATAGTTTCTCCTGGTTATCATGAAAAATTAAGATAAACATACAAAAGCACTTAGAGTATACCTGTGTGAGTATACTAAAAAGCCTTAAACTATACATTTTTAAAAGGTGGAATTTACAGTATGGGAATTATATTTCAATTTCTAAAAAAAAGGAAAAGCACTGAGAAAATTTCAAATTACTATTAGATAGTATAATTGTTTTCTAGCCTACATCATAGGTGCTAAGAACCAATGTCGACATAATAAAGAGCACCATCAGCTCTTGATAATGATTTTAAATAAGATTTTTAATGCCATTGTGTTTGTATCTGCTCTTAATTTTTCCACTGAAATGCTATTTCATTCATCTCTCATAAATAAAGTTATTAATTCTACAGTAATATTTTAATATCTTATACTTTACCATTAACATGATCTCTGTAATTTGGGGACAGTCTGTGTCACTAGAATGCAGTGGTATCAACACAGCTCACTGCAACCTCAAACTCCTGAGCTCAAGCAATCCTCCTGCCTTAGCCTCGAACAGCTGGGACTACAGGTGTACACCACTATGCCCATCTAATAGTTTCTGGTTTTTTGCAGAGACAGGGCCTCAGTTTTACTCAGGCTGATCTCAAACTCTGACCTCAAGCAATCCTCCTACCTCACCTTCCAGAGTGCTAGGATTACAAGCATGAGTCATCTTCCCGGTTTGTAGGTTTGTATTTCTTAAACTATATACACAGTATGTAATACAGCGAAATGTAGTAAGACAGTTATTAAGCACCACACTGTGAATACAGCCTATTTGTAGATGTCTTAATGTAAATATGACCTCAGAGAAGTAGGTAACTTATCCTCTCTGCCTCATTTTCTTGTAGTAGGGCTAAGGTGAGAATCGAATGTACCAATATGTGTCAAGTACTCAGAATAGTGCCTGGCACTTAATAAGCACATCAAGAATATAATTATATTTTTATGAGAAATGGCATCCCACCTCAGTTAACTCATTAAAAATCCTGATAATATTAAAATTTCAGTTTACTTTGCCAATGAACTCAAACACTTAGGAAGTTAAGCTTAGTGTCTTATTAGGTAGCCTCCCTGTTTACAGAGTAGCTATCCATTCACAAGTCAAATTTCTCCAATCTGAGTCATTATTAGTTTCTCTCCTGACTCATTACACAGAAAGGTAGACAGTCTGGAACATAATGGGAATATCAACAACAGACATTTCTCAATCCACCTGGATTTTAAAAGTTTAATAAGTAAAACTTGTCCTATTTAATGTTCAATAAATATACTAAATGACTATGACCTAAATTGAATTCACTTAAAAGTGCTTTCTATATATTAAATGCTCTTCTATCCTCCCTTCTATTACCCTAATATCAAACCATGAAGTGCACGATGTAACATCATTTTAACATAAAAACAACCCATCACTTAAATAAAATCTAAGATCTACATTTTCTGATCACTAGCCAAAAATAAATTTACATTTTGCTGATGGCTTAGTGTTCAAAATTTTGCCAAACTAAAAAGGGACAGAATTTCTGAGCCTACAAATCTGACGTTAGTTTCTCTTCAATTTCATATTTTTATAATTTTCCACATTCAGATGTTGAAATTATTTAAGATAACTTTTAATAAAAAGTTACAGAAAAAAAACCTAGGGAAATATGTTAAATAACACAAGGTAGGTTAATTCTTAAAAATTCCCCTTTCCCTAAATGCCCACATATACAAAAAAACAGAAAAACATTTAAAATATTACTTTGAGGCCAAGCACAGTGGTTCACTGAGTAATCCTAGCACTGTGGGAGGCGAGGCAGGAAGACCACTTGAGCTCAGGAGTTCCAGATGAGCTTGAGCCTGAGCACAAGCAAGACCAGGCATCCTCAAACTACGGCCCGTGGGCCACATGCAGCCTACCTAGGACATTTATCCAGCCCACCAGGTGTTTTTGCCGCCACTGCCTGTCCTACTTAGCAGCTGACTCGTCCTGGGGCCCGCAGTCTGGCCCTCCAATGGTGTGAGGGACAGTGAAGTGGTCCCGTTTAAAAAGTTTGAGGACCCTGAGCAAGACTCTGTCTCTATTTAAAAAAAGAAGCAGCAGCAAGTAAGTCCTAGCTACTCGGGAGGCTGAGGCAGGAGGATCACGAGAGCCCAGCAGCTTGAAGTTGCTTTGAGCTAGGCTGATGCCAGGACACTCTAGCCCAGGACAAGAATGAACCTGTCTCATAAATACATACATACATACATACATAAAATATTATTCTGTCACTTTCTGTGTGATCTTGAGTCATTTAAGCTCTACGCCTCTATTTTCTCCTCTGGTAATGGGATAAAAAGAGTAATTATAACTAATAAACACATGGGAATGCTGTGGGCATTAAGTATATAAAGCACTTTAACCACTATGCAAACAGCAGTTTTAAATACTATATATTTTAACTTTTATACCTGAACCAAAACTTCAGGGCCACCTCTGCCTGATGAAACTTACTCAATGGCAGTAACTTCACAAGCATTCTGAGAGCAATTGTCTAGGGAGCTTTCCTCAACTATTACCCTGCTCAAGGAAAAAGCTATACCCATCACTTACCATATTTCCTTATTATCACTTGCAAGTAAACTTGTAGGCAAGGCCTCTGTCCAATTCATTTCTGTACCCAGAATGCAGCCCAAGTTCTTAACCCTGACTCACACTGGAATCACATGGGGAGCTTATAAAAATATTCATGCCTGGGATCTATCCCAGATCCATTAAACCATTGAGGGAGGAGGAGGTGAATGAAGAAGGCAAGAAATCAGCATGGAGAACATTGTTTTAAGATCCTCACATGATATCTATGTGTTACCAGAGTTCAGAACCACTGCTCTCCGACATTTAAAATATTATACTGTTACGTACACGTGTACCTATGTGAGAATATACGTATAAATATATAGATACAGAAAAATATATAGGACTCAGGACAAGACTCATCCTCAAGAGCTTCCCCCAGTCTAATCATCTCTTCCCTATAACCATAACATTTCTGATAAATAGTTATATGCTGCATTAAGAAAACTTCTATTTTTTTTTTTTTTTTTTTTTGAGACAGAGTCTCAAGCTATTGCTCGAGCTAGAGTGCTGTGGCACCACAGCTCACAGAAACCTACAACTCCTGGGCTCGAGCGATCCTCTTAGCTCAGTTTTTCTATTTTAAGTAGTGATAGGGTCTTACTATTGCTCAGGCTGGCGAACTGGTGAGCTTGAGCAATCTACCCGCCTCGGCCTCCCGAGGTGCTAGGATTACAGGCATGAGCCACCGCTCCCACTCCCAGCCTGCATTAAGAAAGCTTTTAAACTATTAAGTTAGCACTGAAGTTTTTTCATGTGACTACACTTTACCCTTCTTCCTAGATTACATCCTTGCTCCTTGAGAATATATACTGCCTTATTCTTCCTGTTTTCTCCAGTGCTTAGAGATAATGCCTTGAACATAGACATGTAATAAATATTTGACTGACCTGATAAACACACACAAAAATTATTGGCAGGAAGTATGAAATGTTCAAATTAGCCAATTTAGGCTAATTATTACCAAAAAAGAAAAAGTCACAGTTTAGAAGTTTGTTTATTTTTTAAACCTCAGTAGGGCAGCACCTGTGGCTCAAGGAGTAGAGCCCTGGCCCCATATACCAGAGGTGGCAGGTTCAAACCAGACCCCCAGCCAGAAACTACAAACAAACAAAGAAAACCTCTTAGTAAATGAGAACTAAAGTTTATCTCATTCGAGAGTATCTAGATATTTGAACTTTACAGTCATTACACACAGTTTCCTACCCCCCAAATCAGACTGTTTCAGTTTCTGACATGCTTCCCTGCGAAAACTTTCTAGTTGGTTTGCTATCTTTAGCTGTTGTCAGGTACTTAAACAAGTACCTAGTAACTTGCTCTGTAACTAGAAAAATGAGTTAAAGTCACAATGAAAGTATTATACATATATTTAGTAAGCATTTTTGAAGGATCTTAATGCTTATCAACCACTAAAATACGCTCTCTACTACATGTCAATCTACTAATACAAATTTGAACGGGAATAGCCTCTGAAAATAAGGGTCTCACTCAGTATTAGATAAAATGCAAGCCTACTCTTAAATACCGATAGAATGGTCACTTTCATTCTTTTATAGTATTTTCATACCTGAGAAGTTTGCAAAATGTAATATGTCTTTTTAAAACAAGAGTGCTTGGGGTGGCACCTGTGGCTCAAGGAGTAGGGCACCTGCCCCATATACCAGTGTTCAAACCTGGCCCCAGCCAAAAAAATAAAAAATAAAAATAAAAAATAAAAAAAGAGTGCTAAATTATAAACACATAAATTCCACAGCACCTGGCATTTCCATGGTTAAAACTACTAGGAGAAACGGCACAATTTCCAAAAGTCAACCTAAAGATATGAAATAGTTCACCTTTAAGGTTTTGCATAATATATTTTACCACTATTAAAATAATATAAAAGACTTAAAGTTTTTCTTAAAAGCTGAAAATATGGAGATGAGGCACTCAAGAAGCATGTCTGTTAATTAGATGCAGTAGTAAAACATTACCATGTTTTTGGGGGTCCTACAGCTTCAAACAGAGACAACCTCAAAGCCCTCCCTCCTCAATTCCCTATTCAATAAAAAGGTTCAAATTCCACAGACAAAAAAAGAAAAAAGAAAATGGTACCCTGGGTTGTTTATTTTTAAGGAAGATTAAATTTAGGAGTTGCCAACACCCAAACGAAAAACATTCCAGAGTATTAGACTCAATTGTAGTGGGGAGTAATCTACATTCTCAGCACTGTGTTCCTTACTCAAAGCAGGAGCATTAACAAAGGATGTTTCTTAGGGATCTCACTAGATAATACCCTACTTATTTCTTCCCTCTCCCCCTCTAAACGTTACCCCTATTTTTAAAAAAAATGGTACTTGTAAAATATCTTAGCACAAGCAGCCAAAAAGAAAAGTGAAGTTCAATATCTGCCAAGATATTTCCCAAAATAAGACCCCTTTTTAGATGAACAATGAGGAAAAAACTGAAAATGACAAATTCTTTTATTTGGACCATCAGCTACTTTTAAAAATAAAGCTGAGGAATGTAGCTTTTCCAAAGACTTGTCTTCAATTTCCCCTTAATCTTCATATTTTTAACTTAAAAAAAAAAAACCTGGAAATTTGATTACCACTCTTACGAATTCCTTTTAAAGCAATTTAATGAATAACAGATCTTTTGTGCAAGTAGCAAACCGCAGAGGACAGTCTTGCTGGCTGATAAAAATCTCTCTGAAGCACTCATATAAAAATATACCCTACAAAGACACACACGGTGATTTTCCAGATATGGAAATCCTATTAATACTAAAAATTGGGGCATATTTGATACATACCCTAATTATTGAAAATGCTTTAAAGTTAGTAAATTCTTAATAGTTATTTACTAAGAGGCAAACTGAGTGTATTAGAAGGCCAAGAGTAATCAGGGGCTGTGGCTCACACCTGTAATCCTAGTACTTCAGAGGCCAAAGCGGGTGCATTGCCAGAGTTTAGGGGTTCAAGACCAGCCTGAGTAAGAGGCAGACCCCCATCTCTAAAAATAGGGGGGAGGCACCTATAGTCCCAGCTACTCAGGAAGTGAGGCAAAAGAATGGCTTGAGCCCAAGAGTTTGAGGTTGCTTTGAGCTAAGACACCTCCACACTCTACCCAGGGGGATAGAGTGAGACTATCTCAAAAAAAAAAAAAAAGGTGAAAACCCAAAGAGCCAATGAGGAATAGATTCTGCTACTTAGGGTCAAACAGGGTAGTTGTACCACATCCCTACTGAACTACTTAAGTATCCAACACTTGCCTGGGATGGTTTGTTTCTCGTGGAGGGAGGTGTGATTGCACACTAAGTGAAAATTTTTACCAGTCTAATGGGAAGATGATGCTGCCTGCGGCAATGTTTTGACTGCCCAAAAATACCAAAAAAAAAAAAAAAATTCCTCAAAACCCTACCACAAATGTTTTCCAGATACAGTACTTCAATACATGAGACGATCGTCTTAGCAAAGACCATTGTGGGTTGCTACAACATCCCTATTGTCCTGAATAGCACTCAGGAAAAAAAGCTGTGTGTGTTGGGGTGCACAATTTATAAAAAGCGCGTTATATGTGCGACTATGCATGCATTTCTCTGGATATACTCATTTTGGGTTCAGGGCAAGATATAACTGTCTGGGCTACTGCTAAGACCACATTTTCTTTGCAGGTGCCATTAAACACTGTTAAGAAACAAGAGATAAACAATCTGATAACTTGAGACCGGACATGAGAAACTAGAGAATGTCGTCACCACCATTAATCAATTTTTCTAACTGATCAGGCAATAACAGACAAGTCTGGGTGGGGACGTCCTAGAGCCCCAATTCATCCTTCTAACACGGTAAAGAAAGATCCTGGGTCTGAGACCTTAGCCAGGAAGCTTGAAAAGCACGTGTCCTACTTTGGGGAACTTCCCAGGAAGCATCTGTTTAAAGTAAAACTTCATCACCCTCTGCCTGCCGAATGCGGTGAAAGGATAAGCAGCACCAGCGAGAATAGGAAGGCTCTGGGCCCCGGAGAGCGAGCAGCTCCCGGGAGGAAGACGCGGGGCGGCGGCCCCCGCCCGGCTCACCTCCGCGGCCGGGATGTTGACCACACCGGTGGAGCGCCGCTTCTCCCGCAGCTTCCTCTTCTCGATCTGTCCCTTGCCTTTCCTGGCGCTGGGGCCCGAGCTCTTCCCCTTCTCCGAGGCGCCGTCCCGCTCCTCCTCGTCGCCCCGGGGCGGCCGTGCCCCCGAGGCGGT
>NW_003852402.1:38250567-38251638 GCF_000181295.1 Otolemur garnettii | reverse complement strand
GTTCTGCTTGGCGCGCATCTTCTCGCGTTTCGCCTTCCACTCCTCCAGGAAGTCTGTGGTGCTGCCGCCGGTCCGGTAGCCACCGGTCGCCATATTCCCAGCGGGGTCGGCGGGGCTCCCAACTCAGGCCGCCCACCCGGCTCCGGCCGCTGCCGCCGCCGTCTCCTCTCCGCGGCCGGGAGGATGAGAGGGAACGACCTCTGGGCGCGGGGCGGCCGCCGCTCCCCCGGCAGCACAGGCAGGTCTAAGGGTGGAAACAAAAGGGGCAGGTAGGGGAAGCGTAAGGTCCTGGCCCCAGGGCCTGCCCCTCGGCCGCGCCCCTCGGAGCCCCCCCGCCCGGAGCGCGCCCAGTCGCCCCTGCTGGCGAGGAGCCGCCGTGTCCCCACCCTGCAAAGTTTCTCCGACTTACCTACGCGGCGGGCCCGGACGATCGCCGCCCCTCGAGGGGAGGAGAGAGGGGCTGACCCCACCCCCGTCCCCGCAAGGGTCCGAGCCCGCGGCAGTCAGGGTTCTAGCGCCGGACCCCGCCACCTGTCGGCCCGTCCTAACGCCCTCTACTTGCTCCGGCCACCGCCGGCCCGAAGTCCCCGCCACCGACGCCTCTGTCCCCAGCGCGACCCGCAGAGCCCTAGCCGGCTTGTGGAGGATGCGGGGACCAGCTGTCCGGCCGAGGCGGGAGGGGACGGGTGCCCGGGCAGCCCCTTACCTCGGAGGAGTTTTGTGGGATGAGGCGCGGGGCTGGGAGGGGGCGCCCAGGTGAGCCGAAGCTGCCGCGCGCCAGAAGCCGCGGCAAACTGGCGGTCCGGAGCTCGCGGCAGTCCCGGGATAGAAGGGAGGGAAAAGGGAGGGAAGGAGCGAGGAGGGAGGGGAGCCGAGCGGTGCCGAAGCACCGGCGGAAAGGGCCGAGGCGGAGCGCTCGGGGCGCGACGCGCGGTGGGGGAGTCGTGGCCAGATACAGTACTTCAATACATGAGAAGATCGTCTTAGCAAAGACCATTGTGGGTTGCTACAACATCCCTATTGTCCTGAATAGCACTCAGGAAAAAAAGCTGTGTGTGTTGGGGTGCACAA
>NW_003852402.1:38249024-38250477 GCF_000181295.1 Otolemur garnettii | reverse complement strand
CCCTTCTCCCCACTCCTCTTCTCCGCCTCTCTCCTCTCCCACCACTCTTCCTTTTAAGTACAAGATCGTATTATTCCAGGGAAAGTCTCGAGCGCTGCTGGCTAAGGGGAAAAAGAGATCAACTTGTGATGATTCAGGGCTTAACTAGTCAGGATGGGAAAACACGCGTCGCTGCCCCCTTTTCATGTGTACTAGGGTGGCTGCTAGGAGAATAGAAAGAGCTAAAACAAGCCTAGCACCTTTCTTCTAAGAAAACTCTGGTGTCCTGGTGAAAAGGATTGGGTAAAAGGAAGGGCTTACATTGTCGGTGAAATGTCAAGATTTTACTATTATGTTAGACTTGCAGAAGGGGGGAAAAGCCCTCATTTTGACATTTTTATTGTCTTGGCGATCCCAATCTTGTTTGGAGTTCTCCTCTTAACTCTGTCTCTACACCTCCTCTTCCCAGTTACTGAATTTAGCGGCAGAACTCCCTTACCAAAGTGCTAATACTGCATTGACGCTGGTTTAAAATGAACTGGGACAGTGATGTCTCTGTTTTCATCCTTAACATGCGATAAGGTAAATCTTATCCTCAGATGCAAGTCATCTAAGACTTCTGGATCACAGCCGGGTGGACTGTCACAGGCATCTGATCTTTTCGTATCCTTTCTATATCCAAGTAATATCAGGACACATCATTGTTTTAGGTTGCAAATGCCAGATCTCCATTTTGTAAAAAGTGGGAGAGCCCTGAGTCACACTCTTACCTAACATAAGTCTTTCTTCCTATTTAATATTCCTGTTTTGCACAGGTGACACATGGTGGGTGGGCAGAAGAAAGTGATTCACTGAGCTCTGTGATTCTCAAATTCGCACAGTTCTGATCTTTGATCTGGCTGTTGGATGTTTGGAAAAATCTTTGGAACTGTAAAGCCCTTCCTTGGAAAAATCTTTGGAACTGTAAAGCCCTCTGTTCCCTGCTTTATAAGGCTGAGCAGCTGTTTACCTAGCTGGTGCCAACACAGGTGCACCATCTGCAATTCTTCAGTTACAGATGCATCATTTTGTTTCCTGAGTGGTAAGGGGTCTGCAGGAGAATGCTTAAATATTTGCACAGTAATACACTTTGTAACTTATCAGAGGATTTTCTCTTGGAAATGCTACAGGATAGAAAGAGCATAGACTCAGCCTGGATACAACATAAATACTGAGAGATCTTGGGTTTAAATTCTCAGAAACTCAAGCTTTCTTTACCGTAAAATCAGCAATATCAGCATAAATTTTAAGCTGTTTTTAAGAATTGCACTGCACGTGAAATGTGCTTAGTTCAAGGATGGCACTCAGTAAACATGGTGCCTTCTAGTAAAAAGATGTCAAGCACTTAGGGTTCTGGGTCTCTAGGAAGCGGGGGAGGTGCAAAAAAGATACAATACTGAATACACAATATTTTTTTTCTTTTTTTTTTTTTTTT
>NW_003852402.1:38246320-38248702 GCF_000181295.1 Otolemur garnettii | reverse complement strand
TCATTGTTGTTTGGCAGGCCCTGGCTGGATTTGAACCCCCCACCTTAGGTGTATGTGGCTGGCACCTTGGCCACTTGAGCCACAGGTGCCAAGCCTGAATACACAATATTAACCTGAAAACAATAGACTTGGAATGAACTAGGTGGTAACACTTATACTAAATTTATTACGGCTCTGTTAGACCAGTTCACTTAGGTTTAATAGCCTCTGAGTCAAGAATGTTGGCTACTGCTGACTTGCATGGCTTTGGACAAGTTGCTTAATTTTTGTGCCCCTGTTTACTTACATATAAAATGGGGATAATAATACTTCCTACATTGTGAGACTGTTGTAAAAGTACCTGCAGTTCTTAGATTAAAGGTAGTATGTGAGTACCAGAGTAGTTATTATTAGTCTATAAAGTGCCCTAGAAACCACGGATGAAAGAGATTATTGAGGTACAAAGCTCTTTGTTTTATTATTCTTATCGCTCATTATACCTTTTGTCTTTCCCATTCTCAGTATTCCCAAAGATACATTTCACAGCCAGGCTGTTTCCAACATTGGACCAAGATATGTAGCTGAGTCAGTCCTAAATTGCAAGATGTTTGCATATCATCAATCTTTATGTATAGTGTTCTGATGAAATAATCCTGAAGGTCTTGGAGCTTGGTTTCTCAACTTCAGCACTGTTGTCATTTGGGGCTGGATAGTTCTTTGTTCAGAGGGCTGTCCATTATGGATTGTTTAGGGCCTCCTTGGCTTCTACATACTAGACACTGGGGCACGTTCTCCCCCATGTTAGCCTGAAATAAAATGTTGAGTGACCCACATGTTCTTAAGAAAAAGAAATATGATGATGCAAACAAAACAAAAAGCTTCATTTTAGTATGTCAGAGTGAAACTTACTCTAAATGTTGTCTTAATGTTTTCCAGGCAGGGTATTAATGTGTATGTATTGCTATGGTGTGAAATAGCCTGTTTGCATGTGCTGAAACAATCATATATTGGGAAGTAGCCATTTCACCTGCCACGCAAATATTTCTGGAACATATGCAATTCATCCTTGAAAATCAAAATTATACATGTGCATAGTAAAAAAAAGTTAATACATGTTCCCTGCTTCCAAAACTCTCTAAGCAGTTTCTGCTATTACAGATCTTCATGTTTATTTTTAATGTGTTTATTTGCTATTTATTTATTTTTCCATTTCAGATATCCTACTACAGAAGAAGGGGACTTAGCTCTCTTACAGTAACTACACACATGCTTTTTATACTCCTGAACTCCCTCTATATGTTGCGATTTTTATTGAATAAACAATGTTTAGACTATTATTTGTGAACAATATTTGTATATGACTGTACGTTCAGAGCTGAGCTGTGTGGTTTACTATAATTCTGTTTTCTTTTTTTTTTTCTTTTCTCTGAGACAAGGTCTTACTCCGTCACCTGGGTGAAGTGCACTGGTGTCATCATATCTCACTGCGGCTTCAACTCTCGGGCGGAGCTCAGCCTAAAGTAGCTGGGACTATGGGTATACCCGCCTGATTTTTTCTATTTTATGTACAGACAGGGTCATGATGTGTTCAGGCTAGTTTCAAACTTGTGCCCGCAAGTGATCCTCCTCCCTCAGCCTCCCCAAATGCTGGGATTACAGGTGTGAGCCACTGCACCCAACCATATGATTGCACTTCTTTTTTTTTTCTTTTTTACAACTGTTTTTCCTTGTTATACTACTGCTTTTTTTCTTGCATTTAAAACTTGCCTCTTTTTTTTCATTATTAGCTTTTTTAAATACACGTCAAATTTACAGCCAAATTTTCCTCCTCTCAATGATGCGGAAAATCGCAGGAAATCACGTTGGATAAGGCAGGGGTCCTCAAACATTTTAAACGGGACCAGTTGGAGGGCCGGACTATGGGCCCCGGATGAGTCGGCTGCTAAGCAATACAGGCAGCGGCAGCAAAAACACCCGGCAGGCCAGATAAATGTCCTAGGCGGGACTTAGTTTGAGGATGCCTAGGATAAGGTATCAGTTTTATTTCTCTCTCTCTCTCTCTTTGGAGGCATCTTTTCTAGAGCCCCCTGTTCCCTGCTTTAATATTTTAGATTGATGTCAAGGTCTGTTGCTCTGTGATCATCCTAGGATTATGTTTCCTTAATGTCTTGGGACTTGATTAAACATTTGTTGGGACACAGAACTCTAGGTTGGAAATCATTCTCCTTCATAATTTTGAAGACTTCACTGTATTGTCTTCTGGTTTCCAGAGTTGCTGTTGAGAAGACCCGATAGCATTTTTCTTAACCAGATCTTCTGAAATACCTTGAAGAGATGCTCTGATGTGGTCCTTTTATTATTACTACGAGGGCACACGGTGGACCCTTTGAGTCTGTGTCTGCC
>NW_003852402.1:38244186-38245958 GCF_000181295.1 Otolemur garnettii | reverse complement strand
GGTTCGAATCCAGCCTGGACCCGCCAAACAACAATGACGGCTGCAACCAAAAAATAGCCTGGTGTTGTGGTGGACGCCTGTAGTCCCAGCAACTTGGGAGGCGGAGGCAGGAGACTCACTTAAGCCCCGGAGTTGGAGGTTGCTGTGAGCTGTGAAGCCACGGCACTCTACCCAGGGGGACAGCTTGAGGCTCTGTCTCAAAAAAATAAATAAATAAGTAAATAAATGTCTTTCCTAGAGTATGCTGTTCTCACATCACCTATTCAGCGTCTTTCCTCTCCCTAAGGAAATTTCTTTAACTTTTCTTCTGCTGGGCTACACTGTGTCTCTTGTCTAGATTTCCCTTTTCTTTTCCTTTTTGTTCATTTTACTCCTCATCTTTCATGTTAGAGCATTTCCTCATCGGTCTACTTTAAGACTAAAGCACTGAAAAGCTGGCTGGAAGCTCTCCTAGGAAAGAGCACAGCTTCTTTGTGGACTGACGGGCTTCATTTAGGGGGCTGGCAGTTGGACCCAGGCATTTTGTAGAGGTGTGTGTCAAATGTCAGCACTGGTGGACCTGCTTCTTAGCCTCATCATTTTTCCTGAGAAAAACTGTCTCTGCCTGCTTTTTGCCAGTTGCCAAAATTTCCAGGTCCCAAGTCAAGGGAGTAGGGGAGTCTTGTTACTCAATATACAGGTTTTCTCTCAATTCCAATACTTACTCTTCCTGGCATACCCAAGTTCAGGGGTGCATTTGTGACTCAACATCTGCAGAATATGAACTTCAAGTCCTCTGCCATGATCAGGGGCAACAGTCTCCTTGCCACTGAGCCTTACAGAGGAGATTTGAGAATATAACTCTTCCTTACACAAATTTTCAACTAACCATTGTATTTTCACACCCATCCTCTGCTCTCTGTTAGAGGTATATGCTGCTGCTTCCAGCTTCTGAGCCTTTTTTTAGGGGTCTGCAGGACAGAAAGATTGCCACTCATCGGCTTTGTCTCCTGCAGCCATTAGCACTTTGCAGTGCTAGAGTCTATCTACCTCCTATCTTTTATCTTCAAAAATTATATTCTTGTCTCTCATCCTCTTTTTTGTTATTGGGTTATCAATTTACTTTTGTTTTAGTGAAATTGCTTGAGAGAGGAGATACAAATATGTTTAATAGCCAGTCCAATTTTCCATTTTGTAGATTTCCAGATACTTTGAAATCTACTCCCTAAGTCCGGATCAGCAGAGACCTCTACGTCTTCTTTTCCTCTTCACTGAATCGTATCATAAGCTCATGTTGATTGACACTGTAAGGAAGAGCGCTAAATATACATTTATCTTCTGTAGGCTGTTTTTGAAGATTGGCCCATTATATTACATAATGTTCCTATTATGAAAAACCTGGGATGTCACCTGTAGCTCAAGCGGCTTAGGCGCCAGCCATATACACCAGAGCTGGCAGGTTCGAATCCAGCCCGGGCCTGCCCAGCAACAATGACAACTGCAACCAAAAAATAGCCGGGCATTGTGGCAGGCACCTGTGGTCCCAGCTACTTGGGAGCCTAAGGCAAGAGAATCGCTTAAGCCCAGGAGTTTGAGGTTGCTGTGAGCTGTGATGCCACCGCACCCTACCCAGGGCTATAGCTGGAGGCTGTCTCAAAAAAAAAAAAAAAGAAAAAAACTGGGAAAAATTTTTCTGACATTCATATTAAAAATAGATGTATTTCTCTTTTATTATTGATGTCCCCTTGCTAATCCTGAGAGATATGTTTCTCTTTTATAATTTTTTTTTTTTT
>NW_003852402.1:38231465-38242676 GCF_000181295.1 Otolemur garnettii | reverse complement strand
GCCGTGCCTCCTCATCCTGCTAGACACGTGCGCCGTGCCTCCTCATCCTGCTAGACACGTGCGGCCATAGTCTCCACTGGGCGGCTCATACCGTCCAGCAATTCTACAACCATAGTGAGCTTGACCTACTGTGCTCCAGTGTGACTAGTTTACAGCCGTCTTTTAAACCCCTAATCCCTCCTTATCCCAAGTTCGCTCTCAGTTGATGAACCTGCCATCACACTGCACTGAGTGAAGCAGGACCAGTGGGAGTAGGCCTCATCTTCCCAAGACGGCTCTGCTGACCTTCCCACAGCTGGATGGCCTTAGATGGAGCTCTCTGCTTCTCTCAAAGGCACTGCTGCCTTCTGCGTTTCTCTTCTTCCAAGGGCTTTGCTCTGCAATT
This sequence comes from Otolemur garnettii, assembly GCF_000181295.1. Classification (NCBI taxonomy): domain Eukaryota; kingdom Metazoa; phylum Chordata; class Mammalia; order Primates; family Galagidae; genus Otolemur; species Otolemur garnettii. The sequence goes on along the minus strand of NW_003852402.1, from coordinate 38,242,291 downwards.
ACACCCTCCTCTCACGCATGAGCGGTCCCTTCTTGTCTACTACATCATTCTCTCCTGCATACAAACGAGCAGTAGCAAACCCTTCTGTATCAGTTTTCTACTTGCTATTGTAACAAATTCCTACAGATTTAACGTCATGACAGACCCTGACTTTATTAGCCTACAATTCTGTAGGACAGAGGTCCCACAGATCTCACTGGGCCAGCAGGGCTGCATTCCCTTCTTGAGGCTCTTGGGAAGAATCTGTTTCCTTGCCCTTTCCAGCCTCTAGAGGCCTCTCGCATTCCTCGCCTGTGGTCCTCTTCTCTCATCTTGAAGCAAGGAATGGTGCTTCTCTCTCTTCCATAGTTCTCTCTCCCTCTGATTGTCTCTTTTGCCTCCCTCTTCTAATTTTAAGGTTACTTGGTCCCACTCGGATCTCCTATTTTTTGGCCATCTGTTTAGCAACCATGATCCCTTCTTCAATCTTAATTTCCCTTTGCCATGTAACTTAACTATAATCACAGGTTCTAGAGATTAGGGCCTGGAAGTCATTAGGGACTGTTATCTGCCTACCCTATAGTCTTAAAGAAAAAAAATTCCTTGACTCTAGAATCTAGTCTGCCCAGTGTTCTAATTCTCTATTCATGTTCACTGTCAAAATTCGTGGAAGAGTTTTCTCTTTAGTCACTATCCCTCCTTCCACGTGTGCCATTCTTTAATAACTGGCAAATGGTCTGTAGTTCTCCCCACTCCACTTACCATTTACCACTCTCGTCCAAATCATCAGCAAGTCTCATAATGACAAACCTGATGCTCGTATCGTTTTTTTATCCTACTTGAACTTACTGCATTATTTGGCACAAATAACAACTCTCTCCTTATAATTATTTTTGTAATCACCAATAAAGTTTTCATTTTGCCCCGCTTTGCAGTATTCATAACACTTGTCGCTCTGGGAAATTATCCACGTACGCTTATCGACGGTTCTCCTCCACCCTGGAGTATAATGTACTGAAACAGATGTCTTGCCTGTTGTTTTCACAGTTGTATCCACAACACCAGTAACTCCCAGTAAACATTAGGCGTTCGACTTCATCTGAGTTCTGTGCATAGATTTGGAAAGGTCTACAAATCAAACAGGAAGAAAAATTTTTCCCTTTACTTTCTTCTTACTGGTTTAAAATGTGTTTGAATGTAAGAGGGTTATAATGCTAAATTATAACTTAATGGACTACTAACAGCTAGTGTACAGTTTTCCTATGTTATCTGTCTATTGTTAGGAATTTGACATCTGCTGCCCGTAACAGTAATGGGCGTCTGCCCTTGCCTATATGACGTCTAGCTTGAGTTGGAAAATACCAAAGAAAAAAGACACTACAAAGGCAGGGAGGCTTGTGGGAGGTAGAGCAGGAACTTATGTATTTTCTTCTAGGACTTTTACAGTTAATTTTTAACACTTAAATACTTCATTCATCTGGAATTCATTCTGCGTAAGGTGTGAGCATGGCTCCAATTATTTTTCTTTTTTCCAAACTGGTTACCCAAGCTATTTCAATACCATTTATAGAATAATTCCTCTTTTCTTCATGATTTTGAAATCCTACTTTTTCATATCCCAAATTCCAATAAACATTTGGGTCCAATTTGGATTTTCTGTTTAACTCTGTTGATTTGACTATTCACTTATTCAACAAATATGTATTATCTGTGGCAGGCACTGTTTTATAAATGTGCCAATTCCCTATTTTATAGTTTTACCCTATAAAATATATTTTACTGTCCTGTAGAGAAATGAATCTCATTTTAATTTTAAGAATGTCCCTGGCCCTTCTAATTTGTTTGTTTTCCATTTGAATTTTAGGATCAGTCTATCTGGTTCTAAACAAATAATTTTAGTATTTTTATTGGGATTAAACTAATTTGTAAATTGATGTTGGGAGAATTGGTATATTTATCATGCTGAAATTTCCTAAACAAGAACACTGTATATCATTTGATCCATCTTTTTGGTGTGGGTGTCCACCAGTAGCATTTTAGCTTTCTGCATACAAATCTTTCACATTTCTATGTATTTTATCTTTCTTTGAGTTTTCAAAATCTCTCATTGTTGTAATAGGTTTTTATTTGATTCTTTTGAGTTTTCTGAATAAGCAATCATAGCATCAGCAAATAATGATAATTTTACTTTACTTTTAAAATTTTTAATTTTATTCATTACGGTTATCTAATTGTGTTGGCCAAATAATAATGGAGATAAAGAAGATACTTCTCTTATTTTTTTTTTATTTTTTGAGACAGAGTCTCACTATGTCACCCTCTGGTAGAGGACCGTGGCATCATAGCTCACAGCAACCTCAAACTCTTGAGCTTAAGCTATTCTCCTGCCTCAGCCTCCCTGGTAGCTGGGACTACAGGTGTCTGCCACAATGCCCGGCTATTTTTTGTTGAGGTTGTCATTGTTGTTTTTTAGCTGGCCTGGACCGGGTTTGAACCTGCCAGCCTCAGTGTATGTGGCTGGCACCGTAACCACTATGCTACAAGCACCCAGCCATGGGTAAGCATCCTTATTTGGTTTTTTTATTTTTATTTTTTTTTTTGTTTTTTTGAGACAGAGCCTCAAGCTATCCCCCTGGGTAGAGTGCCATGGCATCATGCTCACAGCAACCTCCAACTCCTGGGCTCAAGCGAGTCTCCTGCCTCAGCCTCCCAAGTAGCTGGGACTACAGGCGCCCGCCACAACACCTGGCCATTTTTTGGTTGCAGCCATCATTGTTGTTTGGCGGGCCCGGGCTGGGGATTCGAACCCGCCACCTTAGGTGTATGTGGCTGGCACCCTAGCCGCTTGAGCCACAGGCGCCAAGCCACCTTATTCGGTTATTAAGGTCAGTCCCACACCCGAGGAGCACCTCACACATTGCCTGCTGCACTTTACAGTCAGCCCTGCACCTCACCCTGCGTTGGCAGCCAGGTGTGAATGGGAGAATCCAAACCTTGCTTCCTACTTTCCTGTCAATTTTCATAATAAAAGTAAATATAATCCCTCCTCTATTATTTTGTTATCCCAGCCTGGCTCCTACAATATCTCAAAGGAAAACAGCTCCTCTAAAGGAAAAATTACAGATGAAGGAAGATTGTTCAATGAAACATGGACAGATGACTACTTTTTTTGTCAAGGAAGGCACTCTGCTTAATATGTAGGGAATTTGTGCAAATTTTCAAAGACTGTACTTTGAAACAAAAAACACCCTACTAAATTAGATGTGTATAAAGGATTGTGTCATAAGGGCAAAATAGTGGGCACTGCAAAAAAGGTCTTCTCAACAATTTAAGTTATAGATGAATTCCATTGTAAAAGTAGTTATGTGGTAGCATATTTAATCACAAAAAATCAAAACCATTTACTGATGATGAGTTTATTAAGTAATGTATGGAAAGCATAGCAGATATCATCTGCCCTGGAATAAAGAGAGTATTTCTAAAATCAGTTTGCTCACAAGACTGTAGCCAAGCAAATTGAAGAAACTGGAAAAAATCTAAGCAAAGAACTTTAGGGAATAAATTATAAAGTATACTGTGGTGATGGATGACAGCACTGATGCTTCAAACATGCCTCAATTTGCCACTTTTATTACCAGCATTGATGGCAAACATAATGTCGCTGAAGAAATGGCCGCTGTAGTGCCATTAAAAGACACAACTAAATCAAGAGATTTATATGAAGCATTAAAAAAATGTTAAAGCAATGTTCTTTGGCCATTAACAACATACCTGGTTTAGTTACCAATAGGGCCCTGGTAATGGTGGGTAAAAGAGAGAGACTTGTAAAATTAATAGAAACAATGCAATTGCCACCATACTCACTTTTGTTGAAGTATCATTGCATAATATATCAATAAAATGCATGTGCAAAAGCTTTACAGATGGATAACATCATCTAAACCAGCATTAGGACTATGATGAATGCTGTAAGGTGAAGGGACTGAATTGTCACCAATTCCAGGAATCCCTTAAAAGTATATGCTGACTGTGGCAACATCATTTACTTTTTGGAAGTAAGATGGCTAAGTTGAGGTCAGCGTTGAAAAGATTTTATGATTTGAGACATGCTATCAAGTCATTTATGGTAGCAAGCACATTTATGCCAGAACTTGATGAAAACCGGCTTACAGGTTTAGCATTTTTAGCTGATTTAACCTCTCATTTAAATGAGTAAACATGTGTCTTCAAGATGAAAAATCAACTTATCAATACAATGTTTCAAACCATAGGTGTTCCAAATGAAATACACTAGCTCAAATAAAGACACACAATTTGACACCATTCAACAGCTTGACTAATGCAGTCCTATGAACAGTGGTAACTATACAGCTTTGCTTTTTGATCTTTTTTTTTTGGTAGTTTTTGGCTGGGGTTAGGTTTGAACCTGCAACCTCCAGTATATGGAGCCCATGCCCTACTCCTTTGAGCCAGAGGTGCCGCCCCAGCTTTGCTTTTTGATTTGATACAAAAATTCAAAAACAGATTTCAAGATTTCCAAAAAAAAAAGAAAGAAAAAAAGATTTCCAGGAAAATGATCAGTATATTGTTGCATCCGTGACTTCATGTGCAGTTGACATTATGTTACCTGTCACTTTTCTTTTCTTTTTTGGGGGGGGGACGGAGCCTCAAGCTATCCCCCTGGGTAGAGTGCCATGGCATCACACTCACAGCAACCTCCAACTCCTGGGCTCAAGCGAGTCTCCTGCCTCAGCCTCCCAAGTAGCTGGGACCACAGGTGCCCGCCACAACGCCTGGCCATTTTTTGGTTGCAGCCATCATTGTTGTTTGGCGGGCCCGGGCTGGGGATTCGAACCCGCCACCTTGGGTGTATGTGGCTGGCGCCTTAGCCGCTTGAGCCACAGGCCCCGAGCCACCTGTCACTTTTCAAATGGAATGTGTAGAGCTATGAGCTGACATTCAACTTAAAGAAAAACTGGATCGTGTCTCTTTCCTGGACTTGTATAGATAGTATCTTCCCATCGCGTCACAATCACAGCGTATTCATGTCATCGCTTTCTGTGTTTACAAGTAAACACTTTCGGGAATGAGGCGCAGGAAGAGTAAAGTAAGCCGGGCGCCCAGCTCACGTCTATAGTCCTAGCACCGTGGGAAGCTGAGGCAGGAGGATTGCTTGAGGTCAGGAGTTTGAAATGCTCATGAGCAAGAGTGAGACCCTCATCTCTGCAAATAATAATAATAATAAAGCCAGCCAGGCATCGTGGCACACGCCTTATAAGTCCCAGCTCCTCAGGAGGCTGATGCAGGAGGATCGCTGGAACCCAGAAGTCTGATGGTGCTGCAAGCTCTGATGACGGCATTGCACTCTACTCAGGGCAACAGAGGGTCAACAGTTGTTTCAACAAGGACAACAGCAAAACAAAACAAAGGAATAAAATTAGAACCCAAATACCTGATGAGCACCTTGAGAACTCAGTGAAAATGGCTTGGCGCCTGTGGCTCAAGTGGCTAAGGCACCAGCCACATACACCTAAGATGGCGGGTTCAAATCCAGCCCAGGGCCTGCCAAACAACGATGATGGCATTGTGGTGGGCGCCTGTGGTGCAAAAAATAGCCAGGCATTGTGGTGGGCGCCTGTGGTCCCAGCTACTTGGGAGGCAGAGGCAGGGGGCTCGCTTGAGCCCAGGAGTTGGAGGTTGCTGTGAGCTATGCCATGGCACTCTACCCAGGGGGACAGCTTGAGGCTCTGTCTCAAAAAAAAAAAGAACTCAGTGAAAATTGCAACTACTTCCATCAAACCAGATATTGATAGATTAGTTCCTCAAATTTGTGTAATGTCAAATATCCCACTGTTTTATGTTGGCCACTTTTCTTTTACTATAAAAAAATCACAAAAATATGTTTTATTACTTAGATAAGTACATTTTCTGTATTAGTGATTGCAAACTTGAGACCTGCTCAGCGATTTCAAAGATTCTCTGAACAGGCCGCTGCATAACTAGGATGATCATGTGAGCAGTTTTTTATCTATGGTGATGGATGGCATGAAAATTATGCATGCACTTTTTTCTATTTTTCTGCTTATCAGCTTTCTTTAGTGTTTGTGTATTTAATGTGTGGCCCAAGACAATTCTTCCAAAGCACCCAGGAGAACCCAACTCCTTTTACTGTATCATCTCCTGCGTTTTCACCCAGCTGCCTCAGCTGTTTAGTCCTACTTGCTTGGTCCTCGTGATTGAGAAATGAATCCTAGTCCCACGCCTCAATGTACAGTAAGGCCTAGAGTGGTTAAGTAGACATGATATGTTAGTGTTAAGTCTTCTTTGAGCCCCAGTTCTAAAAGTAAGGCACAGATCCCTGGATCTTAAGGGGATTTCTAGATGTTTCAGAGGCTATTTCTCACATCATTATAGATGGCAATGGCCAGTGTGCTAGGCTCTTTGGGGTTGCCAGGGAGAGCTTTATACTCAGGGTCTGCCTGTCTGGGGATGGAGATTTATTGAAAGGATATGAGAAAGTGAGGAAGAAAAGAAACCATGGCAGCAATTGAAAGACCAGGCTTCGGGAGCTAAAGCCTTGTGTCGAGTGCAGCCGCTGATTCAGTAATCTTCTGTTCCATGACTTATCAGCTCCTTGTATCTCGCCCTACTTTTCCTTCCCAGGCCGCTACTGCCTGCCTCTTGGAATAGACTGCATGAAATTCCAGAATGAAACAGATCTGATAGGGCTAACTGTCATAATTCAGGGTCACTTTCCTCCGCTGGGTAATTGTCCCACCTCAAGTTCCTGACTATCCTGTGGGTCAACATCCATCAAGTATTTGAGCCACCATCTGCAGCATAAATATATTTTACCCATGATGTTATGCATGTATGCGCATACGTTCTTAAGACAATACTTAACCAAACTATATGTTTTACACGCTGATATTTTTTATGTTCTTAATCATTCCTGTCCTGTCCTATTCATTTAAAAACTTGCTAGTTGGCTTGGCACCTGTGGCTCAAGTGGCTAAGGTACCAGCCACATATGCCTGAGCTGGAGGGTTCAAATCCAGCCCAGGTCTGCCAAACAACAATGATGGCTGCAACCAAAAAATAGCCAGGCGTTATGGCAGGTGCCTGTAATCCCAGCTACTAGGGAGGCAGAGGCAGGAGAATCGCTTGAGCCCAGGAGTTGGAGGTTGCTGTGAGCTATGATGCCACAGCACTCTACCCAGGGGGATAGCTTGAGGCTCTGTCTCAAAAAAAAACCTTTCTAGTTGTGACATGCTGAATTGATTTTGTAACTGCAAGTTTGTAAAACAACACTATAGATCATCACTTCTCAAACTTTAGCATGCACCCAAATTACCTAGGGATTGTCTTAAAAATGAAGATTCCAGTTCAGCAGGTCGGAGATCAGGTGTTTCTAACAAACCTGCCAGTGATGCTGGTGCTCCTGGTCTATGGAGTCCATCCTTTTTTCTTCTCTGCTGCAAATTGGAAGGCTAAGAGTTGCCTTAGGCAACACATTAAATACACAAATACTAATGAAGACTGATAGGCCAAAAAAAAATGTCTGTGCGTATTTTCATGATATCTGACACACAGATAAGCAAAACAGGCTTTAAATAGTAAGCATGCAGCCCGCACTCTGAAGGTTGGCACCTCTGAATAATCAGGCTTTAGCCCAATCTTTGGTTTATTCGGGCAAGGCAAAGTCTTACAATCTTACTATAAAGCGTGGAGATCTATACACAACTATCCTGCTGCTTGATGCAATCTCAACATGAAAACTTGATTTTTCTAGGCAGATATGAAATATTCTACTTTGGTGTCTAGACATTGTGGGGTCGAGGTCAGGCTGATGCTGTGCAGGCTTGGAGTTCACCCAGAAATCTGGATCATTGGAAGGAGGGGGTAATCAATTATGTTTTTTTACTAACATCTTTGCATTGCTAGATGTCAATTATCAACAGAAGTTAGGTTTTTTTGGTTTGGGGGGGTTGCAGTTTTTTGGTCGGGGCTAGGTTTGAACCCACCACCTCCAGCATATGGGGTTGGCGCTCTACTCCTTTGAGCCACAGGCGCTGCCCGTTTTTTTTTTTTGAGACAGGTCTCACTCTGTTGCCCCAGGTAGAGTGCAGTGACATTATCATAGCTCACTGCCACCTCAAATGCTTGTATAATTTTTTCTATTTTTGGTAGAGACAGAAGTCTCATTCTTGCTAAGGCTGGTCTCCAACTCCTGAGCTCAAGCAATCTTCCTGCCCCTTCCTGCCCCAGAGTGCTAGGATTGCAGGTGTGAATCATGATCCCCCAGCCAACAAAAGCTATTCATATAAATGAGTACTTTTATATTTTCAATCTTGTAGCACTTCAGTGGTGCAAAAATACTTCAATTTATCCCCTCTTTCTAAAAGAATAATTAAATTAGTCAGGTGTGATAGTATCCTTTACCAGGATAGGAATACGTTTTCTGTTTTAAAAGTTTTGTGTTTTTCTGTTTTTAAAGTAATGTGCAATACTTAAAAGCACCCTCCCCCTCATGTCTTCTAGGTAATGAACTTCTTCTTCTTGGCCCCCCCCCATCCAAATATGAACCTTCTACCTATATTGTTGATGCTATATCCTGTATAATACTAAACCCAAGAAGTCATCATGTAGATGATGTACCATGATTTATTATATCACAAACAAAGAAAAAGAAACCAGAACTACCAATTAAGTAGACGTGCCATCAAACCATCAAATACAAGAGGGATCTCAATCTCAGCAATGTTAAAATGTGACAAATAAGTGGGTCTTAAAATTCGTGCAACATATATTGTTGTCACTATCTAGTGCAGTGGTTCTCAACCTTCCTAATGCCACAATGTATTTTCATTGTTAAAAAGGGTTCATGACCTACAGGTTGAGAACCGCTGCTCTAGTGAGAAACGTAGAGGTCATTGTAGAGGTCATTGTAGGCTACCCTCTCTCAACTCTCTCATCCTAGGAATAACCTGCCTCTGGAATTTCTCCTTCCCAAATCTCATAAATTCCTGCCTTATCTCATATTTTGGAAGACTCTTATCTGTTCTAGCCTGGATAACTTCATTAATCACTAAGTTATTCTCCATATTAAAAGCAAAAAGATAGTTCAAAATATAAATCTAATGATGACATGACTAGATTAAAATACTTCATTTTCCTCTGGTTTGCCTCAGAGGAAGTCTAACCATCTCTTCATAGCCTAAACATTATGATCTTGTCTACCTTTTTTTCAAGTAGATTTTGGTACATTAAAAAAAAAAATGGCTGTAAAAATTCCATTCTCTCCTTCTATGGTGGCTTCTCTTCCTTTTCCTGCCTTGAAAACACCTACTTGTCCTTCAAGAACCAACTCACATGTTGAGTTGAGGCCCTCTGTACCCGTTCACAAAAGATCTAAGTCCTTCTTCCTCTGTGATAGCTGATTTGCAGGCCCCTACTTTAGCCTTCATCAGATTTTACCACATTGTGACCTGTTCTGTACATTGTCACATCCTCAATGCCTAGCACTGGTCCTGGCCCATGGGCAAGCCCTTGGCAAATGAATAAGTACATGAGGTGAAACTGGAAAAGAACCATTTCTAGTAAAGCACATGAGACCTAAGAGGTATAAAATATCCACGACTCCAACTTTGAAGAGGGTGTTAGGACCAAAGAAAAGGCTTTGATCCCACTTGTCTCCCTCGGCCCCAGTGGAAAGTCCACTGTGTTGAAAGAGCCCCAGAATACCATGGAACTGTGCTGCTCCCCTCATCTGGGAACCTCACTGCCCACAGTTTTCCCTGAACCCAGGTTTGTGAGGCAAAGCAACCTGGCTGAACACGGAACTTGGGAGGCCCTTTTGTCAGTTGCCTTTGTATTCAACAAAACTCATGCAGATTTGTAATCAGTCGATCCATATGGCTTGTGATTTAAAATTATTTTGTGAGCTATCAACCAGCATTTTGAAAAATCATAGTTGGTAATTTGCAAAGTTACTCAACAACATGGTGAGAAAGCTATCGCCTCTGTTAGACTTTTCTGCCTCACTCTCCATTAAGCGACGACCATCTGGTCAGAAACTAGAAAATTCCAAAGAAAGCTTCCTAGTTCAGTATGTAAGCATTCTCTAAGTTCTCCTAAGGCCAAGGTGATGATTTCCTTTGGATTTCACATCTTTCTACACCCTCATACCTCATAGAGCACTTGTGAGTACTGAATACTTGTTGATTTTAAAATGTTGAAAGGAAAAGCTTACTTTGAAAAATTTCCCAACTTTATTTTTGCCTTGGGCTTATTTCATTCAAACCTGGATAAATAGCAGAGAAAAATATAACCAGACAGCAAACCACTAAAATCATGACTGGCTTCCTATGTCCTTCTGTTATTAAATATCACAGTCTGCCCCAGCTCTATTGATAAAAAGAAGAAAATACTACAACAAATGTACAACGTTATGTCCAAAAGGTAGCAGGTCAGAAGCAGTAAGCCTGTATTACAGGGAAGGTGTGGAGACCCAAATTCCTAATTCTTGTGTGGTACTACTTTAAATGTATGGTCAACAGAGCTCTTAAAAGTTTGAACACCAACAGAGAATAAGAGCTATTCAAGAAGTCAAGGGACAACGATGAAAAGAATAATATTGAAAATAAAAAGATATGCAGGCAGTGCCTGTGGCTCAAAGGAGTAGGGTGCTGGCCCCATATGCCAGTGGTGGTGGGTTCAAACCCAGCCCCGGCCAAAACAGAAAAAACAAAAAAGTTATGTTACATCAAATCATTAAAAAAATTGTCATGTTGTACTTGGTATTCAACCTAATAGCAAAAAGGAGTGTGAGGTGGAGAAAAAGTTTT
>NW_003852402.1:38216969-38230527 GCF_000181295.1 Otolemur garnettii | reverse complement strand
CCTCCCAAGTAGCTGGGACCACAGGTGCCAGCCACAATGCCCGGCTATTTTTTGCTTGCAGCCATCATTGTTGTTTTGGCGGGCCCGGGTTGGATTCGAACCTGCCACCTTAGGTGTATGTGGCTGGTGCCTTAGCCACGTGAGCCACAGGCGCCAAGCCATTGTCATTTTCTTTTCTGAAGGTTTTAAGAAATCCTTAATTGACAGATGAAAACTGTATGCATGTATCACATACGTATTGCTGTGAAATATGAATCCCTGTGGAATGGCTGAGTGGAACTCTTTACAGTGTGCGTGACCTCACATGCTTACCTTATTTTAATGTAATGACAACATTTGGAATCTGCTCTTTCAGCAGCTTTCAAGAGTAATCACTATGGGGTAGAGGAGATCCTTGAACTTACTCTTCCTAACTGAAACTTTGTATCTCCTTTGACCACTATTTCCCCACCCCCAAACCAGCCCCCAGCATCTGGAAACCACTATTCTCTATTTCTCTGATTTCAACGTTTTTCCATTCCATGTGTCAGTCGATCGTGCAGCATTTGTCTTTCTGTGCTGAGTTATTTCCCTTAGCATAAATGTCCCACGTATTGGTCCGTATTGTTGCCAATCCATTCATGCTCTGATAAACACTTAGGTTGATCCATATCTTGGCTATTCTGGAACATGCACAGTAAACGTGGGAGTGCAGGTACCTCTTTGACATACTGACTTCATTTCCTTTGGATACACAACCTGTAGTGGGATGGCTGGATTCTGTCATCATTTACGAGACGAAGAAAATCAGACCCCTTTTAATTGAATCCTGCCTTTCTATATCGCTTGCTGGGTGATTTTGGTCAAAATGCCTCATTTCTGCTGCCTCAGTTTCTTCATCTCTATCAGAGGAAATAATTCTACTTACCTCATTGGATTTTTGTGGAACTTAATTGTGATTACACTACAATGAGCTTGTAATAGTGCCTGGAACATACCAAGTTTCTGTTACATGAATGACATTATTTCTACCTGTTCTCTTCAGTCAGAAAGGAAACTCTGAAGTCAGCAGTCTCCAAATAAGAATTTGGAGTTTGGAATTAATTTTTTATATTTACCAGGGGAGATCAGGCTTTGGGATCAAACACATCTGGGTTTGTCTTTGGGGGATCGATTTACCTTTTCTAAGCATTATCTCTTTTTATCTGTAAGATGGGCAAAATATTTTACCTAATTCATGTGTCTGTGAAGAGTAAATGAAATTATTTATGTAAATTCATCAACGGAGAACTCACAGAGTGCTTAATAAATGGTAGCTATTACTATTTTATAATTATTAACTACATTAAGCTGTATACTGCAGAGATATCTTTTTAGTTTCCTGAAATTAACCCAATTCAAAAAAGAGCTTAAAATATTGTTTAATATTCAAACCCATTCTTGAGTATTCTATAATCATCATTGATTTCATTGCTTAGTTGTTTTTTATTAAATCATAAACACATAGATATGTATCCATTAATGCATTTATGGGGTATAATGTGCTGATTTCATATAGAATTAGGAACACTTGCATCATAATGGTTAATATATACCTCATCTTGTTTACTTAATTATTGTGTTAAGACATTTATACTCTATACTAATAGATCCAACATGTACCCTTGCATTATGCACTGTAGGTGTGATCCCACCATTCACCCTCCCTCCATCTGCCCTCCTCCCTCCCCTACCATCCCCCTCTCCTCCCTCCTTCATCTTGGACCATAGTTGTGATCTATTCTTCATATGAAGGTGGGTGTGATCATAATTATTACCAGGATAGTACTGAGTACATTGGATATTTTTTCTTCCATTCTTGAGATACTTTACTAAGTAGGATATGTTCCAGCTCCATCCATGTAAATGTAAAAGAGGTAAAGTCTCCATCTTTTGTTTTTTTTTTGTAGAGACAGAGTCTCACTTTGTCACCCTGGGTAGAGTGCTGTGCTGTCACAGCTCACAGCAACCTCCAACTCCTGGGCTTAGGTGATTCTTTTGCCTCTGCCTCCCGAGTAGCTGGGACCACAGGCACCCACAATGTCCCACTATTTTTTGTTGCAGTTTGGCCAGGGCTGGGTTGAACCCGCCACCCTCCGTATATGGGGCCAGCACCCTGCCCACTGAGCCACAGGCGCTGCCCTAGTAGTAAAGTCTCCATCTTTTTTTAAGGCTATGTAATATTCCATGCTATACATATACCATGATTTATTAATCCATTCATGGGTCAATGAGCACTTGGGCTTCTTCCATGACTTGGCTATTATGGATTGAGCTGCAATGAACAATCTAATGCAAATATCTTTGTTATAAAGTGATTTTTGGTCTTTGGATATACACCTATAGAGGAATCACAGGATCAAACAGCTGATCTACTTTTAGATCCCTGAGTATTCTCCGTACTTCTTTCCAAAAGGGAAATATTAGCTTGCACTCCCACCAGCCGTGCCTTTTCTCCACGTCCACGCCAACATCTGTAGTTTTGGGATTTTGTTATGTGAGCCACTCTTGCTGGAGTTAGATGATATCTCAAAGTGGTTTGGATTTGCATTTCTCTGATGAGCATTTTTTCATGTGTCTTAAGGCCATGTGCCTCCCTTCTTCAGAGAAGCTTCTGTTCAAGTCCTTTGCCCACAACAAAATGGGATTACTTGTTTTTTTCTTACTAATAAGTTTGAGTTCTCTGTGGATTCTGGTTATCAAATCTTTGTCAGATATCCTCTCCGATTGCAAATATCCTCTCCCATTCTGAGGGCTGTCTGCTTGCTTTCCTTACTGTGTTCTTGGCTCTGCAGAAGCTTTTAGTTTGATCAGATCCCAGTAATGTATTTTTGGTGTTGCTTCAATCACTCAGGGGGTCCTCCTCATAAAATATTCTCCCAGGCCAATTTCTTCAAATGTTTCTCCTGCACTCTCTCCAAGACTCTTTATAGTTTCATGTCTTAAGTTTAAATCTTTTATCCAGTGAGAGTCAATTTTTGTTAATGGTGAAAGGTGTGGGTCCAGCTTCAGTCTTCTACAAGTTGCCAAACCTCAAATAGTCAAGACATTACTCAGAAATAAAAACAAATCAGGAGGAATCATGCTACCAGACTTCAAACTATACTATAAATCTACAGTGATCAAAAACAGCATGGTATTGGCACAAAAATAGAGAGGTAGATGTATGGAACAGAATCGAGAACCAAGAGATGAATCCAGACACTTATCGTCATTTGATAAGTCATTAGTTTTTTGTTTTTTTTTTTAGACAGATGTCACTGTAACCTCACAGCTCACTGCAACCTCAGACTCTTTGTCTCAAGTGATTCTTCTGCCTCAGACGCCCAGAGTCCTAGGAATATAGATGTGAGCCATCACACTCAACCTGACTAGTTAATTTTTTAAAGAGGTTATTGCATTTTTTTAAAATAGAGAAACTCCACAGACACATTCCATTTTATATAATTCAAACATGTGGATGATATGAAATTTCAAGATAAGAACCACATAGAAACATTAAAACATTAATATTACTTAACGTAGCATAAAAATCACAGTTTCTAATTGTAAAGATCTCTGTGACAAAAATGTGAAAAAGAATTGAAATAAAAACATTGGTAAGCAAAAGCTTACTGGTATTTTGCTTATCACTGCAGTGAAGGGGAGGCAACACCAGGGTTACCAGCAGCCTGGCAGAAAGGGTGCCACCCCTCAGAAGGGCCGGCTCCTGGTCCCCGGTCCTCTCAGGCAGCTCTGGAGAGCGCTGACACAGCAGCATTCTGATTCACAGGCTTTGACTCCAAAGAGGTCTGCTTCCCACCACAGTGTTCTCATATATGATGTGATTTAAATGATGGGAGTGAAAGACCAAGAATCTTTGTTGAAATCAACTTAGAAAATTTGGGAGAGAAGCAGATAGAGGCTGAGTGAAAAAAGGTCAGCTCAGATTGAGTGTTCAAATAATTGTGAGAGGCGTTTGTTTGGAAAGACGCTGCTGGGGATCTGTGTGTTCAAAGAGAAGACAAATGAATTATAATGAATTCAGAGATGATATCATTGCTATGCATTTGATTAATGGAAAGGGGCATATTAATGTTTATAGAAAAAGCACTTTTATATAACTTGAAAAGGTAGAAATTGATATACAGCCTCATAACGCTTCATTGACCAGGAATGTATTATTCCCTGAGGCTCAAGAGCTTTAAAGCCACATGAAATATTTCATTGTCTTGTGATTCATAATGCTGGCATATCTTACATCCCACTCAATTAAAAAACAGTGCCTGTCTCTACACATCACCTTCCCACAGAGAAACTGAGGGACATGGAGGCAAGTGACATTGTTAGAAATAAAATCTTCACTCTTACATTAAACACTTCTATTCATTTCTTCTTTGATATCTCGATACCTGACTTTGAAGTTTCTGCTTCCGTTATTACCAGTGTTCAGATTTTTTTTTTTTTACCCATCTGCAACAGTTTAGTTTTGGTTAAAATTAGGCAGACCGTGCCTGGAAGTCTCCCCTACATGCATTTGTTTTGATTTTACAAGGCGCTACTCAAGACGGCAGAGTGGCTAATGTTCATTGTTTGGTTTCAAACCGACCCAGGTCACATCCAAATCTGACCACAAACTTCCACTCTCTGATCCTCAGTCTTCTCATCTGTGAAGTCAGTATATCAGTGATTACTGCACTTGGTTGCTGAAAGCATTATCCATATGTAAGACACTCTCCACAGTGTCTGGCACAGGGTAAAGCTAAAATCGTGGTAATAATTTTTGAGTTCCCTATGAGATATTGTTTGGAGAATTTAGGATGCATAGGATGGCATTTACTGTTGTCTCAAAAAATGAGATAAAAAGACCGGAAATGAGACTTCTGCTTCTGGGAAGATGGAGGAGATGTACTTTCCCTATTCCTTCCTTTAAGTACAACTTAAAACCCTGGATATTACGTATAAAACCAACACAAATAGACTGTGAAAGGTGGAAAGAAGAAGTCAGACCAGGTAGGGACCTTGGGACTCAAGTAATAACACAGTCATAAATTCTCCAGGTTTTCTTTTTGGTTCTTGTATATTGGATCAGGTGCTGGAGAAGCCCATAATCCAGAAATTCCAATAGGCACAGATCAGAAAGTAAAAGCCCACTTAAAAGGGGCTAAAACAGCAGTGGCAACTGCAACAAAAATAGCCGGGCGTTGTGGTGGGCGCCTGTAGTCCCAGCAACTTGGGAAGCTGAGGCAAGAGAATCGCCCTAGCCCAAGAGCGGGAAGTTGCTATGAGCTGTGACGCCGCGGCACTCTACCAAGGGCGACAAAGTGAGACTCTAAAATTGCAGCCAAACACTACGAGAAAAAGCTGGCTTTGCCCCTACCCACTCCAGAAAAGGCCAAATGGGGAACCTAAGCCTCTGTCCTCTCCAGGCTGAAATGCGGCACCCCAACTCCCCACCGGTGTGGTGTGGAGAACGCTAAGTAGGGAGCTGGAACTGCTGTCTCCATTAGGCAGCTCCCCACCCCATACTCTGCAATGACAGTGTAAACCATGTCGTGGCCTGGCCTTCCATCCCCACCTGGCAGTAATGAGGTATTTCTCCCCTCCCAGCTGTGGTGGACTAGAGGGGGTCTCGTACAGAGATAAGACTTCCACTACTGCCCAGCAGTCATGAGGCGCGCCTCCCCCACCCCTCCATGGTGTCAATGGAAGCCACATAGAAAGCAGTGACGAGACCCTCCTACCCCTGCCAGCTAAGATGTCAGTGGAGGCCTAGTGTGAAGGCAGAACTCACTACTCTGCCCAGCAGTAACAAAGGCTTCTACCCCCCCAGGTAATAAGGAGGCAGCATCCCACCATCCCCTTCCCTGGCTAGAGTGGTGTGAGAGGAAGCCAGCTAAATCAAAAAGTTTATGGCCAGGCCTGGTGACTCAGAGAGGCCGAGGCAGGTGGATTGCTTGAGTTCAGGAGTCTGACAGCAGCCTGAGCAAGAGTGAGACCCCATCTCTAAAAACAGACGGGTGTTGTAGTGGCTACTTATAATTCCAGCTACTTGGGAGGCCAAGGCAAGAGGATTGCTTGGGTCCAAGAGTTTGAGGTTGCTGTGAGCTATGATGCCATGGCACTCTATTGAGAGTGACAAAGTGAGACTCTGTCTCAAAACAAAAATAAAAACAAACAAAACAAAACAAAAACCCCAGAAAGTTTAAGTAAGATCCAGACTCTCCTAATGTAATACTTAAAAATGCCCCTATTTCAATAGAAAATCACTGGTCCTAACAAAAAGCAGAAAGTTCCAAACTGAATGAAAAAAGTGCCAACTCCTAGATGACAGGGAATTTAGAATTATCTTGCAAAAGTTTTATTAAAACTTTTCTAATGGAGTAGGGCCATATGCCAGAGGTGGCAGGTTCCAACCCAGCCCTGGACAAAAACTGCAAAACAAAACAAAACAAAACTGTTCTAATGAGCAATTACAAACATGCTTGAAACAAACAAAAAAGAAAGTCTTAGTAAAGAAATAGAGGATATGAAAAAGAATCAAATGGAAATTTTAGAATAAAAAATATAACTGAAATGAAAATGGGACTGACAACAAAATGGAGACAAAGGAAAAAACATCAGTGAACTGGACACTAGAACAACGGGAATTACCCAATCTAAAAAAAGAGAAAAAAAGTGAACTGAGCCTTAGTAATCTAGGAAAAATATATAAAACAGCATATTTATGCCCTAAAATAAAAATACTTACATTGAATGTAAATGGTCTAAACATACCAATCAAAGGAGAGAGACTGGCAAAGTGGACTAAAAAGCATGACCCAAATATATGCTATCTACAGAAAATTCACTTCAAATATAATGATGGGGGTGGGGTTGTAAGTGAAAAATGGAAAGAGATATGTCATATAGATATTATTAACAAAGTAGAGGTAGCTCTATTAATATCAAGTAAAGTAGACATCAGAGCAAAGAAAATTATTAGAGAAGAACATTATAAATGAAAAAAGGCAATTCACCAAGAAGATTTAGTGATCCTAAATATTTATGTACCAAACAACAGAGCTGAAAAATATATGAAGAAAAAACTGATAGAACTGAAAGAAGAAATAGGCAAGTCTATAATTAAAGCTGTGGCAAATTCAACATCCTTCTCTCAGTAATGGATAGAACAATTAGACAGGAAATCAGCAAAGATATTGAAGAACTCAACACAATCAATCAACAGTATCTAATCAACATCTGAAGAACATCCACCTGACAACTAAAATGCCCACTCTTTTCAAATGCCCGTGGATTTTGATACAACAAGATAAACGATATCCTGGGCCATAAAACAAAGCTCAACAAATTGAAATAAACCAAAATTATACAAAGTATGTTCTCTGACTACACATGGATTCAAACTAGAAGTAATGTAATGGAAATGTAATAGGAAAATCTCCAAACTCTTAGAAACTAAAGGATGCATTTTTTTAATAATCAATGGGTCAATGAGAAAGTCTCAACAGAAATTAAAAAAATACATTGCGGTGAATGAAAATGAAGACACAACATATCCAAATTTGTTGGACGTAGTGAAAGGAGTGCTGAGAACAAATGTCAGTACTAGGTGCATACATTATATACAAAAGTCTAATATTAATAACCTAATCTCTTCCTTCAAGAGCCTAGAAAAAGAGCAAAATAAAACCAAAGCAAGCAGAAGGAAATAATAATAAAATACCAGAAATCAATGAAATTGAAAGCAGAAAAACAATAGACAACCTTTCTTTAGATTCCACACGTGAATGAAGTCACCTAGTCTTTCTGTGTCTGCCTTATTTCACTAAACATAACGTCCTCCAGGTTCATTCATGTTGTTGCAAAAGGCTGGAGTTCATTCCTTTTTATGGCTAAATGGTATTCCATTGTGTATATATACCACATTTTCTTTCTTTCTTTTTTTTGAAACAGTTTCACTTATTAACCCTAGGTAGAGTGCTATCGTGTCACAGCTCATGGCAACCTCCAACTCCTTGGGCTTAGGCGATTCTCTTGCCTCAGCCTCGTGAGTAGCTGGGACTACAGATGCCCACTACAATGCCCGGCTTTTTTTTTGCAGTTTGGCCAGGGCTGGGTTTGAACCCACCATCCTTGGTATATGGGGCAGGTGCCCTACTCGCTGAGCCACAGGCACCGCTCTACCACATTTTCTTTATTCATAAAGTGATGAACATTTAGGTTGATTCCATACCTTGGCTATTGTAAATAGTGCCACAATAACACGGGAATGTAAAGACCTCGACAACATACTAATTTCATTCTTTAGTCATATACACAGTAGTGGGATTCCTGAACCACACACCAGTTCTATTTTTAAATTTCTGAGGGACCTCCATACTGTTTTTCCTAATGGCCATACCAATTTACATTCCAACCAACAGTGTATAATTGTTACCTTTTTCTCCACATAGTTAATTGCCAGTGACTGAGTGGTTAGTGGGGAGTATAGGACGGGAAGATGTTGGACAAAGGATACATAGTAACAGATAGGAGGAATTAACTTCAAGGGATCTAATACAGAGCAAAACAACTACAGTTAATAATATATTGTATTCTTTTTTTTTTTTTTTTAATAAAGGTTACTTTAGTTCTAGGATCACAGAATTGCTTTTTTTTTTTTTGCAGTTTTGGCTGGGACAGGGCCTGAACCTGCCAGCCCTGGTATATGGGGCCAGTGCCCTGCTCCTTGAGCCACAGGCATTGCCCCAATATATTGTGTTCTTGAAAAATGTAAAGAGAGTAATGTGATGTGCTCTTATTGCAAAAAATAACTTCGAAACAATTCATTAATTAGCTATATTTAACTATTCCATGATATATATTAATTCAAAAGTAAATTCAAATATGTTATACACAGTAAAAACATAAAATGTTATCTGTTAATTACAAAATAAATAAAAGAAAAGCAATAGAAAAAAATGAACGCAATTGAAAGCAGAAAAACATCAGGGTAAACCAATGAAACAAAAAACTGTTTTCTTTAAAAAAAAAAAAAAAAGAAAAAGAGCGATGAAACCTCCAGCTAGACTGAAAAAGACAAAAGAGAAAAAAACACCAATGATTCATTTTTTAATTATTTTGTTTAAATATTAATTAATACCATGAAAGAAACAGGGATATCACTATAGAATTGCCCACATCAAAAGGATAATAAGGAAATAATAACAACTCTATACAAGTAAACTCCAAAACTTAGCTGAGGTAAAAGAATTCCTTGAGAAACAGACTTTTACAACTCACTCAATATGAAAGCCATACTTTGAATAAACCTGTAACTGTTAAGGAAATTGAGTTTGTAATTTTAAGACTCCCCCAAAAGAAACATCATGCCTAAATGATTTAATTGGTAAATTCTACCCAACATGTAAGAATTAACAATAATTATACATAGTCTCTTACCTCTTCCAGAAAACAGAAGAAGAGAGAATGCTTCCTAATCCATTTTATAAAGCTAGAATTACCCCAAGGCCCAAACCAGACAAAGGTAGTACAAAGAAAGAAATATTATGCACCGGTATTCTTCATGAATACAGATGCAGAGATCCCGAATAGATAGTTGCAAATAGGCATACATATATATACACATACATGTGCATATGAATGGATAAACAATTATATGCCATACCAAAGGGAGTTTATTCCAGGGATGTTTGGTTGATTTAATTTTTAAAAATCAATCAAGGCTGGGTGCCTGTGGCTCAAGCGGCTAATGCGCCAGCCACGTACACCTGAGCTGACAGGTTAGAATCCAGCCCGGGCCTGCCAAGCAACAATGACAGCTGCAATCAAAAAATAGCCAGGCGTTGTGGCGGGCGCCTGTGGTCCCAGCTACTTGGGAGGCTGAGACAGGAGACTCGCTTGAGCCCAGGAGTTGAAGGTTGCTGTGAGCTGTGATACCACGGCACTCTACCCAGGGGGACAGCTTGAGGCTCTGTCTCAAAAAAAGAAAACCTGAAAGATGGGGCTGGGCACGGTGACTCATGTCTGTAATCCTAGCACTCTGGGAGGCTGAGACGGGTGGATTGCCTGAGCTCACGAGTTCAAGACCAGCCTGAGCAAGAAAAAGACCCTGTCTCTACTAAAAATAGAAAAATTGAGGCAAGAGGATCACTTGAGCCCGAGTTGGAGGTTGCTGTGAGCTGTGACGCCACGGTCCTCTACCAAAGGGTGACACAGTGAGACTTTGTCTCAAAAGAAAGAAAGAAAGAAAGAAAACCTAAAAGACTCTCCAAAATACTGCTACAACAAATAAATGAATTCATCAAGATGCAAGGATATAAAATAAGCTCACAAAAATCAATCACTGGCTGGGCACAATGGTTCACACCTGTATCCTAGCATTTTAGGAGGCTGAGGTGCAAGAATCAGTTGAGGCTGCCAGGAGTTTCAGACCAGCCTGAGCAACATAGCAAGACCCTACATCTTAAAAAAAAAAAAAAAAGGTAAGGAAAATTAGCCAGGCATGGTAGCATATATCTGTAGTTCTAGCTACTAAAGGGGCAGACACAGGAGGGTCCCTTGAGTCCAGGAGTTTGAGGGTTGCAGTGAGCTCTGATGATGCCACTGCACTCTAGCCTAGACAATACAGCAAGACCCTGGCTCAAACGACAACAAAAATCAACTATATTTCTATATACTAGCAATCATCATGTGGACACAAAAATTGAAAATATAATGCAGTTTGCTCAAAAGTTAAAAAATCAGGTGTAGGTATCAGAAAATATGTAAGTTCTATCCTGAAAACTTTTGAACACTAGTGAAAGAAACTGAACTTTCAAATGAAGAGACGACGATTATGAATTGGAAGGCTCAATGTAGTAAAGATGTTAATTTTTCCTGGTTTGATACATGAATTTAATGCCAGTGCTACTGATATCCTAGCAAAATTTTTATAAATGTAGATAAGATCATCCTGAAATATATGTGAAAAGGCATAGAAAGTAGACTGGAAAGTAGCCGGGCGCGGTGGCTCATGCCTATAATCCCAGCACTTGGGAGGTTGAGGAGGGTGGATTGCCTGAGCTCGTGGGTTCAAGACCAGCCTGAGCAAGAGCAAGACCCCATCTCTAAAAAAATAGCTGGGCATTGTGTCGGATGCCTGTAGTCCCAGCTACTTGGGAAGCTGGGGCAAGAGAACTGCTTAAGCCCAAGAGTTTGAGGTTGCTGTGAGCTGTGATGCCATGGTCCTCCACTGAGGGTGACAAAGTGAGACTTTGTCGAAAGAAAGAAAAAGGAAGGGAGGAAGGGAGGGAGGAAGGGAGGGAGGAAGGGAGGGAGGGAAGGAAGGAAGGAAGGAAAGAGAGGGAGGAAAGGAAAGGAAAGGAAAGGAAGGGAGAGAGAAAGAGCAAGAAAGGAAGAAAGGATGAAAAGAAGGAAGAAAGGAAGGAAAGAAAGAACAGAAAAAGGAAAATAAAGTGGGAGGAATCAGCCTATTCAATTTTGAGGTTGATTATATAACACCACTATGAAGACAATGTGGTCCTGGAAAGGAGACAGGTCAAGTCAATAGAATAGACAGCCCAGAAATAGCCCCCCACCCCCAATTTTCTTTTGAGACAGGTTCTTACTCTGTCAGGCTAGAGTGCAGTGACATCATCTTGCTCAATGCAACCTCAATCTCCTTGGCTCAAGAGATCCTCCTGCCTCAGACTCCTGAGTAGCTGGGTCTGTAGGTGTGCACCACCACACCCAGCTAATCGTTCTACTTTTTGTAGACAAAGGGTCTCGCTCTGGCTCAGTCTGGTCCTGAACTCCTGGCCTCAAGTGATCCTCCTGCATTGGCCTCTCAGAAGTTCTAGGATGACAGGTGTGAGCCACCATGCATGGCCCCAAGTGATTTTTGACAAACTTACAAATGCAATCCAATAGAAGAAAAAAAAAAATGTTGCTAGAGCCATTGGCTATTTGTGTTAAAAAGTGAATCTCTTGTGAATATGTAAGTAAAAGATGTTGACTCTTGTTTAAAAGCAAACAAACAAAAAAAGTGAAACTCAACCTAAACTTCAGACTTATCCAAAAATTAACTCAAAATGGAACATGGACATAAACGTAAAGTCTAAAACATTTAGGAAAAATCGGAGAGAATTTTGAGATCTAGATCTAGAGTTCTTAGACTTGACAACAGAAACATGATCCATAAAGGGAAAATGATAAGTTGGACTTCATCAGGATTAAAAACGCTTGCTGTGTGCAAAATTCTGTTAAGAAGATGAAAACACTAGTGTTTAAAATACGTGGCAAACCCTCAAAACGCAACAGCTTGAAAAAATCCAAGTATAAAATGGGCAAACGACGTTTCACTAAAGACCTTGTTTGCTAGATGGGAAAATGTTTAACATAATTACCCATTAAGGAAATGCAAATTAAAACCACAGTGACAACCCTTACACACATGTCAGAATGGCTGAAAAACAATTTTTTTAAGGGGAAACACCACAAGCTGTTAAGGTTAAGGAGAAACTGGATCCCTCCCATACTGCTGGTGGGAATGTAAAAAGGTACAAATGCTCTGGAAAATAGTTTGAAGTTTTAAATTTTGTTTTAATTTTAATTTTTTTTTTTTGAGACAAAGTCTCACTGTGTCACCCAGGATAGAGTTTCCTGGTGTCATAGCTCACAGCAACTTCAAACTCCTGCGCTCAAGTGATCCTCCTGCCTCAGCCTCCCGAGTAGCTGGGAATACAGATGCCTGCCCCAATGCCCAGCTAATTTTATTATTTTTGGTAGAGACAGGGTCTTGTTCTTGCTCAAGTGGTCTTGAACTCTTGAGTTCAAGGAATCCTCCCCACTAGGCCTCCCAGACTACAGGCATGAAGCACTGCAGCTGGCCTAGTTTCTTTAAAAACTATACGTGCAACTACATAATGACCCAACTGCCATCTTGGACATTTATCCGAGAGAAATGAAAACTTACGTTCATGCACAAAAAGAATGTACACAGATGCTTACAGCAACTTTCTTCATAAGAGCCAAGAACTGGAAACTATCCAGATGTCCTTACGGGGGTGAATGGTTAAAAATCTGTGGTTTATCCATACCATTGAATATTCCTCACAAGTAAAAAGGAATCACTCCTAATATACGCAACAACCTGGGGGAATCTCCAGAGAACCGTGCTGAATGAAAACGTAAATCCTAAACAGTCGCATACTATATGATTCCATCTCTGTAACATTCTTGTGTTGACAAAGTTATGGAAATAGAGACAAAATTAGTGGTTTCAGGGGCTAAGGAGAGAGTGGAGGTAGGAATGAAGTGTGTGTGGCTATAAAAGAGAAACACTGTGATTCTCGTGGTGTGAATTGTTCTGTATCTGGGCTTTATTAATGTTGATATCCTGGTTGTGATACTCTACTACAGTTTTGCAAAATGTTACCATTGGAGGGAACTGGGTAAATGAGACATGAGATTTCTTTTTTTTTTTTTTTTCTTTTTTTTTATTGAACGGTAACTATGTACATTAATGCACTTCTGGGGTACAGTGTGGGGTTTTCACATGCAATCTGAAATACTTCCA
>NW_003852402.1:38209936-38215347 GCF_000181295.1 Otolemur garnettii | reverse complement strand
AAAAAAAAAAAAAAAAGAAAGAGAGAGAAAGAGAGAGAGCAAGAGAGAGAGAGCTGGTACAGTGGCATGTACCTGTAGTCCCAGATACTTGGAAGGTTGAACTGTTAGGATCATTTTAGCCCAGGAGTTGAAGGCCAGCCTGGGCAACACAGCAAAACCCTTATTCCTAAAAATCAATAAAAAAACTAATGCGCAGTCTAATTCTATGTCCAGGTGACTTTTAGAAAGACATTACTTGATAAATTACTCTGCCTCAGTTTACCACTCATCTGTAAAATGCAGGAAATAACAACTGTATTCTATCCTGGAGCTGGGCAACTATAGTTGAAAAATGTTTAAGACCTTGAACACAGTGCTACACTCTTGAAATCAAAGTCTTCTGGAACAAAGGGATGTTAGTGACTTTCTATTTCATTGGTCTCCAATTTATTTTTTGTATCCACAGTTTGCACTACAGGTTGGACTCTGGAGAGTGGTGGGAAGCGGAGCAGAAGGGGCCTCCCACACTGTCTGCTCCTTCCAACATTCAACTCCATTTCCCTCCCCCTTCAGTCTTGTTTTGTTTTCCATATTAGAATTCTGAGGGATTTTGCAGAAGAAAAGTAATATTTTGAAGAATAAAATACTTACGGAATTTTGAAATCAACTCTTTTTATCCCAATCTTTGATTTTATGGATCAGGAGATTAGGAACAGAGAGGTTTAGTGACTTACTCAAGACATGAAGATAGTTGGTGGTGGAACTAAGAAGCAGGTCTATTAATCCCTTAGTCCAGTGTTTTCCATTAAATCATGGTGCCTTGTATTTTGATCATTCTCAATATTTTAGGTCAATGATCAAATAGCTTCTTAAGCAGATAGAAATCCACTAGAGCCACATTTATTGTTGTCTAGAAGCGCAATTTTACCCAGACTTCCTTAGGCAGATGGATAGAATTTGTAGACATGTTGGTAGTGACGGTATCAGCTTTTTATAGGCAGATGGAATTCCAGGAGTGCCTTAAACATACCTACCTTGTTTAGTGTACATATTGGGAAAAGCTTGTGGGTGCCACCTAGTGGTCCAAGTGGTAGGTACTAATAGGAGTAATTCAAATGACATTTTAAAGCCCCTCCTTTATTAATGCTATTTCAATTGATATGTTAAAAGTCATTGCCAACTACCTCACTTACTTTATTTTTATAATGTTTTAGGTGGAAAATGCTTTTCAGAATACAACAAAGAGACTCACTTTTGGTTTAGCCGTAAAGATTATCTCTGCTAATTAAAAACTTTCTTAATAGAGCAAATATTATTTTCAAACCCAAATTACTTTCTAATTACAGCTAATCCTTAGAGTAGTGAAACTTTATCCAATACACATCATTAGGGTTCCTGTAAAATTGATGGTTGATTTAAGTGCTTAAAAGTACTAACACATTTTTTTTTTTTTGAGATAGAGCCTTAAGCTCTCGCCTTGGGTAGAGTGCTATGGCATCCCCACTCACAGCAACCTCCAACTCCTGGGTTTAAACGATTCTCTTGCCTCAGCCTCCCAACCAGCTGGGACCACAGGCACCCACCACAATGCCCAGCTATTTTTTGGTTGCAGCCATCACTGCTGGATTTGGGCCTGGGCTGGATTGGAACCCGCCAGCTCCGGTATATGTGGCTAGCACCTTAGCCACTTGAGCCACAGACGCCGAGTCAAAAGTACTAACACAATATTTTAAAAAAATTTTGTGATTCAGGTTTTTTTTAAATCAAGTATTCTATAAAATATAATTTTTTATGTTCGTGTTACAGACCATTGTTATAAGGGCTGTAATTAGAATTAAGTATACAATTAATCATTAGAACATTTTCACGGTTTGAAGTTTTCTAACAAACATATTTCTTTTTTCTTTTTCTTTTTTTTTTTTTTTTTGAGACAGAGTCTCACTATGTTGCCCTTGGTAGAATGCTGTGGTGTCACAGCAACCTCAAACTCTTGGGCTTAAGCAATTCTCTTGCCTCAGCCTCCCAAGTAGCTGGGACAAGCGCTTGTCACAGTGCCTGGGTGTTTTTTTGCTGCAGTTGTCATTGTTGTTTAGCTGGCCTGGGCTGGTTCAAACCTGCTAGCCTTGGTGTATGTGGCTGGAGCTGTAACCACTGTGCTACTGGTGCTGAGCCTAAACATAATATTTCTTTCATTGAAAATGGATGCAGAACAGATATAATCCTTGTCCTAAGATCAAAGCAATTATCTGAGCAGATCAAACCCATCACTATTGGATACTTAAAACACTTAACTATTGGATACTTAAAACACTTAATTACATCTTTATTCTCACCACATAACTTTTTTTTCTCTTATGAGGGGTCATGAAAGGAGTGAATCATAAAATAATTTGTTTGTTCAAGGTGTTATTAACTTTGGAAATTGCTAGTCTTCGGGCTGGCCCACTTATCAAAGTTATTTTCAGAACAATTATAACAATGATGACTAAATGCTCAAGAACATGAAAGATGTTCAGTAGAGAAGGAAAAGGGAAGTTGTTAATAAGTCTGTAAAGGGAACCTGAATAAATCCGAGAATAACAGGGTACAAAAGTGGCCGCTGAGAGGAATGGGACCAGTGACGGGAAAAGAAGAGATTTTACAAAAAGACATGAGGTACCATCATGGGAAAAGGGAAAAACTTCGGAGACAATGTTTAAGATGGTGAAAAAAATTTCACAGGAGACATTTGGAAAACATATTTAAGTGCCTGCTTAAAACTTTCAGGTTGTGGGGCAGTGCCTGTGGCTCAAAGGAGTAGGGCGCTGGCCCCATATGCCGGAGGTGGCAGGTTCAAACCCAGCCCCGGCCAAAAACTGCAAAAAAGAAAAAACAACCAACTTTCAGGTTGTGCAAATTATGCTTTCCAGTGTTCCAGGTTTATTTTAATACTAATAATCGAACTTTTAAAAACTATTGACTAGAGTTCTACTTTCACACTATTGATTTAGAAGGAATTTTTAAGAAAGGGCTAGAAGGCTCGGCGCCCATAGCACAGCGGTTACAGCTCCAGCCACGTACACTGAAGCTGGTGGGTTCATACCCTACCTAGGCCAGGTAAACAACAATGACAACTGCAACAACAACAAAAAAATAGCCAGGAGTTATGGTGGGGGCCTATAGTCCCAGTTACTTGGGAGGCTCAGGCAAGAGAACTGCTTAAGCCCAAGAGTTTGAGGTTGCTATGACCTGTGAAGCCAAAGCACTCTAGCAAGGGCGACATAGTGAGACTGTCTCAAAAAAAAAAAAAAAAAAAAAAAAAAAAAAAAAGGGCTAGAATCAGACATGAAGTTTTAAAGGTCGCCTTCATCAGTCATGCCAGGAAACATTAAGTTTTCCATGTAATTCACCCAGTGACAAATTGAATATTTCCTCCTTTAAAAAAATCTGAACATTGAAACCCCCTCAGCATTTTTTAGTTCAGTGATACACACTGAATGTTGAAGGTGTGGGAGAAGAATAGCAGGTTTTGAAGGAAAAGTACATGAGGCTTTTCGTGTTGGCTTCTTGAAGTTACAGGAAGTAGAATGAACTTTAAGTAAGATATTGTTCAGATCCTGCTTCCCTGCTTACGCCCTGCCCTCATGCACCCACTCTCTTCCTCTGTAAACTGAGAATCGCACTACCTGTTCTGGTTATAAGGGAGAAATCAGATACTGTGCCTAAGGAGCTTATCAGTGCTTGGCACAGAGTGATGACCAAGAAATACTAATTTGCCAGGCTCTTGGTGGCTCATATTCTGGGAGGCCCAAGCAGGTGGGTCTCCTGAGCTCAGGAGTTCTAGACCAGCCTGAGAAACAGCAAGACCCCATCTCTAAAAATAGCCAGGCTTTGTGGCAGGTGCCTATAGCCCCAGCTACTCGGGAGGCTGAGGCAAGAGAATTGCTTGAGCCCAGGAGTTTGAGGTTGCTGTGAGCTATGATGTCATAGCACACTACTGAGGCGGACTAAGTGAGTCTCTGTCTCAAAAAAAAAAAAAGTTAATTTCTTTTTTTCTTAATATAATATTTAGTAAAGCAATCAGCAACACCTTAAAAGTTCTTTCCCATGGGTTTTTGGTTTCACTGGTTGCACAGACCTACACTGGCAAAAAAGTCACAAGTTATATTCTAATAATACTCACATAAAATCCTTAAAGTCCAAAGAATCTATTGTCATAGCCTAGTGATACACATTCCACTTCGACTTAAAGTTGCAAATTTCTTAGTCTGCCTCCAGCATAAAGCTTTTTAAATAATAAGAGATTAGTAAGTGTGTAGGCTAGGAGAGGAACAGTTTACCAATTCAATATGAAATGCTGGTGGTTGCTAAAGAGATTTTGTATCAAGATTTGAGAAAATATTCTTGCTTTTATTAATATCTGCAAAGATGTATAAATGAATACAGATGACAATCTTTAAGGATTCTACTCAAGATTCATAACCCTTGCAATGTCAGTATTATCCCAAATCCAGAAACAATCCCACTGGTAACACACCACTATTGAGATTTAGCATCTGCATTAGGGGCCCTCAATACCTATCTAATGATACTCACACCCTCTCACATTAATAAGTTGTGTACTGGTAGACATAGCCTCTCAGTGGTGAACTGATGAACTTAGCAAAAAGAAAAAAGAAGTAAGAGAGACCAGCACATTAGTAAAGTGCCAGCTCAGTTCTTTAAAAAACAAAAAAAACAAGGGCGGTGCCTGTGGCTCAGTGAGTAGGGTGCCAGCCCCATATACTGAGGGTGGCAGGTTCAAACCTGGCCCTGACCGAACTGCAACCAAAAAATAGCCGGGTGTTTGTGGTGGGTACCTGTAGTCCCAGCTACTCGGGAGGCTGAGGCAAGAGAATTGCTTAAGCCCAGGAGTTGGAGGTTGCTGTGAGCTGTGTGACTCTCTGGCACCTTACCAAGGGCAACAAAGTGAGACTCTATCTCTACAAAAAAAAAAAAAAAAAAAAAAAGCTGGTTAAAAACAAAACAAAAACAAAAACCTGGCAATATTTAAAGTCAAAGTATAATGTAAATTTTTTAGAAAATGTTTAAAATGTTGAATACTAATTATATGTAAGAAACTGTAATTCAGAGGTTTTCAAAAATCTGTACACATTTTAAGTGATGTTACTATGCATCACTTTTTGAAGTTGAACTAAATTCTGGTAGCAATGTGCAGTATGATATTTGCTCAAAAGATGGCATTAGTCAAATGAATGCTAGAGTCACTGTGGGACAGGCAGGACAAAGAAAATGGCAGAAGCATAGTTGTCACTGGAGGAGCTTAAAACCAGCGTGAAGCGGTATTTGAAACTGGAGAATGGGCTCGGCGCCTGTGGCTCAAGCGGCTAAGGTGCCAGCCACATACACCTAAGGTGGCAGGTTTGAATCCCCAGCCTGGGCCCGCCAAACAA
>NW_003852402.1:38184516-38209498 GCF_000181295.1 Otolemur garnettii | reverse complement strand
AACCTGCCACCTTAGGTGTATGTGGCTGGCGCCTTAGCCACTTGAGCCACAGGCGCCGAGCCATAACATGGAGTCTTCAATAGAACCTCCAACACACCTAACAACTGCACGCACTGGTGGTAAGTCCCAGATGCACGGTGCTATGTGTGATGTGCACAGGGAGGATCCAGGAAGGCTCGCAGGCAGCAAGTCCTGCTTCTGTTGTGGTGTTGGAACAGTGCACACGCTCACCACCAAGTCTCCCAAATGTACACATGAGAGAGGAGCTAGCACAACAAGCAGACAGCACATCCCTAAAACAGCAAAGTGGAAAGTTTTTATCCCAAGACCATTAGTACACCTGGAGTGAGAGCTCATCTCACTGAGAATTTGACAGGACCAAGAGGTAGGGTTGAGTTTCCCCCATGATCTCCTGACTTAACACTCCTTGACTTCATACCCCAGCAGGGGACCACAGAAAACTGGCTACACAGGGTCCTCCTGGAAGCAACTGAAATGAGGCACAGTGATGCAGGAGCTCACTCTCCTCAGCGTCACTCAAGCAGTAGTTGCTGGAATCAGAAGTGTCTGGACGCTGATGGGGACCACTTTGAGCACCTTTTGTAATTGCAGAAGTCAAACGTGCCTTGTGTTCATCTTTTATTATCAGTGTATATTGAGTATTGCGATTTTAAAACAGCATTTACATTCACAAAATATGCACACATTTTTTGTATAGCTTTGCCATTTGAAATCTTGCATAACACTTCCCTTATTAAGCCAGTAAGTGTACTTTCTGTCCTTATGTTTCTAAGTAAATCCTTTTAAAAATTGAACTCATCAGCATCTTTGCTTGCTTGTGAATTTATATCATATCTTTATATATCTAACTTTCTATTTATTTATTCAGTCTTTTGCTCAGGGCATGTCTCATGACATGCAGAAGCTGGATTTGCCTGTATTCCTGATGCATATATTCTAGATACAGCACTTACAAGTGCATTTCTTTGAGAAGTCATCTAAACTTATCTTTAGTGTAGTTACAGCCCTCCTCTTACACTCCTTCCTCTCTTTTTATCTCAGAGGAAGAATAGAGGTGCGATAGGAGCTTCCAACGGTTGCTCAGTCCCCCAAATTCAGATGTGAAGGAAAAGAAACACGTGAGGGCACAAGTCCCCAGGTTACAAGAACTGGCACGTGCAAGGAGTTTCCAAAGGCATAACATGGAGAGGGCTTTTCAAACCTGCGATTTTAAGTTAATTTCACCCATTTTCCTCCACTCCCACTCTTCATTTCCTCACATATGCCTTGACACCCTAGCCCACCTGCCTGAGAATTCAGAGGCAGTGATTGTTTCTTCCGTATACTGGCTCTCTCACCATCACTCTCTGTGCCTGACAAGGAGACCCAACCTCCAAGTCTCCAAGAACAATTCCAACTCTGTGAATCTATGGTGTTCACTAAAAATTTGTATTAAATTTTATGAACAAGGCCAGGCATGGTGGCTCACACCTGTAATCCCAGCACTCTGGGAGGCCAAGGCTGGTGGATTGCCTGAGCTCAGGAGTTGGAGACCAGCTTGAGTCAGAGCCAGACCCCTCACTAAAAAATGTAGCTGGGTGTTATGGTGTGCACCTGTAGTCCCACTGTAGTCCTAGCTTTTCTGGAAGCTGATATGGAATGTGGACTGTGAGGCAGCAGAACCCCCACACTCCAGGAGGTACATTGAAGGAACAACCCCCAAATGCTTCTCCTCCCTTCCTTGCTCCCTCTGCCAGAAGTCACATAGCAAGCAGTCTGTATATTATCCTATTTTTTTTTTTGCCTAAAAGCACATAGCCTTCTCTCCTTAATCTTCACCCTATATACTACGATTCACATCATTAAGAATATTGCTAATGATAAAACTCATTTTACTTATCAAGCTACTTCCCCTCAACCCTGTAAGATGAACATATTCCCACTTGCTTTCCTTGCTAATTGCAACATTGTTAATATAAGCAACTTCGTTCAGGTACTGTCTAAATAAAGCTGTTCACACTAATTGGTTCTGGCTGCAATCATCAGCTGCGCCAGACCTTCCCATCCCTTCTATTTGTCTTTCCTGTAATCTATGGCTCTTGTGTGATTTATTTTCTCAATTCCCAGTCATGCCCCTCTGGTTCATTTACTCTTCTCACTGGTTCATGAGAGACCAAGAGAATCACTTGAGCCCAAGAGTTTGAGGTTGCCGTGACCTGTGATACCACAGCACTCTACCAAGGGTGACAAAGTGAGACACTGACTCCAAGTAGCTTGGACTACAGGTGCCCCCCACAATGCCTGGCTATTTTTGTTGTTGTTGTTGCAGTTGTCATTGCTGTTTGGCAGGCCCTGGCCAGGTTTGAACTTTTGAACTTGCCAGCCCCTGCGTTATGTGGCTGGAGCCCTAGCCCAAGAGCTACAGGGGCGGAGCCTCTACTTTGAATTTTAAATAGCCCAATATTCAATTCTTCATTAATCCACTAATATTCTATCACTTCCACTAGGCTATATGTTAAGTCACCAAGGAGGGGTACGTCATTTTGCTTACCACTGTTCTAGCACTTCCTACAGAGTAGGTCTCAAAAAAGTTGGAGAAGGAAAAGGAGAGAGCAGGGCCAGGTGGTGGAGGCTTTGAATATGAGGTCCAATTATTCTATAGGACACTGTCTGACCAGTCTTACTTGTTTACTTAATGGACACTTCAGCCAGGCGCAGTGGCTCATGCGTGCAATTCTAGCACTCTGGGAGACCAAGAATCACCTGAGCTAAGCAAGAGCAAGAGTGAGAGTGAGACCCTGTCTCTACTAAAAGTAGGAAAACTGAGGCAAGAGGATCACTTTAGCCCAAGAATATGAGGTTGCTGTAAGCTATGATGATACCACAGCACTGTAGCAAGGGCAACAGACTGAGACCCTGTCTCCAAAAAATAAAAGACATCTCATAAATTTTTATCATTTTTTCTTTCATTATATAGGAATATATAAAATACTTAGTATGTTATTATGCATGGGGCAGAAACAAAAGAACTCATAGCAGATATTTCAAAGTCAACAAGTGTTTGCTGGGCACTTATCCAGGTGCTGGTCTTTGTGCTGGGAATGTAACAATGAATGAAACAGATTCACTTTCATAGAGCATATAGTCAAGTAGGGAGCATTGCAGGGAAGCATGAAAAGGCCATTTTATAAGGGAGAAGAGTAGGTACTCTTGTCTAGTAGATGAACACTTTAATTAGAGGAAGAAACATTTAAGCTAACACGGGAGACATGATTTAGCCAAGTCAGAGAAAAAATGAGTATCTCAGAACAAGGAAACAGAATGGGTGGAAAGAAGGGTGAAGAGATCAAAGGAGTCGTGTATGGCTGAAACCTTGAGGGTTTTTTTTTTTTTCCAGTTTTTGGCTGGGGCTGGGTTTGAAGCTGCCACCTGTGGCATATGGGGGCCATGCCCTACTCCTTTGAGCCACAGGGGCTGCCCTGAAACCTTGAGCTTTTAGCCTTCCAGGTGCTTACAGTCCAGGTTGGGAGATGGATATTGGACACAATTAAATAAGAATGTTAAGTACCTACAGGAAAAAGACCAGGGGATATAGTACTGAGTGAAACAGATTATGAATCCTATTAAGAGAGCAAAGAGAGGGAAAGGGTGGGCTGAAGGTGCCTGCAAGTCCTCAGGAAGCTGATGGGATGCAAGCAGAACACGGAGAAACGTGGTTAGACTGTGGCAAGGTAGGCAAAAAAGGGAGCCTTCTAATGAAGAGAACTGGTCTTTTGGGGACAAGGAGGGTGACAGGACTGCTTGGAGTGTTAACACAGGAATGCAAAGAGTAACAAGGATTGGTAGCAACGTTACAAAAGGAAACCCTTGAAAACGAGCCTGAAGAATTAGGACTTCATCTTGGGGATGACTGGGAGAAAAGTGAAAATAAATATCAGACAGTAATTGGCTCCATAGCAGATATTTAGTGAGTACCTGTGACTATCACGTGCAGATGCAGCAGGGAATAAAACCAGGCCCCTGCACTGGTGGACCTTGTTACAGGAGGAAGCCCAGCAAAGGACAGACGCGCACGGTGAACTGGGCAGGAAGATCAGCACTCTGCAAGAGGAAGGGCTGCACATGAAGTTCATCTTGAAAATAGCAAAAAAGGATGTGCACAATGAACGAGTATGATGAATAAAGGCAAGACAAGCTGTGGACCTCTGCTGTGCTTTACTTTCCTATCTTTTAATCTTTATCTTCAGAAAGATAAAGATTGGTTATTACAAAATTTAATATGTTTAATAATTTTTTTTTTTTAGAGAGAGTCTCACTTTATCACCCTCAGTAGCTTGTGGTAGTGTCACAGCTCATAGCAACCTACAACTCCTCGGCTTAGGTGATTCTCTTGCCTCAGCATTTTAAGTAGGTGCCTGCCACAACACCCTGCAATTTTTTGTTACAGTTTGGCCAGGGCCGGGTTCCAACCCACCACCCTCGGTATGTGGGGCTCACACCTTACCCACTGAGCCACAGGTGCCGCTGCCCAGTTTAGTTAGTAAATTTTTTAACAATCCAAATTATTTAAAATATAAATTCTCTCAATGTCTCTGTGACCTTACATGGGTGGCTTATCCAAATCAGTAATGAACTATGTAATAAACAATTTGCAATTTGTGCTATACTGTACACAATACATTCAGTAAGTTATTAAATGAAGTTTTCTTACCTTCTGAGACAGAATCTTACTCTGTTGCCATAGACTAGAATGCCATGGTATCAGCCTAGTACACAGCAGCCTCAAACTTCTGGGCTCAAGTGATCCTCCTGCTTCAGCCTCCCAAGCAGCTGGGAATACAGGCAGCCATCATTAACACCCAGCTAATTTTTCTATCTTTAGTAGAGAGGGAGTCTTCACTCTTGCTGAGGCTGGTCTCAATCTCTAGACCTCAAGCAATCCTCCCACCTTGGCCTCCCACGGTGCTAGGATTACAGGTGTGAGCCACCGTGCCTGGCCATGAACGAAGTTTTCTAATTATTTATTTTAGTAAGTTCAAGCAGAATCAGGGTTTTCTGACATAGTATTTTTCTCACTTACTTGAATTCTAATATAATTTCCTAACTGGGTAGGGGAGAAAAAGAAAATGGTAGTAACTTACTGCAGACAGAAAGAGAATGTATGTCTCCAGTATGCCTTATCCATGCCGGAGGCCGCCACTAGAACATGTGAAAGTCATCCAGTATGTGTGTCTTAGGGTAACAAAAAGATCTGGTGAGATCCACTGCTTAAAAATCATTCCCAAATTTCATCACTCTAGAGATTATTTTCCTTTTTCTACATCCTTTTTAGAATTTGCTTACCAATGCATTACATATCAGATATGTGTAGACACTACATTGATTTTTATGTAATAGGTTGGAAACTTTTAATAGAATATTGAAAGTTATCTATGGCTGTTTTTTCTACTGCAGGAGGTAATCCAGCAGGTTAATAACTCAGGCCTCTGGCAATAAACTGAGGCTAACTGCTTTCTATACTGTAGCATTTCCTTGTTTCTTGTACTTCTCTGTCACTTCTCCACCCTTGCAAAACCATTCTGCCCTCACCCAACAGCTGACACAAAGATGACTCATGTTTTTCACAGACACACCTCTTACTTTAACTTACCCACTTTGTACTATCTGGGATACCTTTCACTCCGTGTGATAAATATCACATTACAAAAAATTTGCAATATAAACTAAAATTATTACCTATAAAGCTAATCACTGATATGTGTATAAAGTGTATTTTGGTCCATCTGTTCTACTCTTATTTTTTTTTGCAGTTTTTGGCCGGGGCTGGGTTTGAACCTGCCACCTCCAGCATATGGGCCCGGCACCCCACTCTTTTGAGCCACAGGCGCCGCCGTGTTCTACTCTTAATTAAAATTAATTTTTAAATTATAAAAGTAATACATACGTTTTATTTTCAGTGATGGCAGAACAAGTTTCCCACAGACAATTATGGGCTCTGGGAAAAATGTGAAGTGTAAAGTGATAAAAAGCAGGCACGAACGGAAAGGGACTCAATCCTGGTGCTGTGGTTTAAATGTGTCCTCTCCTCCAATTTTATTGCTGGAAACGTAATCCTCAAATTCATATGTTGGTAGTGTTTGGAGGGAGGACGTTTGGGAGCTGATTAGAATTAGATAAGGTCATCTGGGTGGGGATCCCATGATGGGACTTTGTAAGAAAAGGCAAAGACTTGAGCTAGCACACTGTTGCCATGGGATGCCTTCTGCCATATTCTGACACAAGATGAGGCTCTGGCAGGGGATGGCTACTCAAACTGGAACTTTCCAGCTTCCAAGATGATGAACTAAATAAATTCTTTTTTTTTTTTTGGCTGGGGCCAGATTTGAACCCGCCACCTCCAGTATATGAGGCCTGCACCCTACTCCTTCAGCCACAGGTGCCGCCCTAAATAAATTCTTTTCATTATAAATCGCTCCGTCCCAGATAAGGAAGGAAACCATATATGGGGACAACCATGTTTAAACAGATTTTTCCCTGAAGGCATTTCCCAAGCTGAGGATAGCTAGAACTCAAGCTGAAGTCTTACTGGATTGAAGTATTTGAGGGCAGAAATTGGGGGTGCTAGAACAGCTAGAAATTGAGAGCCACAGAGATGGGAGTCCCAAGTTGCCTTCAGATCCTTGGATGATCTCTGAATTGCACAAATCGTCTTAAAATTTAGTGA
This sequence comes from Otolemur garnettii, assembly GCF_000181295.1. Lineage (NCBI taxonomy): Eukaryota > Metazoa > Chordata > Mammalia > Primates > Galagidae > Otolemur > Otolemur garnettii. The sequence continues at coordinate 38,202,774 of NW_003852402.1, read as the reverse complement.
AAACAAACACCTAGAAAATGCTGGACCAAGATTTCAGTTGTTCAGACGGGACAGAAAAGGAGTTCAGAGTTTGAAGGCTACGAACTCAAAGGGGCTTGGTAAACATCTCAAGCTTACAACAGAAACCTGAAAAGGTCCACACCTCTGGAGTAAAGACTATTTCACAGGACCAAGGATTTATTCTAAGATGAAAGGTGAAACTGAAATATTCATCCTAAAAATATAAAAATTAATCTTATGCAAGTTCAAATTCACCAGCCAGTACCTTAGCTGCCTAGTAGAATGAAAACCAACACTATTCAGAGGAAGATAAATGCATTACCCACAATGTCTAGTATAAAAAAATATTAAACATGTAATGAAATAGGAAAATGTGACTCAAGATCAAGAGAAAAAGTAGTCCATAGAAACGTACCTTGAGATGACTCACGTGTCAGCAAGGATTTTAAAGTTGAAAGCCATAAAGGAAAGAAAATGTAATCACAGTCAATGAACAGATGGAGGAATCTCAGAAGTCAAACTACAAAAAAATTAAACTGAAATTCTAGAAATACAAAGTATATCTGAAAACCCCAGAGAACTTTTCCCAAATGAAAGCCAAGAAACGGATTTAGTTATTGTGACATATAATAAAAAAAACACACACACTAATATTTCACTCTGAACTTAGTATTTTGGGGACAGTAGTTCTCATATGTACCACAGCTCTGCTGAATGTGCACACTCTGACATACGGGCCACACACATACAGTGTAAAACCTAAAACGTCAACTAAAAGACAGTGTTTGCAACCAGGGGTTTTCATGAGCAAGAAAGGGCTGATGGATAGTTAGTAATTGTTAGTGGAGTTTGCTCTGTATTCTGCTTAGAATGACAAAGTGAAGGACAGTACAAAGTTATCATGTCCTACGGGAAATATGGTTCCAGTTTGGAAAGTCCTTGGCCCTCTGGATTTTTTCTTCTTGCAACAGACTCACTTCCAGTGAGTGCTAGAACCAGGAGTCTCATATAAGCCAGGAAAGATTAAGTAGTAATAAACTTTCAAGCAAAAGAATAAAGTTAGTATAATGAACCAGAAAATATCTACTTCACTTATTTTTATAAGACAGCTCTATAGCTGCTTTTCATTTGGTTTTCAAGTATTTGCAGGTGAAATACTTTTCTTTTTTTTTTTTTTTGAGACAGAGCCTCAAGCTGTCCCCCTGGGTAGAGTGCCGTGGCATTACAGCTCACAGCAACCTCCAACTCCTGGGCTCAAGCGAGTCTCTTGCCTCCGCCTCCCAAGTAGCTGGGACCACAGGCGCCCGCCACAACGCCCGGCTATTTTTTGGTTGCAGCCGTCATTGTTGTTTGGCGGGTCCGGGCTGGGGATTCGAACCTGCCACCTTAGGTGTACGTGGCTGGCGCCTTAGCCAGTTGAGCTATAGGCGCCGAGCCAGGTGAAATACTTTTTAAAGGGAGGACAAATAACAACAATAAGACCTACCATTCTGTGAGCATGAACATAGGTGAAGTATCATAAATAAAAAAACGGAATTCAATCCTTGTTGTATTAATTTAGGTGTTTCCTACAGATGTGTCAGCAAGTAGAATTCTGGAGGGACAAATCTAAGTGGGAGAATTACTTAAAGTAAATTTTACATTTCAATAGAATACTATCTTTATATGTACCATGTATTACTAAGCCTATGTTTGCAGCTAAGAAAAAGCATAGGTCTAATTTTAAAAAGAAAAACACAAAATGTTTATGGAAACAAAATTTATACTACAAAGCAACTATTTTGAAAGTCACTGTTATTATTTTTTACCCACTTATAAAAAAACTAGTTCTCAGATTCTGCATAGAGACAGCTTTATGTAAAATATATAAACATTTGTCCAAATTGGTACACAGATTGCATAAATATGGCAATTAAGACTGCATTTACAGATGTGCATGTACAATGCTGTGCAAATTATCACAATATTACAACTTCAAAAATTATTCAAATTGATATCCAAGAAAAGCAATTAATGAAAAAATACCCATGCAGAATTTAAATATCTCAGAACAAAATTTAAAATGTCTTCATTAAAAGTTCACACATTTAAAATAGTTTTATTCATTTTATTTGTATATGTCAAAATACATTTTTATTTCCAAAATAGTGGGTTTTGCAACTAGTTTCATGCAGAAACAAGGTCTGCTCAATACTACCAATAAAATCAATATAGCACAGTAGCTGTTCAGTTTTAGATACAAAGAATAAATAACCTAAATACAAAACACTAAAATATTAGAAACATGTATTTAATCACTCTTCACAGGCATCCAAACTTCACAAATATAAACCATAGCATGCCTAACTGCTATGCAACCAGAACATGTTGCAGTCACTCAAACTGATCAGTCATCTGTATATTTTACCTCCACCTAAGACCATGGCAATTCTCAATATTCAGACCCGCCATTCATACAGTTCAAATATAACCAAAAATAAAATTCCCACAACTATCCTTGTACCTTTAAAATCAAGAATCCTGAGCTTGGTAGTAAGAGCATAACCTTATATCTTCATAAAACCAATCAAGAGAGAGAGGACTGAAAATCCTGCTTACCAAAACACCATTCCCCAACCCCAAAGTAATCTAAAATAGGCAGTAGAACACAATGACCTTTTAAAATGGAGGGGTGCAAATTCACATTTAATATAGTATACAATACAATCAATAATACAATCCGCTACTATAAGCTTTACAATGTACAATTTACTCAAATGGCTGAACTGTTCAGTGGTTAAGGAGACAGTTATGTGCCAGAAAGATGTAATATTTTTTGCATGGTTTAATGAAAATATAAAAGCTATTTGTCCAAATAAAAGCCATCTTTACTATGTACTTGGTTTTGCTTTTTCTTTTTTCCCTTAAAAAAAGGCCACTGAAATGTATAAAATGGTCTGAACATGATGGTGGTATCAAAGTCAATGCCTCTTCACATGGCAATAACAGTGCATTTAACATTAACTCACGGGTTAAGTCTGGAAATGATTTTATAGCATTACTTTGGCTAGCACAACAGTTTAGACAGCACTCTGATAAATATAGATATGTGAAATGTGAAGCAATTATCTTATGCAACTTTATGGTTGAATACTACCAAATGAAAACTGAAAATAAAAGCAAAAGCACTTTACAGTAGAAAACTTTTGTAAAGACAGGGCTCCACATGATGTGTAACTTGTGAAGTCTTTATAGCACATTGTTAGCAAATTTTGTTTTGAACACTATCATGGAGCAGCCTACTTTGCGATAACAGACATCTGAAATAAGAAAGTAGTCAAGCATGCCCTGTGGTGGTCTGAAATCAAAACAATACACTTATTTGTATATACAGCATCACTCAGTACCTGCTAAAATGAATGTGAAGATTACAGATGCTAACATCTTATACTACAATAGTAAAAAAAACAAAAAGTGACCAATGAAGGCAGGAAACAGGATTTAAAAGATCTAATCTCAAATGACTTTAAAGCATTCATATGAGAAATAAATGCATATTGCACAAACAGTGAAAGCACATGTTCCACCGAGCACTTCAGTTCAGGGTGGGAGACGAGACAGCGTTAGCCAACTACGTGACAGGAATGGCAGAAGAGCACGTGTTCTGTTCTGTAAATGAAAATGCTGTGGAAACATACAAGACTCTGCCACATGAAGAGTTAGAAGGAAAAAATACAAACCCAAACTTAGACGTAAAGCCAAGAAAATTAAATATCAAAAAATTGGAAACTGTGGCACATCAAAAAATGTTGAATTAACTGTCTTCTGTGAGAGCTCAAAGTTTTTGTTGACACAAAAGTATTTATGTACAACTAAGGCTTACTGGTTAAATATCGGAGGCATATCTGGCCTTGAACACTTTCCTTATATGCTGGAGCTGTAAACAAGTTTTCTCAGTCATTTAAAAAAAATCTTCTCAGCAGCTGCATTAACATGAAACAATGGTCTTGATAAAAAAAAAAAAACAAAAAAAAAAACAACAAAAACCCGAGAAAATTAAACAAAATGAAACAAAAATTCTAGATAAGAGGGCATTTGGCAGGATATCCAAAAATGACAGTCTCCAAGGATTCTTCCCAGGCTTCTGGTGACTGTCAATCATGGTCCACTGGGTCACTAAGAATGTGCAATTCCATTACTTGCTGCTTTTTTTTTATTTGGAAAGTTTGCTTATAACTCTGATCAAGGCCCCATTTTCATCCTTTAGCCTCTGGTTGTCTGCTTTTAGGTCTGGTAACATCTATGAGAGAAAAAGGATGAACAATTTTTACTTTAATAAAAAGATAAAACATTATTCTTAATAAATGTTATATTTTCACCACAAAACACATGATCAAGCTTTGTTATATATTTTCCAGTGTCTAAAACATGTATCAGGAAGAGTTGGAAAAAAAAACCCCACCCTGATTTATGAAACTAATTAGTTTAATAAATGATAGAATGAAAGGTTTATTCTCTCCAAGTTATCCACTGAAATTTACTAAATCACTTGATTTTATGACTCACAAGCACACCAGATTAGAGCAGCCAAGAAAACAAAGCCTGTTTTTTTCAGGATAAGGCTAAGGGAGTTCCTTTAATAGTTACTGTCAGCACCTAAACCTTTTGCTTTGTGTATGTCACACCTAAAACTGTAATAGTTACTATTGTTCCACAAGAAAACCAACCCATCTAGGAAAGCTCGGAGGGAGTTAGACTCATTATAAATTATTTAAATTCCCTGAAGAATTCACCTATACCTAAACCTACTTAAGTTTAAGAATCTAAGACAATGCCTAATTCAAGAGAGATGCATGTTAAATGACAACAAAGCAACTATTACTATTCATAGAATTATTAGAATACTATAATTTTTAAACTAATATAATAAATCTGTATCTATGATCCAAGGAGTAAAAAAATAACCAGTATGTGAAACAAATAAAAAATACACCCTTATATTTTCAAAAAGTACAACTCAATTTTCTATTGTTTTATAGACAAACTGATGGCAGGGGTAGAAATATAAGTTAACTGATTTTCCTACTAAAAATGATTACAATTATAAATATATGTCTCTGCCAAGTTTACTAGAAAATGGACTATCTTATATTTTGGCCTTTAAACCATCTTTTCCAAAATATTTAGTCCTCTTTCCTCAGTTTTTAAAATGCACCAGATTATCTAATTAGAAAAAAGTAAAACTTCTCATTGCAAAACTACCTTAAGCAAACCCTTTAGGAAGAGTTAATTTTATGTGGAGCCAATCAATTCTTCTCTGTGTTCAGAATGCTTATATATAAAATATAATAATCTGAAGTTTACCCATTTGGATATCTGTAATAGAGAATTAAATGAATATAAAGTAAGATGGTCCTAACTGAAAACATTTTTTTGAAAAATGGATACCCTTCAGCTTTAAAAAATATTAATTATATGTAAAATATGTTACACTGTATCTGTTCTATTTTCTTTCTAGTAAAGAACTGCAAATTATAGCCACATTTTAAACCCTAAAGTATTTGCAGATTGAGAAATATACCCAAGCTTTACAGAAGTACAGATAAGTCTTTAATTTAAATTCCTAAATCATTCTCTAATTTTATTGTAGTTCATCAGTTGCACTATATAATTAGTGACACTTTTTAACATACTAAGAAGCCATGCAGAGTTAAACAGTTATATGATAAGCTCCAGACACAATGGCATTAATTTGTAAAAGTGAGCTCTTACTAAAACAAAACACACTAGTATAAAAGCACCTGCCTGGTGCTACCAAGAGGAAATGATGAAACTAAAAATTATAGGTTCACAGATTGCAGTTGCCTACAGAACCCTGAGCGCTTGGCTACCACTCTTGTCAAGGCCCTATTCTCAGTCAGCAGTCGCTCATTTAACTCTCTCAGAGTCTGAATTTGCTTTATTTGGTGCAGGTTCTGCAGGAATCAGAACATAAAGAAATAGAAATAAAAAATAAGAAAATGAAAGATAGTATTATAAGAATACAAAGAATCACAGGTAATGAATATAAAGAAAAATGTTAAGTCTTACAAGAATATTCCAAGAGATCTAGAAAGGTAAATAATGTATTCTTAAAATTCCATATCAAACTAAATAACATACAAGCTAACAAAATTCAGAAAATTGTCTGAAATCTCCAAAGCCATTCAAGATTAACAGTCTAATAATAAACCAAACAATCTAATAATAAATATTTAAATCTGGAACTTCTAATTTAAAAGGCACAATTACCTATGAGTTATGTTACGTCATCAATTCATAATGTGGTAAAGATATTTTATGCAATATAACGTGATAGTAAATAATCATTTAACCCTATGCTATTTTTTTCCTGCAAAGACATTCAAAACAAATAATTACTTCATAGGTAATGCAGAGTTTGATAAAAACAGTTCTGCCTGTTCATTAATAATTCCCTTTATTTTCAAAGGAGAGTATTTTATCTTATATTATCCCCCATGACCATTTACTCTCCAAGAATCATAGGAGCAAACAGAAATGTGACGAAACTCCTCCGTCTTTTTTTTTTAACAGTCTCAGTTTGTCCCGCTTGGTAGAGTACCATGGCATCATAGCTCACAGTAGCCTCAAACTCTTGCGCTCAAATGAATCTTGTCTCAGCCTCCCAAGTAGCAGGGACTACAGGCACCTGCCACAATACGTGTCTATTTTCTTTTTTTGAGAAAAGTTCTCGCTCTGGCTCAGGCTGATCTCAAACCTCTGAGTTCAGGCAATCCACCCACCTCAGCCTCCAGAGTGCTAGGCTTACAGCTGTGAGCCCCTGCGTCCAGCCAAACCCCCCATCTTAGAGTTATCATTGTCTAACGTTTTCTATAACTGCAGTAGTGCTATACTTATTGATTACCCAAATGATTTTGGTTTAGAATTCTGAGCTCACTAAAACCCAAATTTAGTAAGAAAGAGAAACGCCAGCTACACATAGCTCACAAGTTGAGTAATTAGCTTTGAGAACAATTAATGTAAATAATATCTATAATAGTTTTATAAAGCTTGAATTCAGAAATAGTGATATCTCTCGTAAGTAGCAGGATTTACTTACTTTGAGCTCTTCTTCCATTTCAGATATTCTTCTTTCTAGAGCTCTTCGTTCCTAGATTAATTTAAGGTACCAATATTAATTATGTAATTATTATACTCTTTTAAGTTTTCTTTTATATTGTCAAAGAGTGATACTTTAGAATCAAAGATCAAATCAGGAGCAGTGTGGAAAAGATGTGATGCCAGTGAAGGGTAAAGAGCTTCCCAAATTTTGAGAGAAATAGATCTGAAGATCTTTTACTTTTATTACTTTTTATAAGCTCTTTTTTAAAGCTTTGACTTTCTAGTAAGGTGCTACATGTTCAAACAATTTTTTTAGTTCATGTAAAACTGTGAGTAAACCAATGTTCAAGACTGAGGACTGAACAGGGGGAAAAACTCACACAAAGATGCAATCATACTACAGTGATAGAAGCAGAAAAGCCAGGAGCACCAGTGCCTTACGTATGTGTATTTGGCAATTGCAAAAGGATGTAAGAGAAGCTCTGTCCTCCACCCACAATGCTTCCTGGCCATCACTTATCCAACTGACTCTCCAGCTTTGCCTTTAGTGTGGTAACCGTGTGTAGCATTAATGCAGTGCATCTAATGGAGAAGCAGCTGAGGATTTATTTTAAAATTCTTTCAAAGAGTGACAGGCAAAGCCAACACACAATACATTATCGCAGCGTACTGTTTTATTCTCCCTTAACTGATAAGCATTCTAGGGTGTTATGCAAAGAGCAAGCAGCAGTAATGGAGGAGCTGTAAAACTGGTTAGGTCATACCGCCCAGAAGATACTGACTCTTGCCGGTCACCTTTCAGATACAAACCATTTAAATTTAGTTTAATCACACTGAAACTATTTCTGAGACATTCTTTCCCAGATTAATAATAAATGCTGATATTTAGTAAAGCAATACATTTACTTATAAATGTTAATGTTCTTAGGGTATGTGATTTAAAATCATCAAATCCTATTTTTAGTCTCTTAAGGATGTTACTCTAACATTGGCATGCTTAAACAGTATTACAATAGACAAAAACGTTATTTTCTATATACAGAAATTTCTCTTAGCTACTCATACAGCCATGATGAAGTCATATAAACCATCACACTTCTCAAAATAGTAGCACAAATAGTGTTATACTTGATCCTCACCACTTTGTAAAATATCAGAATATTTCTTCCTAGAGGTAATCCCCCTGTGAGTATCAATTTCAGGTGTCTTAAGATTTTAACTTAATGATAGAACAAGACTAGCACATTGTACCCAACTGCCTGATCCTATTGGCTCAGTGAAATCTACAATTCTAAAACTGCAGGCAATTTCTTCTGTTTGACAAATGTATTAACACGGAAAAATACAGTTAAGAGAAAAAAACGCATGTACAGTGCTTATGTATCAGGCAGGCACTAATATATAGAGACATACAGAGAATGCTGAATAAGTATTAGCAGTTATTATTAATATTATGATAATCCATGTCTATTACACTGAGAGTGAATTAGTTATTTTGTAATTTCTTGGCATTTGACAAGCAGATAAAGGAGGTTGGATGAGAATGGCAGAAAATCAGTATGTGTGTATTCTGTGTACATAAGCCTAGGGAAAAAAGAATGTGGCACCAAAGTATCAAGTTATCTCTGCAGGACAGATTAGCAATGACTTTACATTTCCTTCCTTTGTGTGTTTTTGTATTAAACATGTATGACAGGGGCGTCCAGCCTCTTTTTTTTCTCTGCCACACATCAGAAGAATAACAGTTGTGTCAGGCCACATATTAAATACATAACCACTAAAGAAAGCCAATTTTAGCAACAACAACAACAACAACAAAAGGCTCCAAAAGGTCCATGCATATTTTCTGTGATGTCTGACACCATAGACAAGCAAATAAAAGTGCTCACAAAATTCTGATGCATATTACATGGGACTATAGATGGCCCACCACAATGCCCAGCTATTTTTCTGTTATTGTTGTCACTGTTGTTTAGCAGGCTCTGGCCAGGTTCAAACTCACCAGTCCCAGTACACTTCAAACTGAGCTACGGGTGCCAAGCCTAAACCTATAGAGTTTCTATGGCCATTTCCAGACCCTTGAGAAATAATAATAAGTGGAGAGGGTACAAGTGAATATATCACAACCAACAAAAAACGGTAGAAAGATAAAATGAAGGGTTTTCTTATAGTCAATTTTATGGTAAAAAATAGCACACTTAAATGTTTGAACTCAAAATTAAAATATTATTAAACTACCTTTAAAAAGAATTTGAAAATTTGATGCCCTCAGCCTTAAAGACTTTAAAGAATGGAAGTATAGGAGAACCTGCATTGCTGACCATCTCCCTTATTGACCACATCCTTAAGTTGACCCAGTTTTCATAGCCTAGGCATGTACCACAGTACTTATCTGGACAGTAGGCCTTGTTCCTTATATTGTATGTTGACCAGTTTGTTACAGTCCCTTGGGTGGTCAACTTACAGAGGTTCTATGTATGTATGATTTAAATGCTTTAGATACAAAAAAAAAAAAAAAGAAAGAAGGATGGGGGGCATTTCACTATCACAATATATATAGCATTATTTCAGAATCAAGGCAAGATAGCTTTTTCAATTCATTAAAAGAATAATGTAGTAAATTAAATCTTAACAAGGCTATTCCATATTTAAGAGAGCTCATAAAACTTTATAAAGAATCTAAGCCATAAAACACTTTCATTAATAAATATTAATATAAACTAATTAAAATTACCATCCATAAAAACAAAACGCTAACCACTGCTTGCATAAAACAATAAAGGGGAAAATAATCACTTATTCAATAAGAGGGACACTTACCCTTTTTTCCATTTCCAATAGCGACCTATCAGCAAATCTTTCTTGTCTCTGCAACAAGGTAAGAAATTATAAAAAGAGATGTAAATGCAAAACATACGGAGGGGGACCACAGTAACTCTTCTAGTGGGTGTCAAAGGAAAATCATAATACTCAGGTGAAGTAAAACACAGGTATGTGTAAAGAAAAAACAATTTGTACTGAAATAAAGACTAAAAGGAATTTCAGAAATAGAATGGTCAGCTCTCATTTTATGGTCTGTATCACTTTTCCCCTGGGATTTTCCAAGTTCATTTGGGGGTGAGAGTGAGTGAGTACTGCGGAACAAATGGAATTCTAGTGCTCCCTCTGATGGTCCAGTTCTGCCCGCCTTTCTTGCACTACTAGGAGCGGCTAATCTAAATGGTCAGAATCGAGGACCTTGCTCAAAACGTGTTTCCTACCAGGCTGTTCATGCAGCCAGCCCAGTACAACTGGCCTATTCGTCCTTTCCCACAGCTGTCCTCATCCTGGCTCCCTCTCTAGTTTTCTTTTCTAATCATCCAAGCTCCAGAATTGGTAAGAAGATTTATACTCACTTTCACTGGCAAGAAATTCTAGCTAGACAGCTTTCTTCTCCTGGTGAGCTTAGGCTTATCATTTTTTCCACTTCACGTACTATGTGACCAGCTCAAAGTGGATAAAATCCTGATAACTGAGTTTGGCTTCAGGGGGATGAACAGTCTCTTGGGTTTTACACATGCTGCTCCCTGTATCAGAGAACTCTGCATTGGATCCTGCACACAGGCCCAGTTATGACAGCTGGTATCGAGGATCCTATTTACACTGACTTGTGCACAAACACTTCTTTGGGATTCAGTTAATACGCTGAAAATGAATTAATCAAATCGCACATTTTTCAAAAGCCAATTTGCTAAATGGTCAATTTTACCAATTTATCAAAAATCATTACTGATAGCTTTAGTAAGAACGTTGTGTGACTACAAACCATAAAATATAAAACCATAATTTCATTATTGATTAGCCACCATTTCATTTTTCAATGGGGTAACTTTAAAAATATTTCTTCATATTTTGCCAACACTTTCAGCTTTTGATTCTTCTTTCACGATTTCTTCACAATTATGGTATATAAAATTTCAAGAACTAATTATAGCTAGATACCCGTACTTTTTACTCTGTTAAATGGCTATATGCTTTTGTGTTTACTCTTCCTAGAAAAATACAAGTTGCTTCTTGTGAGAAATTCAGAATTTCAAATATGAACAGCACTATTCAGTTAATTATAGCTTCTTTTTGATGGTTTGAATTTAAACATTTTTACTGTTAGAAATATAAAAAAAGCCTGATAAGCTGCTTGAAGATCTACAAATGAATCATAAAAACCTTTAAAAGATTAAAAAAGTTTTAAATGACATTCAAAAACACCTAAAAAAATGAGAACTAGCTGCAGCAATACCATCACATATTAACTAACAAAACTTTAAATTAAAAACACGCATTTAAAAAAAAATAAAAACAAGCATTTAAAAAAATAAAATAAAAACAATCATTTTGGGTTGAGTGCGTTGGCTCACACCTGTAATCCTAGCACTCTGGGAAGTCAAGGAGGGTGGATTGCCTGAGATCACAGATTCAAGATCATCCTGAGCAAGAGCAAGACTCCGTCTCTAAAAACTAACCAAGCATTGTGGTGGGCACCTGTAATCTCAGCTACTTTGGAGGCTGAGGTAAGAGAATCGCTTGAGCCCTACAGTTTGAGGTTGCTGTGAGCTATGACACCACAGCACTCTACTAAGGGTAACAAAGTAAGACTCTGTCTCAAAAAACAAAGAACAAAAAACCCAAGCATTTTATTGAGGATTTTTTCACATGAGAACATTTTATCAATTTTATGATTTGTCAATTTCATAGGTTTTAATAAATCAACATCAGTTCAGATAATATTTTTACCTATTTAATATATATATTTTTAATAGTAGAGACAACATCTCACTGCTTTTTTTTTTTTTTTTGAGAGAGAGTCTCACTACATTGCCCGCCCTTGGCAAAGTGCTGTAAAGTCACAGCTCACAGTAACCTCAAACTCTTGGGCTTAAGCAATTCTCTTACCTTAGCCTCCTGAAAAGCTGGGACTATAGGTGCCCACCACAATGCTGGGCTATTTTTTGGTTGCAGTTGTCATTGTTGTTTAGCAGGCCCAGGCCAGGCTCCAACACACCAGCTTTGGTGTATGTGACTGACGTCCTACTAATTGAGCTATGGGTGCTGAGCCCTATTTAATATTTTTGAGTAATATTCCAGTTAAAGATGTCAAAATTACAGTTGGTAAACCTGGTGAACTGGTCATTTGGCAAAAGGTATTCAGCAAACTATTCCCTCTTGTGGAGACTATGTAGGAAGGAGGATGCCTGGGCTAAGGCAGAATTCAAGGATTCCAGGGTTTCTCATCTAAATGCTATCAAACAGATCTAAACTTCAAGATTAAACAAGATGATAGCTGGGCACGGTAGCTCACGCCTGTAATCCTAGCACTCTGAGAGACTGTGGTGGGTGGATTGCCTGAGTTCACAGGTTCGAACCAGCCTGAGCCAAGACCTCGTCTCAAAACAAACAAACAAACAAACAAACAAACAAAATAACAATAGCTGGATATTGTGGAGGGTGCCTGTAGTCCCAGCTACTTGGGAAGCTGCGGCAAGAGAATTGTTTGAGCCCAAGAGTTTGAGTTTGCCATGAGCCATGATGTCATGCACTCTAGCAAGGGTGACAAAATGAGACTCTGTTTTAACAAAAACAAAACTAAAAAATAAGATGATAGTTCTCTTGGAAAAATTCCATGCAGTTATCAAAACTGCTACTGCTGGCTCAAAATGGTAGGGTACCAGCCCCATAAACCGGAGGTGGCTGGTTCAAACCCAGCCCCAGCCAAAAAAACAAAAAACTATATTCACGAATAGTTATGAAAGTAGTCAATGCTTAAAAAAAATCAGCTGGAAAAATTTACTGTGGACTGAAATACTTAGAATAACTGCTCTAAGGTTAAACCAGAAAGTTTACTTTTTGCCAGTTTTGCTTTTATGAATTATCCTTCTCATATTAACTCAGCATAGGGGTGTGATACTCAAGAGCACTGGCCAAGGCAGAATCTGTCTTACTTTTTAATCCAGTGACTTGTTTCTCTTGCCACAGGAGAAAGATCAGAATTGGTCTCTGACCCGCAAGGCAGCTGTCTCTAGGTTGTCCAGTGACCAATAAAATGGTCACTAACAAGATCATGAGCATTAACAGGCTGCTCCACACTGGAAATAACTGGCTAATTATATCAATTTCCATCTCTGCAACGTGCACAGCAACTAGAGAGACAGATCAGAGTCATCGTAACAGAAGAACCCTGCAGTAGGGAGAAGGGACACCTCTACCTAGACAACACTACAATCCAACGCCCAGAGCTGAAGCTACCTTCAGAGAGGTCATGACGTTTTCCTGTGTGGAGGCTCACCACACTATGGTGCAGCCTGAAGAAGGATGTGGACCAGCTTACCATGAAGCCTAAGTGTAAGGCAGTGGTTTTATCTTGCAAGGCATTTCAAAGTTTGACACTTCACTACAAAACATGTTCTTTTCCTGCTTTCTCCATGTATTTTTACAAAACCCCCATCAACAGAAGAAATCCAAAAAGCCTTCACAGTCTCACAAAGTTAGCCTGACCCCCCACCGCATAATACACAACAATTACTTTATAACACCATAGTGCTTAACAAAAGAAAGAAGGACCTAGTGGCAAGTTTAAGTTCAACAAAGAGAATGCACTTTTGAAAATTAAGAAAAAGAAGGACCTAGTGGCAAGTTTAAGTTCAACAAAGAGAATACACTTTTGAAAATTAAGAAAAAGAGTTTGAGGACTCATTCAGAAATCGGCATTTGCTATTTTACATCAGTGCTTCAAGTTGTATCGTAAGATTTGTGCGGCAAAAATGTGTTTTTGCTAGAAAATACCATGGTCAAATTTAACAAGTTTCTTTTCCTAAAAATTGTAAGACTTAGAGACATTAACATATAAATGAACTGGTGGTAGCTCAAGCAGCTAAGGCGCCAGCCACATACACCAGAGCTGGTGGGTCCTGCCAAACAACAACAGCTACAACTGAAAAATGGCCAGGTGTTGTGGCAGACGCCTGTAGTCCCAGCTACTTGGGAGACTGAGCCACGAGAATCGCTTAAGCCCAGGAGTTTGAGGTTTCCGTGAGCTGTGACACCCCAGGATTCTACCCAGGTCGATAACTTGAGGCTCTGTCTCAAAAAACAAAACAAAACAAAAACATAAATGAACCCTGCAAAAAAATCTCCATGATGTTCCCAAATTTCTTTGACCACAAAGCTTTTCTTTTTCTTTTTTTTTTTTTTATAAGTTTTGAAAGGAAAGGGCTAAAGAGGTGGAGATATACCTAAAACTATCTCCCAGAACTAGTACTCCATGCAAAAAGAGCTAGGGAAATAATTCCTAGATTGTATGTATAAGATAATGAGTTTTGTTTGGCTATCGCAATTTTATTGTCTAAAATTGTCTACTCTAGGCTGTTGCATAGAAGGAACTTTTTTTTTTTTTTTTTTTTGAGACAGAGCCTCAAGCTGAGCCCCTGGGTCGAGTGCCATGGCTTCACTGCTCACAGCAACCTCCAACTCCTGGGCTCAAGCGAGTCTCCTGCCTCAGCCTCCCAAGTAGCTGGGACCACAGGCACCTGCCACAACGCCCGGCTATTTTTTGGTTGCAGCCATTATTGTTGTTTGGCGGGCCCAGGCTAGATTCGAACTCGCCACCTTAGGTGTATGTGGCTGGCGCCTTAGCTGCTTGAGCCACAGGCGCCAAGCCAGAAGGAACTTTTATGTTTAAAATTATCTTCTGCCAGCATTATTATATCAAAGCATCTTTACTTGAACAAACATAAAATATTCCTAATAAATAAAATTATTATAAAGAATTTTTTTGGCCATGATCTTGTATACATGTTTTTAATGGCTTGCTATATGCTGGAGATAAGCAATTAAATCCTTCAGTTGTCACAACATAGGTATTAAAAAGGTTAAAAAACACCAACCTAAACAAGTGTGAGACCCTGTCTAAAAATAGCTGAGTCTCGTAGCAAGTAGCTGTAGTCCCAGCTACTTGGAAGGCTAAGGCAAGAGGATCACCTGAGCCCCCCGAGTTTGAGGTTGCTGTGAGCTATGATGCCATAGCACTCTACCAAGGGCAACAAATTTAGATTCTGTCTCTAAATAAATAAATAATAAACATAAAGTAAAAAGATTAAAAACACTTTGACTTTTGACCATTAGATTATACTGTTTTTAGAGTCTCATGCTCTACCAACTGAGCTAGCCAGACTGTATTTTTAATTTATTCCAGGAAAAAGTAAATAATCATTTAAGTATATTATCTTGATTCCTTTTTACTAAGAACAAGCAATATTAGTAACTAAATTTCTGTTTAGAATTAGTATTAGTGAAAATTTTGACACCATTTTTCAGATACAATAAATCATAACCATTACCTTGAGACTAACAAAAAGTACAAACCTGGGTGGCCTTTTCCAATTGCAATTTAAGATCCGTTAGTTCCATATTTGTATCATGTAGCTGTGCCTTCAGCTTTTCATTTTCAGCTAGAATTTGTTCATAAAGCTATAAAAATTAGGATAGAAATACCAATTACTTTCCTGTTCTCCTTAAATTTTAAGATTTCTCATTAATTACTACACAATATTAAAGCAAAGATTAATGAAGCCTATAAGCATAGCAGGTACATTAAAAATATATTTTAATGCTTTATAGTTATAAGGTAGAGACTTTCAGTTATACAGGTATGTTTGTCTCTATAAACTTTTGAAAGTAGTTCCAGCCTTTAAAATTAAGACTTTTCAGAAAAATCAGCCTTTCAGATTCTCTTTATAAAAAGATTCAGTTATCTGATAAAGAGGGACAGTGTTAATACAGCAGCTGCAGCTACAAGTGACAAGTCATTATGATCTTTACTTGGAGGCTGTGACCTTTTCTGTCCAGCACCTTTTCTTGAGTTCCCAACAATGAGATGGAATACCTGTTACATTTATCATTATGCTTCTACTGCTTACAATTAAGTTAAAACGCAAGTGACATATTACTCAGAATATTTTTAATTCAGGATAAATCCAAGACCTTCCCCTTTCAGGATGATTTTTCCCCTCCTTCTAAAGACTTAACCCTATTGCTTCTTTTCCTTTCATCTCTGCTACTTTCACTATAATTCTGTCTACAATCATCTCTTATTTAGACTATTTTAATAATCTCCCTCTGCTCTATTTTATAAGTAAGAGCAAAAAACAGCTTTTCAAAATGAAAACCTCATAATTTTCTTAAGCCAACCATTTCCCTCCTACCAATTAGAAACCCTTGACTGGCTTCCCAACGTTCTTAGCATGAGGCAATCCTTAAAATGGCTCGTAAGATACTAAATGAGATGGCCCCTGACTATGGAACTAGCTGCTGCTTCACAAAACCATCCCCTGCACTCTACAACACTTTTCTCTCCCATTTTGGCCAATTAACTATTAATCACCCTTCTGTTCTTGGCCGAAGCCTCACTTCCTCTGGAAATCAATCCACTGGTTCATTCCTTTACGTTCTTTTGCTATATACTTCTTTTGTTTATAAACTTCTCTACTATAGGGTAACTGTCTCAATTTTTTTATTACTATACTGTATTCATTAGCGTGATTGCATGATAATGTCTGTTTCTCCCAGTACATGGAAGATGTCCCGTAAGAGCAGGATAGTATTTCCATCTCCACTTTGTCCATGAGTAGAAACCTCACTTCTAGCACAGTTGGGCATTGAGTTTTTTACTAAATAAATAAATCTTATTCATAATGTAAAATGAGTCTCTCCTCCCCAACCACTCCCTTCTCTTTCTTGCTGACCTAGCCCATAAGAAAATGTATAATCCAAGTAACTGTTAGATACTTAGAAACATGTACAAATACCAAAAGCTTTTTCCTTCTTTAACATACTCCATCATGTTTACTTCAAGCTCAAACTATGAAGAATCCTAATAGTCAGAATCCTAGATTGTTTAGTTTCTGGGATTTATTTCTTAATTGTGTCTATCCCTAAGCCTTAACAGCACTTGAACTATCCCAAGTTCTTCAGTTACCCAGAAAAAACTATATTCTCCTAAGAAAAGCCATATTCTCTGTCTAGATGCTTCTTACTAACAAATAGATTAAAAAATTAATTTTTTTATTGAATGCCCCTTTCAAGCTTCATCATAGTAATGACTTAGGATATTTAAAGGTGAAATAATGTCCTGGTTTAATTATCTCTTCCCTTTAAAAACCAAGCAGCTGTTTTTATTCTACTTACCATTACTTGCCAAAAACCAAAAATGAGTCTTTTCTGAGTTACATTTAAATATAAATACCTCAGTGCAAAAGTTAACTGATGTATATATATATTTTTAATATAACTAATCATCCAAGTACCTTTTTAAAGTCTGTTGAGTCGTCCTTCTCTAGCCTGCTACTGTAAGGTTTTCTTTCTTCTAAGTAACTGTATGATCCAGAGCGACCCAGCAAGGAATCATACCGATCACTAGCTGATGTGGAAGTGGTTTCATATCTTCAAAAGATGAGTTTAAATCAAAATCTTTATTATTACGTTTTCACAACTTACATTAACATACATACTTCTATATATTAACTTGATGGTTCAAAAGAGTTAGCATCTGTTACCTAATAAATTTTTGTGACACACAATAAATGGGAGGTTATTTGAGGAAGAGATTAAAAACTTTCATATCTAAAAGTCAAAACTTTTTTCACATCATGATAAATTATAACAATTTTAAATTATACTTTTTTTACATTTTAACATCTCTGAAATCAGAACATGGCTTTCACCTGATGGTGTGTTACAGTTCAATTGGCAGCATCTTTCCAAATTTCCTTTTGTTTTTTTAGCGGTATATAACATAATGGTGTAACATCTTCCTTTTGATGAAACACAGTATATCCAAAGTGGTAATGGGTTTGTACTAAACGGGAAAATGTATCTTATTTGTAAATGAGGATTTTCCTATTATTTGGTTCTGAATTCAGGTTACCTTTTCTGATAGACACTATTGGCCCTGCATTTCAATTCAACAGTACCATCACTATATTAAAAATTTATTCTCGGTTTTAACAGGGTTTTGGTTAATAGTTATATGGATAAGAGAAAAAGAATGCAGATTAGAGTGAAGGATACAGTGGAGGTCCTCTAACAACACTAACAGTCTGAGTGAGATGACACTTTTTTTTTTTTTTT
>NW_003852402.1:38166135-38184468 GCF_000181295.1 Otolemur garnettii | reverse complement strand
CCTCCAACTCCTGGGCTCAAGCGAGTCTCCTGCCTCCGCCTCCCAAGTAGCTGGGACCACAGGCGCCCGCCACAACGCCCGGCTATTTTTTTGGTTGCAGCCGTCATTGTTGTTTGGCGGGTCCGGGCTGGGGATTTGAACCCGCCACCTTAGGTGTACGTGGCCGGCGCCTTAGCCGGTTGAGCTATAGGCGCCGAGCTGAGATGACACTTTTTAACGTGTCTTCATTGGTTCATTCTTATCTAAAAAGCAAGGCTACAGGAGAAGAATCTCAATACCTACTCAAATAAAATTCTGGCCCAGGGTAGGATTCATCAGTCATAAGATAGTTAATGGAAGGTTATTTTAATACTCTTGTTAACAATGAGATAGTTAATGTTGAAGTAATTTAGAACACGTTGGAAAACTTAAGATAAGTTACCATTATTGTAGAGATTTGGGAACAATTCTCTTAGTGACTTATTATAACTAGTGAAGTGGAAATAAAGCCTTTAACGATGAAAGCTAATAACAGCGATTAGGTAATCTAAATTTCTATAGATTTTTTTTCTTTCCAAATAATTCTGTAAGTTTACAAAATCTGTAAATACATATTTTTAGCAAGAATATAAATGACCAAAAAAATCAGTAAAAAAAACTGTAAAACATACCTAGAAATGGAATCCACCTAGAAAGATATGAAGAGAAAAAACCATAGGCATATTAAATTTTTATGCTTTCATTAAACTATTAACCTATGAGTGGTCAAGTAAATTTAATATAACATCAGTAGTGTTTTCGCACTATAAAACTAACTTAATTGTTCATTACATCTACTTTAACATCAATGTAGTTGTTTTTACACAATGGCAAAACAGAGTCACTGTGTATTTTTACCTGCACAGCACCATATAATTACATGTGGCAAGTTATGGGCATCTCTTGTGATTTCCTACAAAAACCACCATATATTATTTTTTAATGAGAAGAAAAAAAAATTGAGAGACTAAGAAACATATCCAGTCCTTAAACTCAGCAGAAGAAAGTAATGTATTTACATCAACAAAGATCAAGTTTATTATATGGTATCTCAAAGCAACCATTTTACTCATTTTTCTGTTATTAAGGCAATGATATTAGAGGCAAACTAATAAATAACCAAGGTATTTTATGCACAATAGCATAAACATGTTTTGTTTAAAATTTATTCTGCTGAAATCCTAACTATACATCCCTTCAATGAAAGCAATTAGGGGATGGGAAATTTAAGTTAATTTTCTCAAGCAAAGAATATGTTACACTGAAGTTCACGTAAAATGATCCTGAAATGTTCACTGACCTCTTAATTTTCAGTGCGATAATTATTCAAAAATCATTTATTAAATTTTTAAACTTAAATATTTGTAATTTCACATTATATTTATCTTTAAATACACTGTAAAATTATTGGGTTCCTTTGGGATTATTTTAAGTCTACTCTGGGTTAAAAATGTTTTAACTAGGGAGGTGCCTGTGGCTCAGTGGGTGGGGTGCCGGCCCCATACCCCAAGGGTGGTAGGTTCAAACCTGGCCCTGGCCAAACTGCAACAAAAAAATAGCTGGACATTATGGCAGGCGCCTGTAGACCCAGCTACTCTAGAGGCTGAGGCAGGAGAATCACCTAAGCCCAAGAGCTGGAGGTTGCTGTGAGCTGTGATATGACAGTACTCTACAGAGGGTGACAAAGTGAGACTCTGTCTCTGGAAAAAAAAAAGTTTTGACTAAAGGCTTTGTAAATTTTTTTCTTTTTTGAGACAGAATCTCACTATGTCACCCTCATCACAGCTCACAGCAACCTTAAACTCTTGGTCTTAAGTGATTCTCTTGCCTTAGCCTCCCAAGTAGCTAGGACTACAGGTGCCCACCAAAATGCCCAGCTATTTTTTTGATGTAGTTGCTATTGTTTGGAAGGCCCACACTGGGTTCAAACCCACCAGCCCTGGTGTATGTGGCCAACGCCCTACCTGCTGAGCTATAGGCACTGAGCCAAGGCTGTGCAAATTTCCTTTGAAAACCAATTTTGCCCTTGTTCTCTGTATTGTTTCAATTTCTTGTAATGAAGTACTTTATTGATATATTCTTTGTGTTTATAATTAACTATTAGGTATCATTCAAATGCAGTGAACATGTACACAATTTGGTTCATTCATGAACTAAAATGTGTTACATATCCAATGAAGACATCCCATCTCACTTTATAGTCTGCACATTCATTTACTGGTTTAATTTTTTTTTTTTTTTTTTTTTTGAGACAGAGTCTCAAGCTATTGCCCTGGGTAGAGTGCCAGGGCTTCACAGCTCACAGCAACCTCAAACTCTTAAGTGATTGAATTGCCTCAGCCTCCCAAGTAGCTGGGACTATAGGCACCCACCACAACACTTGGCTATTTTTTTTTATTGCAGTTGTCATTCTTGTTTTAGTTGGCCCAGGCCAGGTTCGAACCCACCAGCCTCAGTGTATGTATGTGGCCAGCGCCCTACCCACTGAGCTATGGGAGCTGCCCTGATTTAAATTTTTAAAATATAAAATTCCAAGTAGTCACAGAAATAACTCAAATTATGTTTGTCTTTAAAAAAAACAAGGTGTTATCATTGATTATTTAAAAATCAATGATAAATTATAAATTATGGTTAAAAAAACACATAAAATTTACTGTCTAGGGGTATCCAACCTGGGGTCCGTGGGCCACATGCAGATTATCTGTTGTGTTAGACATTACAAAAATTATGCAGGGACTTTTTTTTGCTCATCAGCTTCTGTTAATGTTGGTGTGTTTAATGTGTGGCCTAAGACAACTCTTCCTCTTCCAATGGGTAGCAGAAAAAAGAAAAGAATGGCTGGACACCCCTGAGCCATTTTTACCATGTACAGTGCAGTACTGTTCACTGTATTTGCATGTTGTACAACTGGTCTCTAGAACCTTTTCATCTTCAAAAAGCAACAAGTCTACACCCAGGAGACAACGTCCTTTCTTCCCCCTACTCTCATCTGTGGCAACCATAATTCTACTTTCAGCGTCTATGAATTGGACTACTTTAAATATCTGAGTAAGTGGAATCCCCTAGTGCTTACTGTTTTGCGACTGCCTTATTTTACTCAGCATAACATCCACGTTTCTCCCATTAATTTTTTTTCCAAATTAAAAATATCTTTATAATTTTTCTGATCACAGTACGTAAGTGCATATAATAGTGTCCACAGTTCCTCTGTAATTCTCCAGACCTCTACTCCCTAGATAACCTTTTCTGATCACATAATATACAGATATATATACACATACATTTTACTTAAATCTATTTTCTACCAATGAAATCTCAAATTTTTGCTTTTCAAGCAATACTCTTATGAATGCCATTTAGATTTATCTTTACATACTTTATTTATAGCTTTGAAAATAAATTTCTAGAAGTGGAAGTGCTGGGTGGCGCCTCTGACTCAAAGGAGTAGGGCGCCGGCCCCATACACTGGAGGTGGCAGGTTCAAACCTGGCCCTGGCCAAAACCTGCAAAAATAAATTTAAATAAATAAAGAAGTGGAAGTGCTAAACTAAAAGACATGGACATTTTCATAAGGCTTCTGATTTGGGCCATTAAACTGATCTCTACAAAGAATGGATTTATTATAGTTCCAAAACTTTGTAAAACAATGCCTATTTCAATACTTATGCCAAACACAGGCATTACTAAATTTTGCCAATTTTACTTTTTTATTGTTATGTTTTTGATTATTGAGATTGAATGCATTTTCACATCTACTGGCTATTTATATTTCTTCTTTTGTAAAGTTTATAGATTTCATGTATTTTTTCCCTTATTTTTTTTTAATTGGGTCCCAAATACTAACCTTTTATATATTAAAAAAGAGGGCTATGATTATCTATTGTTAGACTAAGTAAACGTGTGTCTCCTAACTTTTTTTTTTTTTTTTAAGAGACAGAGTCTCACTTTATTGCCCTCCATAAAGTGCCATGGTGTCACAGCTCACAGGAACCTCCAACTCTTGGGCTTAGGCGATTCCCTTGCCTTAGCCTCCTTAGTAGATGGGACTATAGGCACTCGCCACAACACCCCGCTATTTTTTTGTTGCAATTTGGCTGGGGCCAGGTTTGAACACACCACCTTTGGTATATGGGGCTGGCGCCCTATCCACTGAGCCACAGGTACTCCCCCTATGTGTCTCCTAACTTTAATAATATCTTACCTTTATATGTTTAAATAATCAAATCTGGGTGGCGCCTGTGGCTCAGTGGGTAGGGTGCCAGCCCCATATACTGAGGGGGGCGGGTTCAAACCCAGCCCTGGCCAAACTGCAACAAAACAGTAGCCAGGTGTTGTGGTGGGCACCTGTAGTCCCAGCTACTGGGAGGCTGAGGCAAGAGAATCGCCAAAGCCCAGGAGTTGGAGGTTGCTGTGAGCCATATGATACCACAGCACTCTACTGAGGGCTATAAAGTGAGACTCTGTCGCTACAAAAAAAAAAAAAAAAAAAAAAAAAAATCAAATCTGTTAATCTTTGTTTATGGTTTCTTGCCCTTGGTTTAAATTTTGGATTTATTATGGATGTTCTCTGTATGCTAAATGGAATAGCTTAGTAAAATCTATCCAAAGCATTCAAAGCAAATCAAAAGAAAGCAACAGAAGGCTCATTTAGAAATGATGAATGACGACATTATAAAGTAACTCAAATTACGTGAAAAAATTTTATCTTAATTTTCTTTTAATTTATATCTTGAAGGCAGACAGCTTAAGCTTCACATACTTTTCAGAATTTTCAAGGAAGTTTCAGCATCTTACAATTTAGTTTTCATTTAAGCAAAAAAGTACACAACAGAAAGTCATAAATTAGAGAAGTTTTGTTATCAAACACGTTTTTTGAAGTAACACTATTTCAGAAAATGTACATAAGAATTTTGCCAGTCACACGATTCACAGAAAAGTATAAGCAGATGTGACTAGCTTTTAAACCAGAGCAACCATTTTCTGGGCAAAGCACTTTTGTGGTCTGCTGTATAAGACATGGTGGGTTTGCATCTTAACCTCCATTCTTTCTTTTCCCTATGACACAGCAGTCCCTAGCCTTAGGGGAGATGGTGCGTAGCTCAGGTTGCTATCAAAACCACAGCAATAGCTCAGTGGTGGGCTCTGCCTGGACTAAGCCAATTATATCATCTCATTCCTTTGAGGTAAATCAGCCTGAGGATGAAGCTGACAGCATTGTGTAATATAATGGAGTACAATTCAGTTTGAGTTCGGGTTTCTGTTACTTGTAACAAAGAATGTTAGCACAAAGCAAGGTCTAAACAATGTTCTATTTAAAAATGAATAAAAACTATTCAAGTTGTTTGCACCTAAGAAAACTTATCTTCTTAGAAACAAGGCTTACTTAATCTTACTGTAGCTAATGTATAATTTTAACAGTAAAATATAGCATATATCAATATGTTTCAAAATTACACCTTTGGAAGCTAGTCTGTTTACCTGTCCAATGTTTTTCCTTAAACAATGGAAATGTATGGGGTTCTCTTGGAAAAGGGAGATGATGGATGACTTGAAAGAATAAAGAAGACACACAGGTAAACTGGGGAAGTGCCAGCAACTGATAGGCAGAGTTTAAGTGAAAAAGCTTTTACCCTGCCAATAATTTACCTTCAGAACTAATTCATTCCTTAATCTGTCTGGTCACCTAAAGATAAAATAAAAGTAACTTATGGTTCAAAACAGGCAAACTTAGAAGCCTTACAAGTAATGCTTAACTGTCACCTAGCATAGGTCACCTTTGGGTCACCTCACATTACTGTAGGTCACCTTGATGAGTAAAAAGAAATGTGAGAGCTTTATGAAGAAGCCCCAAGCCAGAATGTAGAAGGTGGCATTAATATGCTAATGCCCAGCCCAGAACTCTACAACTCCACCCTTAAATGATTAGAGCTCTTTAAAGTGTTTTCACTTTCTGCACAGCCAAAGAGGAAAAAGAGGAGTAAAAACAAAAGGGAGGAAACTTTTACCCCTTGCTAGTTATGCAGCCTTAGGGACTGTGGGAGGTAAGAAGCCCTTTTCAGAAGATTGTCGGCAAGATGAACTGTGGTGATGAATAGAAAAGTCCTCTGGAAAAGCTACATTTTGTATTGATAACATGTAAAGAAGGCTACCATTTCTATCTTCTCTACAACATAGCTTGTCATCTATAGAAATAAAATCTCAACATACTACTTCTGGTTTTCCATTACTGCTGAGGATCCTTTAGGTATTTTCCTTTGGTCAAGAGTACTGTTTTTTGTTTTTTTTTTTCTTTTTCTCTTTAACTGTGAAGGGTAAATTACCTACAATAAACATCATCCACTTAGAGCGTACAATTTGATGCGTTTTCAGAGTTATGTGTATCCACAAAACTACCACTATAATCAAGACCTCTCAAATATGCTTGGTGCCTCTTCTAGTCTTTCCGATCCTGACCCCAGGCTGTCACTGCCATTGTGCCCCTAGCATGTAGGTACAGTCTATCTTACATGAATAAATATGATTAAACACAATAATAAAAATTATGAATATTCTCGACCCAAAAAATAATGCTATTTACCTGAGTTTCTTTCTTATTAGATCCCTCGTCTGTATCTGATTGTTGTTCTTGTTCATTTTCATCGCTCTAAAAATAGATTAACAATTTATTTTAGGAAGATAAAAGACATTTCAAACAGTTGACATTTAAGAACATTAGGGCTTTTCCAATCTAAAATGATTCTTCAGGAAACTATGCCATGAAATGGATCAAAAGAGAAACTGATTTCTATCTTTCTACCCTGTTGAGAGTGTGTCCATTTTTCTGGCATGGCACAAGCTAAGTGAGTAGGGGAGTGAACACGGGGAAGGAAGACCAGCTTACCTAACATGCAGCGTGGGGATGAGGAAGCTGCAGTCTCAACATGAGAGAGAAGATAGTCCCTTTCGTATTAATAATGATACTGCATATACTTTCTAGCCAATATAAGTATTATTTAGTCACTCAACTATAATGAGGCAGAAACAATAGAAATAAATGCATTTTATTTTAAGAAAAGCTAGCTTTACTAAGTTTGGCACAATTTTTGCAGCAGTCCTAAATTTAGGTGGTTTCATTTTTTTTTTTTCCAGACAGTGTCTTACTATGTTGCTCTTGTTAGAATGCCGTGGTGTCACAGCTCACAGCAACCTCCAACTCTTGGGCTTAAGTGATTCTCTTACCTCAGCCTCCCAAGTAGCTGGGAATATGGGCCCCTGCCACAACGCCCGGCTATTTTTTATTGCAGTTGTCATTGTTGTTGTCTTTTAGCTGGCCTGGGTTGGGTTTGAACCCGCCAGCCTCAGTGTATGTGGCTGGCGCCATAACCAACTGTGCTGTTGGTGCCGAGCCTAGGTGGTTTCTTTAGACATTTCTTGGGAGGTTAAAGCACACCAAATAGAAAATCAAGGTCTTGGCTAAATTAAACTTAGAATCCCAGATTACAGCAATATTCTACGAGAAGGCCTTGAAAAATCTCAAAAAAATGTTCATAGGTTAAAGGGCAAGAAAAAGGAAATTTACATTCAAACTTAACTGGCTAAGGCTCACTGTAAAATACCAAAGTTTTAAACTAGATAAACCTAGTTTCATACTAAGCATTAGCATAATTATTTTCACCTATGTGATTTAAGGCAAATTATTTAAATATTTTCAGTCAAAATTACCTTATCCATAGAACTTCACAGAATGTTTCTAAGGATTAGAGTTATCTTTATATAAGCTACCATTTTGGTAGCTAGTAAAAATGATACAGAAAGTTAATAAGTGAACAGGAGAAAGTAGTGCTGCTGTGCTGTGTTATTTATTATTAATTCCCCGCCATGAACTGACTGTTCTCAAGCGTTACAATATCATCTACCACCCTTTCTTTGACTGAGCCCTTGGCTCTTTTCATATATTGTCTGCTATAGTTTCAAATGTGAACCAAGGAAGGAATGAGGCTTTGATGGCTGATTAGAGATCAGTTCAAGCTGGCCCAAATTGAAAACATGGGTTTTGACAGTGTGGCTCTGAGGAATTATCTTTGTAATGCTTGTCAAGTGCCAATTCCAGAAAGTGGTGTTTTAAAGGAAGAACTGGTACAAACAAATTGAGGAAAAAAATAATATTAAATAATATTGCTTTGCCTATAAAATTCAAAACACATATGACTTAAGAAGATGACTTAATTTTAAGTAATAAGAATTACTCATTACTTAATGCTAAGTAATGTTAGGTGTTATTATTCAAATGGTACTGCATAATCTAAATCAAACAGGTTATTATGTACTTCCTGCCAAAAGGATACTGAGGTTAGGCACAGTGGCTCATGCTTGTAGTCCGTGCATTTCGGAGGCTGGAGCAGGAAGATCATGAGAGGCCAGAAGTTTGTGCCCCATAAAACAACAGAAAAATTAGGGGGCATGTCAACATGCCCCAGCAAATTGGGCTGAGGTGGGACAATCAATTGAACCCAGATGGTTGAGACTGCAGTGAACTATGATAATATCACTGCACTCTAGCCCAGGCAACAGAGCAAGACCCTGTCTCAATTAAAAAAAAAAAAATTTTTGCAGAACCAGAATCTAATCAATCTTCTCACTCTAACTACTAATTTATAGGAATATAACGAACAGAAGAATGTGCTAAACTATACTGCCCGGATGTGATAATCACTCAGTTCCTTCAAAATTAATTTTAAGAAAAAAAATGAGATTGAGGGAGAAATGTATTAATTTTAAAACAGACTTTAAAGAAATAACTCATCATAATGTAGGCACCTTGTTTAGTTCACAATCAAGCTAGTAAACTATGAAGGTGTAACAACAAACCACTCCTGGCATGTATGAATCAACTGGATGTTAAACCTGACGGAACAAATGAAAGTAAGGATTTATTATTTATGTATTTAACAATATATCCTTCTATAGAGTTCTAATAATTTTAAAGAGCACAGATACTAACATATTTGTAACTAAAATGTTTTGTCTAGGATTTTCTTCTAAATAATATGGGAGTTGGGGAAGTTGTGGGAATTTAGTTGAAACAATGGATACTTGAGACGAGGTCATTACACTACTTTGTTAATTTTGTATAGTATATGTTTGAACTTTTTTCTATATTAAACATCAAAAGAAAAACAGGAAGCTATTTTTCTATCGTCCCCATCTGTTATTTCTCCTTTCTTGTCATTATGTATTATTTTACTTTCCTTCTCTTTTCGTTTCTATAGCCACATGCACCCTTGATTCAAAGTCCAACATAAATGAGTACTTTGTCCAAATCATGAATGATGTGAACACATTAAAATTCTCTAACTTCTTTTAATATTTTCCCATATTTTGTTTATTTTCCCATATTTTTGCTATGTTTTCATTTACCTTAACTTTTTCCATATTTTAAACTACATATAACACAATGTTATTTGTGATACATGTAATTAAATGACAATGAAATAAAACACCTTGATTAAAAAGTAAAATGTTCAGAAAAAAGATGACTTAAATATATTTATGAGAAAAACAGGTAAGTTTAAAAAAAAGTAGCTGTATTATATGAAGATTAACAATAATTTTTTTAAAAAGCATTCCAAAAAGCAGACTTCAAGGTAAAATATTAGAGATAAGGAAAAGTATTCTGAGAAAAGGGTCAGACCCCATGTTCTCATTAATGGAAGAATAGACACAGTAGAGATTAAAAAAATCTATTTTTATAATAATAAAATTACATATACTGCTACATATAACAGCACAGCTGTATCTCATAAACATAATACTGAGTGATAAAATCTACAGTTCTGTTTATATACTTTTTTTTTTTTTTAAACAGAGCCTCAAGCTATCCCCCTGGGTAGAGTGCTATGGCATCACAGCTCACAGCAACCTCCAACTCCTGGGCTCAAGTGAGTCTCCTGCCTCCGCCTCCCAAGTAGCTGGGACCACAGGTGCCCACCACAACGGCCGGCTATTTTTTGGTTGCTGGGACCACAGGCGCCCACCACAACGGCCGGCTATTTTTTGGTTGCTGGGACCACAGGAGCCCGCCAAAACGCCCGGCTATTTTTTGGCTGCAGCCGGCATTGCTGTTTGGCCGCCCAGGCTGGATTCGAACCCGCCACCTTAAAGGCACTGAGCCTGTTTATATACTCTTCAAAAACAGGTACAATTAACTATAGTGGTAGAAATCAGATACTAGTTGGCTTTGAAAATGAGAATGATAGGTGTTAAGAAGGAGAATCTGGGGGCATCTACAGTCTGTTTCTGTAGTGATCCCACAGATTGGTTCCACCGTGCTCATTCTTTAAACTGCACGTTTATGAATTGTGGTTCTGCACACGTCATACTTCACTGAAAACTTCATTTAAAAAATTCAGAGGCTAAAAATGGGTAGATTATGTTTGTTCTTCTCTAGTTACATGCTGTATTGCAACAGTATAAATTTCACGTCAACAGTCGTATCTCAGTTCTTTCTCTTGCATATGAATAGCAATGTCAGATATACGATCAGAGATCAGGGAAAAGGCTTCATTTCTTACAGGATAATTGTAATTCGGTAAGTAAAGGACCGCTTCTATCCAGTATCCTTTGAGATAGTAATGATTCTGCTTTGTAGATTTATAATAATATTTGTAAACTTGAAATTAAATGTAAAAAATTCCTCTGGCATCTCTAAAATAAAGCAGTTTAGTTATTATAAAATAATCAATATATGTACTCTGAGCTACAGCCATTTTTATTGTTATTCCCAAAGTCAGGTCAGAACTCTTCCTTTTAAGTAGTACTAAATTTGTAAATAGTTACCATCCTTATGAAGAACTTTTATTTAACAACTTGACTCTGAATATATAATCTGAGGCATATCAGAAATTATTAGTATGGACTTTCAAGAACATTAAGCACACTATGAAGTAGTTACACAGTAACAGGTACTTACATCTTGTGTCCAGAATGAAACTCCTGTAGATCTTCTTTTCTCTCTCGGTCGCCGTCGTTCTCTGATTGATTTAGGTTGTGATTTATCTTCTCCTTCTTTTTCCTCTTCTTTTTTTTCTCCCTCTGTTAAGGATTACAATGAAACACATGATAGCAATGTATCCTGACAATATTTTGCAAGGTAACGGACTAAGTAATTCTAAGTCAAATTCCTCTAAATTTCTCTAACCAGAATTAATTTTTCCCTCCTCTCAACTCCCCTATACACTTGGCTTAAACATGTTATCTCTATTTCCCATTAGATACTTTCTTGAAGGTCACAAGTAGTAATTATCTTCATAGTTCTAGTGCCTAAAATAAAAATTTTTCTCAAAAGAGACAAATATTTGATAAATTGAAAGCAACAAAATCCTATGAGAAGAATGGGGCTCCAGTTACTACTGTCTGAAAAGGAACTAGTTATTATATGCAAAGCAAACATTCAATGGGAAAAATGGTTATTAATGAAGGACCGGCTAGTGGAAATCACACCGATTGGTCAGTGTCTGCTTCTACTGCTGGTCTTCCCTTGGCAGTGATACAGTATTCATTTCATTTGCTCTTAGATCGTATCTAAGAGCAAATCCTTCTCTTCTGGAAAATATATTTACCTTTTATTAAAAACAAATCAACATAAGAAACCTTTTTTTTTTTTTTTTTTTTAGACAGAGCCTCAAGCTATCCCCCTGGTTAGAGTGTCGTGGCATCGTAGCTCACAGCAACCTCCAACTCCTGGGCTCAAGCGAGTCTCCTGCCTCAGCCTCCCAAGTAGCTGGGACCACAGGCGCCCACCACAACGCCTGGCTGTTTTTTGGTTGCAGCTGTCGTTGTTTTTGCGGGCTTGGGCTGGATTCGAACCCACCACCTTAGGTGTATGTGGCTGGCGCCTTAGCCACTTGAGCCACAGGTGCTGAGCCAAGAAACTTCTTTTTAAGATTTGTTTTCTTCTGTGACAGTCAAATGGCCTCAGGCTTATATACTACAAGAGTATTTGGGCCTCTGAATATGCTAAATATATAGACACACATTGAACAAAAATGACTAACCCCCTCCCCCAACTATTATGTCATTAGCAAAGAGTTACAGTAAAGATACCCCTGAATTAGAGTACTACGAAAGATTTTTAAATATTTGTAGAATCAGCCAGCTTAAAACAATGATCTCAAACAATTCAGGGGGCAGAGACTGCTATTACTTCTAGCCATTCATCTGTGAGAATTCAGCCCCAGTGTTGCTAAACCTTTCACATTTTCAAGAAAAGTCAAAACTATTAAGTTTTACATGAATATACCTAATTTTAAATGTTGGTTCAAAATTTTTACAAACACTATGCTGGCCTCACATACAGTGGTTTAAAGAACTGAAACATCTCAATGACCAACATTAAGAAAATCTGGCTGGAAATTGGGAAAAAGTTAATGTTTATCCTACATGTCATGACTAATACTATAAGATTTAGCCTTTAAGCTTGGCGTCTGTCACACAGTGGTTACAGTGCCAGCACATACACCAAGGCTAGCCGGTTTGAGACCAGCCCGGGCCAGCTGAACAATGGCAGGTGCCTGTAGTCCCAGCTATTTGGGAGGCTGAGGCAAGAGAATTGCTTAAGTCCAAGTGTTGGAGGTTACTGTGAGCTGTGACGTCACAGTACTCTGCCGAGGGTAAGAGAGTAAGACTCTGTCTCAAAAAAAAAAAAAATAAAAAAAAAATAAAAATATTTATAAAATATAAAATGCCTATATTAGAAATAATTTTATTTATTACCCATCTGATTTAAAGTAGGAATTAATTAGAATTTAAATAGTTTTTTATCAAATAAGGAAATGGTAACAGCATCGATATGCTAATATGTAGTTGGGAAAGAAATCCATTTCTCAAGAAATTAGCACAAAAATTTTGTTTTAGCAAGGACTCTACATATATTAACAGATTTTAGTTTAAAATAATTTCACTCATGCATACAAAATAAAAATTCCAAAAATATGCTCTATAAAAAGGACTCTACCTAAAAATGCAAATGTTGTAACCTACTTGTTTGTACCCTCACATTAATCTGAATTTTAAAAAAAAGAAAAAAGAGAAGAAAATGAAAAAAATATTAACAATTTACACGGCAAGCAAAAAATAGCTTAAAGCACAGGAAAGGTACCATATTTAAAAACTGCTTGTAGACCTAGGAAAAAGTACCCACCAGTTCTTCTATACTGATTTTTCATATCAGGCAGCCATGAAGAATTTTGTGAAGTATTAGGTTATAAAGATATTCATATAAACTATACCATTTTCCTGGTGGTGCATGTGGCTCAGTGAGTAGGGCGCGGGCCCCATACACTGAGGGTGGTGAGTTCACACCAGGCCCCAGCCAAACTGCAACAAAAAAATTGCCAGGCATTGTGGCGGGCACCTATAGTCCCAGCTACTCAGGAGGCTGAGGCAAGAGAATCACCTAAGCCCAGAAGTTTGAGTTGCTGTGAGCTGTGACACCATAGTACTCTACTGAGGGAGACTAAGTGAGACTCTGTCTCTAAAAAAAAAAAAAAAAAAAAAAAAAGTATCATTTTCTGTTTCTGTTCTCTACTTATCTCATTCTCAATCACCATATTCTGTGCAGAGTAAGATTTGTTAAGAAGGATGCCATTCTTTTTCTATTGAACTATTTAAGAAAAACTAATTCAAAGGACTACTTGAGGAAAAGGAAGTGTTTCTAAAATTCAGTCTTCTTACCTCTTTCGTTTTCTTTTGCTAATCCTCTGGAGTAAGCAGAAGTTATACCTACAAGACTGTTTGGCCTGTTTAGTTGACTTGAAGCATAGAGTGAACTGCTCATAGTAGAAAGTGAGGAGGACGAAGTGGTTGAACTGGAAGTTGATACTGGCCTATAACGCTGATAAGTCTGTGAAACATTAAAATTAAAACCCATTTGAAATATTAAAACACAATTAAAAACATACAGAACATTTAAACATTCATTCAAATGAAAAGTAATGTTCTAATCATTCTCAAGTAATTCCAGCTAAAGTACTTTTGAGTGTTGTGTATATGGTTTGTTGATATATAAATCTCTTGCATATTCACAGTCATAAAAATTATGTGTACTATTTAACCCAGCTGTGTACTGATACACTGTTACCTCATCGTATGTTCTGGAATACTTTTGTTTATATTCATCTTCTCTAGCTGTTTCTGATTCCTTCTTCTCTTCTTGCTTCTCTTTATCCTGTTTTTCTTTTTCTTCCTTTTCTTTTTCTTCATTTTCTTGTTCTCTGGTTCGGGCAGTACGACTTCTTCCTATTGTTTTTTCAGCTTCTTGAAGATCAGTCAATGTCACCCCCTGCATACATGAAAAGATAAACTTAATTGTGAGATGCACTAAAGCTTGTTTCAAAGGAGTATTTTATAAATACACATATAAAATGTGAATGTATTAAGTTCAAGACAAGCTTGGGAGACAGAGTAAGGCCCTGTAAAGAAAAAAAATAAGCTGGGCATGGTGCTGCATGCCTACAGTCTTAACAACTCAGGAGCCTGAGGCAGGAAGATCACTAGAGGCCAAGAATTCAAGGCTGCGGTGACTCTGTATCACTGTACTCCAGCGTGGGTGAAAGGACAAAACCCTACCTCATTCATTCATAAATAGATAAATAAGAATGCATTAAAAATTTAATATGCATGTCTGCAACTGGTTTGCAAACTGAAAAAGAATTTTTTCTCAACAAATTACATTTATTCATAATATTTGGAAGACCCAATATATACTTTGTGTGTGTGTGGTATTTTCTTTTAAGACAAAGTCTTGCTTTGTTGCCCAGCCTAGTGTGTGCTGGCATTATGGCTATTATTCTGCCTCAGTCTTCTGACTAGCTAGGAATATAGATACTCTACACCATGCCCAGCTAATTTTTTCTATTTGTTATAGAGATAGGATCTCATTCTTGTTCAGGTTGGTCTCAAACTCCTGGTCTTAAAGCAATCTGCCCGCCTCAGGCTCCCAGAATGTTAGGATTGCAGATG
This sequence comes from Otolemur garnettii, assembly GCF_000181295.1. Taxonomy (NCBI): domain Eukaryota; kingdom Metazoa; phylum Chordata; class Mammalia; order Primates; family Galagidae; genus Otolemur; species Otolemur garnettii. The sequence continues at coordinate 38,169,453 of NW_003852402.1, read as the reverse complement.
TTAGCCTACACTGTTTATATATTACATTATATGTATTTCTATTTATATGTTTAGGTATATGAACACACACTGAGTAATTGCTAAGGTTTAACGAAGATTTCAGTAAAGAAACAAGTTTTTAAGGTAGACCTTGATAGAGTTTAGATTTCAAGAAGTTAAAAGTGCAAAAAAAGTGTGTTAAGACACGAGTGTGTTAAGACACGAGCAAATAGTTCAGCTTGAAAGGCTAATGATAAGGATTAAACAGCTGAATCTGGACTGTTGAGCTCCCCAACCATAGGTAAGACACAAAGTCTTATATCACATATTGCATAATTTGAATGGTAAGATAAAGAGGTAAGGAGATAGTAACTAGCCTGCATAACATTTTTCTCACATTAGCTGTTGGATATTATCTAATATAAGAGACCAATTCCCTGCCCCCTGATTCAAGTATTCACAGAACTCTTCAATTATTATTTGATACCACATATGTTTAATTCATTCTAACACTTATCAAATACACTGTGCCAGACCCGGTATTAAGGAATGAGGATAAAAAAATCAATACTTAAAAAACCATAAAGGCATTAATTAGATGAAATATTATAGTAATAGTGTAACCACATACAAAAGGCTATAAAGAGGATTACAAGAGCAACTGTTACCTTTTAGGGTTTACACACACTATATACTGATATCAATATTTATACAGTAAAGTGAAAAAGAGAATAATTTATTTGTACCTTTTAAAGAACATATATACATTATGTACTATTCATGAAGTTTTATACATTATACACATTAAATATACCTGGGTTGACCTTCTAGACTGTCTTGCTTGTCTAGACCTTGCTTTTCTTTGGGATTCAGATTCTTCATCCCTAACAGGAGTGAGGTATGATCTACAGCAATAAATGAAAATTTTTAGTTAAACATACAATATCTTTGAATGTAAATATATATATATACACACACACATATGTTTCATATCTGATCATTTCTTTTTAGCTTAGAACAGATCTAGATTATTTTAACATTTCAGAATATTTTAAATTCTTCCCAACTACATTTTTTAATCATGTAATTTAAGAAGAAATCACATTTTAAAAGGAATTAAGAGAATTGAAGATTACAGGCACTTAAGTCTCAATTAACTCTGGAAGGCCAAGGTGGGAGGGAGGATCAGTTGAGGTCAGGTGTTTGAGACCAGCATGAGCAACATAGCGAGACTCCTTGACTCTACAAGAAATAGAAACCCAGCCAGGTGGGGTGGCATGTACCTGTAGTCCCAGCTATTCAGAATCCTGGAGGATCACCTGGGCCCAGGAGTTTTAGTATGCAGTGAGCTGTAACCATTACACTGCACTCTAGTAGTTTGGGCAAGAGAGAAAGACCCTGTGTTGGGGTTTACTCGGGGGGGGGGGGGGGGGGGGGGGGGGGGGAGGAATTTAGCTCTATTCAAAAAGGCAGAAGTATTTCATTTAGCAGAAGCCCAATCAATCAGAATGGATAGGGAGTAAACTTTTTGCTTGTTTTTAAAATAAGGAAACTCTCCTTCCCTAGTGCCCAAAACACCTCAAAAGTGATAATCTAAGCTCTGCTTTGAAGCAACTCATTCAATATTAGTTCTCCAGTTTGTGCTTAACTTCCTATAATGGGCAAAGTTCCTTTCCTTTTTTTATTAAGTCAAATACACATAGATCATGAATACATTCATGTATATGTGGGGTACAATGTGCTGACTTTTTTTTTTTTTAAACAATCTGCCATGGTTACATTAAACCAATCAACATAGTTTTCACCTCATTTACTTGATTATTGTGCCAAAACATCTATGTTCTACACTTCACGGGTTCACAGATTTGACTTGTACTCTTGTCATATGCTCCATAGGTATGGCCCCGCCTTTTACCCTCCCTCTATCAAACCTTCCCCCGGCCCTCCTTTCCCACTCCATTTCTCAATGGGCAAAGTTCTAATTTAGCTTTTTTAAAGACCTACTAAAAAGGGGCTTTAAATTTTTTTCTACTTATAGTATTTTCAAGTATTGGAAGACAGGCATCAAATTCCTTTCTAAATCTTTTATTTGCTAGCACATACAGTCCTAATTCCTCCAATTATTCCTCTTGGTCCTTTTCTGGTTCCGTGTGATACCATCTTCGATGACCACACTCCATAGACAGGCACTGCCTTCCTTCAGTACAACGGTTGGGACTGAATGCCACGCCAGACTAGGGGATGACAAGGAGTACGCAGCATCCCTGCGTTCCTGCCAGTGTGCTTTTGTAAATGATGTTTTTGGCAGACATCACGTTCTTGCTCATACTTTGAGTTCTCGAAATATTTAAGTGTTTTATACACAAACAGCTTTTACATTGGCATCTTACTTACTAATTGATTCTCTGAAACAAAGAACAGGACTTGGAATTTATCTTCACTACATTAATCTTATAAATTTAAGCCTATGTTCCACCTAATCACAGGATATGCTTCAAAAGCATGTAATCTATGTCAGAAGCTAAATAATCCACACCACTTGGGGAGCTGACACCGTCAACGCTGCCTAATTACGTTGCCATCTAGCTCGCATTTCTCAGCGAACACTTACAGAGGAAATGTATAGTTGACCACTGAATAGCACCTGTTCAAACTGCTATGGGTCCATTTATCTGAGGAGGTTTTTCATTCAAAGTTACACTGAGTGCGCCTGCCTCTCCTGTCTCTGCCACCCTAGACACCACTGCCGACCTCTCTTCTTACTCTTCCTCTTCAACGTGAATTTGAAGTGGATGAAGACCTTTATGACGAACTGCTTCCACTTAATAGGAAATGTATTTTTTTTTATGATTTTCTTAATAACATTCTCTTTGCCCTAGCTTACTTTATTGTAAGAATACAATATACTGTGTATAAAATATGTAACATTAAAAATATATCAACTGATTGTTTATGGTATTGGTAAGGCTGCAATCAACAGTAGGCTATTAGATACATTTGGGGAGGTTCAAAAGATACATGAAATTTTTGACTGAATGAGGATTTGGCCTCCCAAACCCTGTGTTGTTCACGGGTCAACTGTATGTCTACATTCTACGATATTTAAATTTATTAAGTTTATTCCACCTGTCTCTCTCTTGAAATCCCAAGCAATGTTCTAGTTAGTTTTCTTTATTCAAATATTCTTTTTACTTTTTAAAAAAGACTCTTTTGTTAGCTTTGTATTCTTCTCAATTTGTAATTCATTCTGTTCTTTAACCTGATTGTATTCATACAATTATAACGAACTTACTCAATTTACTGAAGGTTTTTATGCCTTCTCTTCTATTTTTTTTTTTT